>NC_088686.1:148226999-148530029 GCF_028017835.1 Emys orbicularis
CACAGCAGGAAGTAGTGAGAAAACGACCGCCTAGCCAATAAGTGGAAAGATGGGTGTCAAACCTTCTCCCAAGTCACAGCCACAGCTCCCAGAACATTCCAGTCAGCCTGGGGACTGGTCATGGCAGATTGTGGAGGTATGTAACAGGAACGCATCTTGCTGGAGAAAGAAGCCATAAGCCAATTCCTCTCTGCCGCTTGGTGTCACCCTAGTGCTTTCAGGGTGCTGCTTGTTACAGAGCCAGGGCCGGTGCTACCATTTAGGCAAACTAGGCGGTTGCTTAGGGCACCAAGATTTGGGGTGCCAAAAAGCGGTGCCCCCAATTTTTTTTTTTACATCGTTCCTACGCCCCCTCCCCAAGTGCACGGTCGCCGCTCCACTTCTCCTGCCTCCCAGGCTTGCAGCACCAATCAGCTGTTTGGCGCTGCAAGCCTGGGAGGGGAGGAGAATTAGAGCGGGGGTGGAGTGCTCGGGGAGGAGGCGGAGCAGAGGTGAGCTGGGGTGGGGAGCTGCCGCACGGCTCCCTGGGCCGGGGGGGTGGGGAGCTGCCGTGGGGGTGCCTCGGGGGGAGCTGCCGCAGGGCTCCCCACCTCTGCTACGCCCCCTCCCCAAGTGCGCCATCACTGCTCCACTTCTCCTAGGGTGCGAAACTGCCTTCCACCGGCCCTGTACAGAGCTGGGGGGTAGAAGCAAGGCAGAGGGATTTTAAAAAACTTATCCGCATGGTGCAAGTCTGCAAGAGATTATTGTTGAAGAACAAAATCCCCTTATGACGTGGAGGTGGAACAGGAACCAGGGACTGTGGTCCCAGCAGACGAGTGACAGAGGCTCGGTCTACACTTAAGGGTTAGGTTGACATAATTACATCAGAGGTGTGAAACAACCCACACCACACTGACATAGCTATGTTGACCTAACCCCCAGTGTCGACCTGACAGAAGAATGCTTCCATCATTGTAGCTAACTTTATTCAGGGAGATGCATCTCCCAGAAAACCTCTTTCATCTGTGTAGGCTGCATCTAATGCTACATATGCTGGTCTAGACATGGCTATGTAGACTCCATGGCATAGACACAGGTACAGCCTTTATCCACTGTGCAACAGCCATTCCTGCATGCAATACACAGGTCTTTCCTCCCTTAATCCATGGCGGAATTGAATGTAGAATCTCAGGAGAAGTGATGAGGGTAGGAAAGCCCACAGCCCTGCGGACCTTATTTCATAGCCAGAGCAGTAGGAGAGCAGGGATGTGACGCAGGATTCAAATCTCTCTTGGATGACCCAACCTAGTGCCAGCAGCCTTCTGAGAACATGAGCCCCCATGGGAATTTTTCAAGAACTAGAGTGCGCACTACACAGGAACACCCGCTGGTAGGGGGTTAAGAGGAAACTTGTACTGTTGAGTAAACAGATGCTTCTGCCTCCAGTTTGTGTGTTTATCTTAGAAGCAATTTAGGGTTCTCCTTGTTTATAAGGATAGAAGTCAGCAGATTCTTAGAACGAGAAACAACTGGAAGCCAACATGTGACAGTTCTCTTCTGTTCTCCCTCTGCACTGGAGGAGCCTGCACTCAGAAGCAATTGAGAAAGAGCCCACGTCAACTGCATATTTGGATTTGCTTGTAAGACAAATTTACCCATGGGGGGTGGGGGTGGGGAAATAGTATCAGGAGGTCAGAACCACTTTACCTCCTTGACATCTCCAGCTCTCAAAGCCACTTGCCTGTGTGTAGAGCAACCTCAACTCTATAGTCAGCACTCAGATTGCCAATGCTCTCAAAGTGTGTTATCCAACTGCTCCTGAAGGGAAGAGTAACAAACAGAAGGTGGAAGCTCAGAGTAGGAATCAACATTAGCCTGGCATCTCCCATGATCCTCCTTGAGGCTCACAGCCATCTCCTGGCAGCTGTGGGATCTGAGCTCTGTAGAAATGGGAGGTTCGGATGCTGCTCTAACGGGTCTCCTGGGTGCTATTTGTAAAGAGTAGCATTGAGGACAAAGTAGTGATGTGTCATCGCCAGGTGATGCACACACAGAGCATCAACCCTGACCTCTGCTTGAGCGAATCAAGTAACTCCTTTAGCTGGCAGCAGTCAGGCTCTTCTCCTCCATGCAACCAGCCACGAGAGGGGGACATGAGACTTTATGAGCATGTCAAACTACACGCGTTCACTGGAGTCACAGACTTAACATTACACAAAGTATGTCTCTTATTTAGCAAAACTCGTGGAAAAGAGCAACATCCCAAGTCTGTCTGCAAGTCTGGGTATAGCTGTGCTCTCTTTCCACTGTCCCTGGGGATAGAATAGACACTGGCAGGAATAGCCATACTAAGATTTACCCTATTCTCCCCTCTCCCGAACACCACCTCACTGCCTGCCCCCCAGTCACTAGAGAGCTATCCTTATGCCCATTTTGCAGACAGGCAATGTTTGTAAATTCCCCTTGCTCCCCATGCCCAGCTCTCCACTGGCTCACCCTACTTCTCACCTGGCCTCCTGCATGCCCTTCTCAACTCTCCCTCTCCAATATTCAGCAGCTAAAATAGCCTCCCTCCCCTGGCATCTGCTGCCTTCCGTGGCTTGTCACTGGCCCCCTGGCTCTTTCCATGGGGGCTAGGAACTGCTCAGCCTCGCACCTGGCTGAGGGACCTCATCACCCCTCACATCAGCTCCCCCTATGTGCCTCTCCCCATTGCCTCTGACACTGCTCCGGTCACTTGGACAACATCTCTCCTCCACACCCACCGGTCTTCCCTCCGCCATGTCTCCCTGCTCCCGGCCCCCTTGCTCCTCCTCACCTCCTTTCCCCATTCAAAGGGGCTCACGCCAGAACAGTCTGCCTGGGCCATCTCCACTTGCTGGGGCCATTCTGATTCCCTCCCTTTGCCTTCCACCCCCACCCCCAATTCCATGGCTGTCTAGAGGCGACTGCAAGTCGAGCTGGCTGACGGCTCATTGGGGGCCAAGGGGTCCATCCGAAACACAGATTTAGCGAAACACGGCAGGGAAAGGCGTCTGACTAAATTCTCATTTACAAACAGAACAGAGCATTTTGGTAAGATCAGTGTCCCATCTCCACCTTCTCAGAAAGGAAGGCTTCCGTTTTCTGTTTCAAAATGACTTGGTTCCATTTTTTAATAATGGAGTTATGAGTGGAACATTTTGATTTCTCTCAGCCCAAAACCAACCCCCCCCCCCCAGACACCCCAGCAATTTTGTTTTCTGGGAAATTTTGAAGAATTTCCATTCTGAAATGGACCAAAACCAAAAACTTCAAAATCACAGAATTTCACATGGTGCCATTGGAGTACAGGGCTTGATTCTCCATTGCCCCAGCACCATGTGTAGTCACTGGCCCCAGGGCCAATTAGGTGCATCAAAAAACCCAACCAAACCCAACTTCTTCCTTGTGTAGCATTCACACAGGTGTAAATGACCATGAGGTGCAGGACAGCAAAGAATCAAGCCACTAATGCTAAAGAAAAATCAAACCATTGCCTTTCTTCCAGATTGCAGACAGCTGCAAATAGCTCTCGCACACTGCATGGAAAGGGAGCTCTGGGAGCCAGATATGCTGGCAAGGTGCATCATGGAAAAATGAAGGAATCAGTGACCCTACTCTGTTCTCTCATCCCACTTTCTCCTTCCAATAATATCTGCTGTGATCTGGCTATTTGGCAGCAGAGCTGAGAGCAGAAATTAGCTCACAGCATGAGAAAGGGAGTGCCTGGTGTTTATCTTGTTCAGAGGATTCTACGTGACCAAAGCTTCCTGTGGGGATAAGTTAGTCAGTCGCCATTAGTGATATGGCTTCCTGCTATGAAAGCATCTCCTTTGTCAGCTCACGGTGTAGTCTTTGTCAAGCCAGCAGCCCCCATTCGCCTCTTGCTTACACCCGCTTCAACCTGCATCACTCTGGGGACATCAGCGGAGCCATTGCCAGCTTAGACTGGTGCGAGTGGGGAGACCCCGGGCCCTGGGGCGTTTTCCAGAGCCCTTCATGCTTTGGCCAGGTTCTCAGGCCTTGCTTAGTAATGCCTCCCTCTCCGGGCACCTCTTCCCAGGCCCCTGGAGACTGAGCATCTGTTCTCAGATTGCTGCACTCAACCCCCCAGTCTGCCTCTTGAGACTCCAGCCCTGGCCTCAGCCATGGTCACTGGTCCCGTAGAGGCTAAGATGGTGACTCCAGGTCTGACCTCTCCATCCTTCCTCATCTCTCTTGGGGACACATGTATTCCTGCTCTCAGAGCCCCCAGCAGCCCACACTGATCACATCATCCAACAGCGCAACCCCCCGCTGCAGCCCAGAAGCGGGAAGAACCACTCAGTTACAAGACAGCGGTTCAGCCCCTTAGCAGAACCCTCCCAGCCATCAAAGCAGCCCAGGGTCACACAGCAGTTCTCTTAGCCCATAGGCAGCAGCTCTCCCAACTGACCCCGGAGCCAAGCCAGGCTCAGCATTGTCTCCCCCTGAGCAGGCTGAGCTAGCAGGCGCTGTGGTGAGCCAGACTCACCATCTTCCTCCTGCCCCATTTCCCTGCTTTGGGGAGGAGCCTCCGTTTCCTTTGACATATTGGGGAACAAGGGGCTTAGGGAGCAGAGAGCTCTGCCTTGCTTTGGGGAGCCAGCCAGCCCTGCTGCTGCACATCCATGCAATGGCTTCTTGCCACTGGGCTCCGGCCCATGCCAGCAGCACACAGAAAATCTTTAAGCCATAAAGGTCTATTAGCAGCAACAGGCCAGCCTGCAGATGGGCACCCGAGCAGAGCACACACCACTCAGCTCTGAGTTTCCAGCAGTGCCCTGTCCTGCTGAGTAAAGGGGGGGAACCCACTTCCTCTATGTGCCCCTGCTCTTGGTGGAACACTCCCAGAGCAGGCCGAACTGAACCCAGCATGCACCCCCATGCAGCCGTGACACCCCATCCTCCCTTTAGAGCAAAGCACAAGAGGGCGGTTACTGGCCTCCATCCCCTGGTAGCGATCACTTGATGAGCTGCTGTTGGCTCTCACGGCTCCCTCCACCTCCCCGGCCCTGCTGCTGCCCGATGAAAGGTTGATGAGCAGGCTTGCGAGAATCATGTGCTTCAGCCAGCACAGCCCTGGCTTGCAAAGCCATGGGGAGCCGAGTGTATTATCCACAGCTCCAGCCTGAGATGACCTTGTGCTTCTGCCAGCATTTAAACAAAATATTTTAAAAAGGTGGTGGTGGGAGGGGAAGCCTTTCCTCCCTCTGTAGTCACAGGGCTTTCTTGGGGCTGCCAG
Source organism: Emys orbicularis (assembly GCF_028017835.1). Lineage (NCBI taxonomy): Eukaryota > Metazoa > Chordata > Testudines > Emydidae > Emys > Emys orbicularis. The sequence continues at coordinate 148,232,266 of NC_088686.1, forward strand.
CTATCTCTGAGACGGATATAGAGCACAGCCAGAGACTGAAATATTACCCACATTTATTGCTTTTATTATTAATTATTTATTATTATTAATTATTATTAAAGGGAGGGTCTTATTTCCAGTCTAGGGGCTTGAAAAAAAACAAAAAACTGACTCTCACCCCAAGCTCTCCTCTTCCAGCCAGCAATGCAGCTCAGCGGTATGTGGCAAAGCCCATTCCCGAGCACAAAGGATCCGTTGCTTTCTGGCTGGGATAAACAAGGGACCTAGGCAGGGCTTTCGGATGGATTTGGAAAATGCTACACCCAACTCCATCATCGGTGTTGCTTTAGAGTCGGCAGAGAAGTCTGGTTCTGACGGGGGAGTTGAGCAGACTGGTACAGGGCACACCATGCCTGAAGCATGTTTGCCGCTACAGACAAGCCTGGGATGTCAGTGGATGGAAAACATCCAGACTCGCAGCAGTAAGGGTTTAAAAACCTAAGTGTTTTGGAAGGGATAAACACACCCCTGCTTTGGGCCAGGAGTCAGCCTCTAGCTAAGTGGGGGACGAGGGGAAGAGACATTCCCCAGGGGCAGGTTATCCCATCACTGCTAGTGCAGGATTCTTTCCCCTTCCTCTGAGGCAGCTGGTACTGGCCCCAGGCAGAGGAGACTGGTCCAGATGGACCTGAGTCTGAGCAGGCAAAGCAATTTTAATGCTTTTTTTTGGGTCCTTACCCACTGATCTTGATCTATTGACTGGCAGTAGGGGGCTGGGCTGCCCTGCTGATTTCTGGGATGTGCTTCCATAGGCAGGAAAAAAGGGGGAGAGACTGTCAGTGAATATTGAGGGCAGATCCCTCCACCCCCTTAATGTGTCACAAAAAGACTAGGGCAAAGATTGGAGATCTCTAGAGCCCAGGGTCGCTGTTACCCCCAAAATACGCTGCAGGGCTTCTAACCCTATTCCACGTGGCCAGCTGAGACCTCTGAATGCTGTTTGCTCTGATGTCACTGCCTCCCAGCCCACCACTGCTGTGCGGCATGTCTGTTTCATCCAGCTGTTGCTTCCAGTCAGCCCTGTGGGTCACGATCTCTGGGGCAGGGACTGTCCCCTTTCTAGCTTGTCTGTACTGCACCTAGCACAAGAGGGCCTGTTCCTCGATTAGGCTCCCAATGGTAATCATCAAGCCCTGGCCATGCTGGTTCATGTGTTTGCCCCACTGCTCTGAGCGGGAAAGAGCTTTTTGATCAAATCCTGCTGCTGCCAGCAGAGCTGGATTGGTGCGGCAGGAGGGACAGGCAGGGCTAGAGGGTTTTGCATATCAGCCTGTTCCATCAGCTGCCACCGCAGTAACTTATCCCCTGAGTGGAAAGTTCACCAGGCTTTAGCAGACAAATGTCACTTTTGAAAGCGACTGCCTCCCTCGTGCACCTGATTGCAGCATCTCAGAAGGGGAACCTGCTCCACGGGTTTCTTTGCTTCCTACAGCAATAATTCAGGTCGAGCACACAGCTCCCCTCCTCCCATTCTGGGCTTGGTGCAGCTCAGGGTTATTTTGTTAGACACAAAGTCCCTGACGGCTCAGTACTGCAACATCTCCTACACCCTGCCAGTCTGGTTTAATCACAGCACTGGGAATCGAATTCAAATCCGAGCAGAGCGCTCCAGGTCTCCCCGTGAAGTACAATGAGCGGAGCACTGCCTCCCAAGGAGGAGGGTCTGCTTGCCAGTAACACGCACAGATCCTTGTAGGCGATTTTCCCCATCCTGGCATCAGACAGCAGGGCTAAGCTCACACCACTGGAAATCAAGATTGAATCCCTTCTGCGTCTAGTGCACCACTCTTAAAGGGCAAAAGTTAGACCTTTAATAAGCAGCCAGGTAGGAAGAGTGGCAAGTGTGCAGCAGAGATGTGAAATGGGGGGGTGGGGGGGGAGAATCACCACCTTTGTGCTCCCACCCACACCTTGCTGCAGAAGCATATTCCACCCACCCTTCCTGTCATGATTACTTCATGCCATCCTGCTCATGGGGAAAACGGGGTTAGCCCCCAGCCAATGTTCTCCCAAAGCAGTCATAAGTCAAGTGACTAGATCAGCTTCACCAGTAGGAGGCAGCACGGTCCCTCCCAGAATGGCTTCTGGCATGCAGGGAGGAGAGGAAGGATGGGGAGGCTGAAGCAGCAGGTTGCCTGCCCAGTGGTGTAATCCAAGACTCAGCACAAGAGGGAGAGGAATGGGGCACACCAGGCTTACCCTGGTGTGAGCAAGATCATACAGAGTGAATTATTTATTTATTTATTTTATTAATGGAGATATCCTATCTCCTAGAGCTAGAAGGGACCTTGAAAGGTCATTGAGTCCAGCCCCCTGCCTTCACTAGCAGGACCAAGTACTGATTTTGCCCCAGATCCCTAAGTGGCCCCCTCAAGGATTGAACTCAGAACCCTGGGTTTAGCAGGCCAATGCTCAAACCACTGAGCTATCCCTCCCCCCCATTGCAAGGAACAGAACCCAGGAGACCTGACTGCCAGTCCTGCCCCAACCCTTTGCCAGTAGATCCCTCCCCCAGGGCCAGAGCTAAAGCAAGAGTCCAGATTCCTGGTTTTTAACACCAGACCTCATTCCCCTCCCAAAGCTTAGAATAGAACCCAGGAGTCCCGACTCCCAGTCCCCCCTGCTCTAACCCATTGGACCCTACTCCCTGAACACAATAAAGTGCCTGCACTGTGCTGATTTTTCACAGTGTATTTTCTCTTTCTACAGGTACATCGGGGCACTGGGGGCAAGGGTGATCTGCGATAACATCCCTGGATTAGTCAACAAGCAACGGCAACTCTGCCAGAGGTACCCTGATATCATGCAGTCTGTCGGGGAGGGGGCCAAAGAGTGGATCCGGGAATGCCAACACCAGTTCCGGCACCACCGCTGGAACTGCAGCACGCTGGATAGAGACCACACGGTCTTCGGGAGAGTCATGCTACGCAGTAAGTTCTGTCAGCTTTGCCTTTCCCACCCAGCCCAGGGTAAATTATTGCTCAACTCCAACCTGGATGCATTTGTCTAAGGGAGGGGAATTTGGAGAGCGGATTGAAAAATGCCAGTTATTTTTTGTAGGAAATTTTGAAGAACTCTTTTAAATAGATGTTTCCCCTCTACAATTTCTCTGGAGTTTTTGACCAAAATATGAAACTGAAGAGCATTTTTTAACAAAAAAATGTTTTCAAATGTTCTCATCAAGAACCAGATTGGGTTTTTCCACCAAAACTGAATTTTGATGGAAAGACTGACTGACTCTACTCTGCATACAGTGGCAGAGAGAAACCTGGGCATAGCCCTAAATACAGGAAGAGGGTGGACAATTTCTGTTTGACAGAGGAAAGGAGTATTTGCAGAGAAGGTTATTAACTAGGATCTATAAAGACCTTGTGTAATGCACTGGAAGGAAAAGAAAACAATCTAGTCCCTCCCTCTGGATTTAGGAGGAGCTCTGCATTTAAGTTCTCATATCTGAGTCACCGAGTATCTGAAGGCGAGGCTGGAAGTTGAGAACCCACAGGGAGGGGAAAGGTTTGCTAGAGGATCTGACATTGATGTTCCTAGCCATTGGACCATTGGGTTCCTCCCCATCCAAAGGGGGGGGGGGGGAACGGTGTAATCCTAAAGAGGCCACAGGCAGGCAGGCTGCACAGTGTGCTGCTGCATGGCACATTGGGGAAAAAGCAACGATGCAGCAACCCAGGAAGCCAAGGGGCCGACTGGCATTTCCACCACAGTCCATTCATAGCAGGTACAGCGGCTGGGTCGCTTTAGACACACCTTTGCAGAGCTGATCTCCAGCATAAGTCAGAGCAGCCTCAAGGCAGCTCTAATTTAGACTCAGCTCCCTATGGCCCAAAGGGACCAGTCCAGCAGCTAAGAATCACCAAATGCAGAAAAACCCTCTTTTCACCAGCCACAGCCCTGATGCCCCATAAACTAAGGGCACTAATGGGGAAGGGGCTATATAGCCACTGGTCAGCCCTGTGCCATCCAGAGAATCCCCCTGTGCCAATGGGTGTGTCCCAGTGGCCAGATCCGCTGGCTTCACAGCCCGTTTCTTGTACCAGAGTGATGTAATGGGACCACCGTAGCACACTGGTGGCTCAGGCACCAAAGGCGTAACAGGCAGGGAAGAGGCGAAAGGGTGGCTGACAAAGGAAAGTGTTACTTTGCAAGCACATAGGGGGATCCCAAAGATCTGCTTTCACTGAGGATCCCTGGCTCCTTCCCTCACAACTTAACCTAATTGAAAGTCAAGGCACCCTGTGCCAGGGGGTCGTCACATCCCCTGTCTGACAGTCTCAAGCCCCTTCCCTCCCAGACTCACCCCTGCAGCCTGTGGCCCCACCTCCTGTTTTAAAAGAGCAGCCAGTTCCCACCTCACTTGCACAGGACTCTGAGCACCCCAGAACCCTGCAGCTTGTCCTGCTGGACACCACCACCACCGCCGGGCTCATCTTCCTAGCCCTGCTCCAGCCACTGACGCTGCCAGACCTGATGTGAACTCAGCAAGCTTCTGCCCGTCAGCAGGAAGACAGATGCCCAAATGCCCTTGGTCGACCGACTTGATGGGAGCTGTGGTTCACACCCATCCAGGGGACAGTTGTGTCTCTAACCATGCTGTGCTAGGTTTCAGTAGCAGCCAGGGCAGGATTCTTCCCATGTACCCAGGAAGAAATCCCAAGCAGTGCAGCACCCACCCTGGGAAGGAGGATGGCTTTGTGCTTGAGGCATTGCACCAGGATTCAGGGCAGCTGGGTTCATTCTGGCTCTACCATCAACTCCCGGGGGGACCATGGCATTGGCACCAGATTCCAAAGGGACACTTCTGGCCAGACAGTCAAAAGAGCCCAGCACCCGACATGCCACGCTTGGTGTTCCAGCAGGCACCTTCAGGGCAGTGTGGTAGGGATGTACCTCATGGAGCAATGCCCAGCTGAAGAGTGGTTCCGACAAGGTGAAGGCATATTAACCCCCTTCTGGAGTCTAGCAGACCCCCTGTGTCCATTGCTACTGAGCCAGCTGTCTGTCCCCCCCTCCCCACACCCCTGGGGGTACATTACACTCACACTCCCAGACCTCAGCTATACCCAGAGGCTAAAGTCCCCCCTGAAAGCAGAGCCCCACGGCCTTCCCAGACAATATCCTCCCCCGCAGCCCCACAGTCAGCAGTGCACAGTGCAGCCAGCCCCTGATTCCCTTGCCCCCTCTATCCATCAGGTAGGTGCTCTGGTAACGCCGGCAGCTCCTATTATGCCAGCACTCAAGAATCACTTAGAAACCTCTTTTCCCTTGTTTCTCCGTGGCTAGGCTGCCATGTGTGGTAGGCTGGGTTACTTCCTTCGAAGCGGGACTATTCTCCAAGCTAATCAAGCGGTAACAGGAGCCTATCGCTGCTCTGGGACAGGAGTGGGTGGGGGAAGGAGACACCTCTGAAGAACAGGCTTGTATGTAAACAGTAATGGGATATATAAATATTTGGAGAGCAGGGCTGGCCAGGAGTCAGCTGCTCACATGGGAACTTGCTGTCTCCCTACGTGACAGGGAAGCCAAGACGGAGAGCAATTAGATCCCAGGACAACCACAGCTTTGGGTTCCAGAGGAGTGGGCCATAGGCCTGGCACTGAAGTGACACCTCCCTGTCCCCCGTCCCCCCGATATAGGGACAAGGGGGACAAAGGGTGCATTGTACCATAAATCAGAAGGCAATAGCCATGGGTGCAGCAGGGGGACTGCATCCTTCTCTGAAGCCTCCAGCATTAGCGGCTGAACTAGACAGACCATTACCTCACAGCACTAAAGCAGCCTAGTGCGGCCATTGCACTGCTCTAGAGAGTGAGCCAGGGAGGAAGGTTACTGACTACACAGACCATCCATCTGACCTAGTGCTTCTGGTCTCCACGCCCTGGCTGCAGGTAGCATCGCCAACTCGGAGCTTTCACAAATCAGGACTCTGGTCCCCAAATATCATGAGATTACTTTAAAAACCAGGGGATTAAAAATAGTGAGTGCTGAGGTCTGTTTGCCACCTGGCCTGGGAGCCTATAGGGGCCAGGTTTTCAGGCTAGTCTCTGCTACCAGGCACAGTAGAAACTTCCCTCTAAAAAAACAAATCAGATTCTCACATAGTACCACGACTCCAGGAGTTGGGGCTTTAAGAAAAAACACCAAATCCCATGAGACGTGATGAAGTTACAAGAGTTAGGAACACCATGAGCTCAAACAGTGGGCAACAATTTGCATCCTGCATGCCACAGAGACCATGCTGCACTGATCAGATACTGTAGCTCCTACCTCCATGGAAATGACAATAGCCAAGGTTAGAGTGTCCACAATGCCCCCCAGCCCCCATTAGCAGTCCAAGTCCAGAGGACCCCAAAAGGCTCATTTCTTTTAGGGTAAGAGTTCCCAGCCTGTTGGATATACTTTGCACCAGAAAGATGCAGGCATCTCCTGGGAGATGAGGGAAGTGTTTGCTAGGCAGAAGAGCAGGTTGGCACTCAGCTACTCTGAGGAAAAGGAAGAGCAAGGAGGGAGAGAGGTGTGGCTCAGTGGAGCCACAAAACTGCCCAACAGAGCAACAAGACCCAGCTCAGAAAAGTTTGAGCAAACGATACCAAGACTTATTTTAAATAAAGGCCACTAACAGCAATGAATACCTTTAATAATGTCAATCAAGCAGAGCCAGGCTCCTCTAGGTGACTCTTCCTCCAGCAGCCATAAAGAGCTGGCTTGCAGTTGCCAGTTTTATAGAGGGCTTCCTCACCCAGAACCCTTTGCAGGGAAGGGAAGTCCCACCCCTGTTTCTCTGGGTGATTGACACCCCATCCAGCCAATCAGCTCTCTTTTCCTCACTCCTGGTTCTGCAAAACTTTCACCCCTTCACAAGGGGTTCTGACACCCAATGCTCTCTGGACGGAGTGTTTTTAATTCATGTGTGATCAATTGTGAATGAGGCTGGAACCAGAATGATCTAGCAACAAGATAGATGATCCTGTCCTTTCCCACCCTGCCTGCCCACCTGCCCCCCCCCCCATACACTGGGTCACGTTCAGCCACAGGGCCTGGAGGCCAAGATCAGCTGGGAAGGTGCTTCCCTTCACCCCAGATAACTCATCTGGAGAGTGTCTGAGCACCCCTGGGTAGGAGGCAGAGGCACTGGCACCCTCACTGCACATCAGGGACTGGCTAGGAGGCAAGGAGGAAGGAGCTAGCTAGACCCAGAAAGATCCCAGTGCGGGTTACTGGAGGGAAGCTGTCTGGGTGGGAGGAGACAAAGGGGGAGCACTGTCGGCTGCAGCCTGCAGGAGAGATGGGTCTGGGGAACTGCCCCAGCCCCTGACTGAGGCACACTTGCTGCTGGGTCAGAGCCTTCCTGTCCCTGCAGAGCCAAGGGCAGAGGCTGGGGTTAAACCTGTTGGAGTTATGGGCCCCCCACAATCAGATGCAACCAATGGCTTTAAGCGCCTGCTCCCCGAATATGATAGAGGCCAGAGACCTCTGGCCTTTATCCCTGCCCACCCAGACGTTCAGACTGCAAAGCCTGTGACACCTGGAACTCCCTACGCTGAGTCCAGGGGCATCCTCCATAGCCCCAGTGCCTCCCCTGGGGCCTGGCACACGACAGCCTGGTGGGTAGAGGAGTCGCCCACCCTCTGGGATGCCCCACCTCTACCCCCGAGCCAGCAAACAGCGAGCAGCAGTTCCTGCCCTGGCAGCCCCGGGGACCCCCCAGGCTGCGTAAGCAGAGGCAGCAGTGTGCAGGAGCAGGGAGCCTACGTAGTGGCTGGAGCTGTATGTGTGACACTGGGCTGGGCACACACCCTGCCGTGCCAGGTCACCGTGCACGGGGCATTCACCCTTTCCCGGGCACCTCTGATCACCGTCCGCAGAGCAGGCGTCCTGCCTAGGACGCCAGTCCTCTTCCTGCCTGCTACACAGCGCCAGCGGCTGGTGCTGGGGTGTGGACTGCTCGCTGCTGGCCAGCAAGGGGTTCAGAAGGCCTGTGGCCCGTTGGATAGAGCTGGATGGATTACCCTGGGCAGCCCGGAGCTTTGGTTCATAGGTTGAGAGCAGAGAGATTGTGACCGTGTGTCCCCGAGCCCCCACGCACCCATGTTTGTTGGGAGAGCCAGCGAGGATGGAGAGCCGACAGGAGAGCTCTTGGCTTTGGTACCTGTCCCCCAGCTCTGGCCAGGTACCCAGAGAACTCTGTTCTTTGAGGCTGTGTTTGAAAGGGTCCCTCCTCAGTGAACCGATGCATGGTTTTGATTTGCAGCTGCTTTTACAACTTATAAAACCAGCTGTGAACTCAAACCAGAACCATAAAATACCAGGTGGCATCCTGTGCTGCTTGGGGCATCCTGCAGCCTGCCCATTTGCAGCTCCGGCAGGCTGGGATTGTAAGTGCTTCCCAGCACAGGAGGGGGAGATCAAAAGCTGGCTGCTGTCACTGCCCGAGAGGGAAGGGCTCCTCTGCTCTGGCTGCAGCAATGGGAGGAGAGGGAATGGCGGGGCAGATTGAGGTGTGAGGAGCTGGGAACTCAGCTAGAGATTTGAATATATGTACAGCCAATGTCCTGCAGAACGCCACGCTCTCCAGCCAGGGCAGGCACACCGGGCATGCCCAGGGAATTACCCCGAAAGGCACGACAGTTGGTGTCTTTTCTAGCTAAACCTCAATCTTCCATCCCATGTTGCCATGATACACCCCCCGCCTTCCATCAGCTCCGCTCTCTGGCCTTTGTCCCTTCCCAGTAGGGCCCAGCCCTTGTGCTTTCAGTCTGCCGCCTCCAGGGCAGTTCCCCTCTCAGCACCCTAACGCCCTTGGGTCTCTCCTCCATCACGCTGGCCATGGCATCCCTCTTGGGGGCTGGACTGTGCCCCCAGGTTCCACTTCGAGCTCATGCTTCCCAAGCTCGGCTTTGTGAGGCGAGGGATCTGCCGGGGGGAGAGCTCTGTGCAGGGACCTGCTGGAACCTGGCTCAGCTTTGTTCTTCCATGGGACTCCTATCTGCCGACAGGCCGCCCCCTTTATCTCCCTGTTCCTTCCAGGGGCCTTAGACTCTGACCTCACCAGATGGCAGCTCTAGTTCAAGCACGTTCCGAACAGGACCTCAAGCTCTATGCTCATCAGAGCCGCCCACCACTCATTGTCATCCCCGGGAGCTCCCTCTCAGAGCCGAGTTACACTGCTCCTGTGGTGCTCAGGGTCTCTGGGGAACTGTCCAGCAAAGGAACTCTGAACAGGCTGGTGCGAGTGCTGAGTACTGACTAGCAAGGCTTCTGGATAGCCCCCGGGGGGCATCTCCCGTCTCCTCCAGCTCCTCCAGCAGAGGAAAAAGTAAGCTCCATTACGCTTAGCAATGCTGACCACCGCCCGCCCAAAGCCCACCGTGCAGCACCGCTGCATTGCTTCCCAGGCTAATTCACACCCACACACCCCGTTAACAGCCGGCCCTTTGGGCCCACGTCCCCTGGTTGCTTTTTAACGTGGTTACAAAATGAACGGGGGGGCGGAATGCTCCGCTGGAGTTCTTCAGTCAGGCCGCAGGACGGGTCTTGGGGCCTGCAGAGCACAGCAGCCCGTGGCTCAGCTACCCCAGCACGTTAGCCCGCGCGCAGAGTCCCTCGGAGGGGTAACACACGGGGGTTATTTGTTTTTCAGTAGCTACTACAGGGCCCAGTAAGATAGTGGGGGGCCTTTGTGCCGGGCACTAAAAGAGAGGCTCTGCCCCACAGGGCTTTCAGGAAGCATGACACGAGACAACAGGTGACTCCCACAAATAAAAGGAATGGCAGGGGCCCAGGTAAACTGTCCTAATTACCAAGGCGCCGAGATCCCAGCCAGGCAGGGGGTGGGCTGGCATGGGATGGGCAAGCATCCTGGCAGAGCCAGCAGTGAGGGGGCTATAGGGTTGCCAACCCTCCAGGATTGTCCTGGAAACTCCAGGAATTAAAGATGAATCTTTAATTAAAGATTATGTCATGTGATGAAACCTCCAGGAATACATCCAACCTAAATTGGTAAGCCTAGGGGGCTAGCCTGGTGGCTGTGCAGCTGTTTGGCGGGACCGTGGGCAGAAGCATTACGGCACTTGAGGGAGACGTGGAGGTCGGGCGATAAAGGCCAGCGCTGCCAGGCTGCCAGTTCCTCCCTCCCAGTGCAGTCGTCACCCCCTTGTTGGCAACTACCGGGCTCTGCATGGCCCCGCCCCCCGGCTCATGCCATGCATTGCTCTTGCTGGGCAGTGTGATGGGGGACGAAGCGCAAGCGCTGCTAGCCAGCCCCCGGGTGAGGTGCCCCACTCACGCTGTTTGGGCTCGCAAGCCAGCCGTGACCTTAGCAGTCCAAAGCTGGGCTAGCGCCAGGTCAGCTCCAGGCCCTAGTGCCCGAGCATGGCCGTGAGGCAGACAGGGCAGGCGTGAGCAGCGCCAGCCAGCTGCCTCTGAGCTAGGCTGCCTCGTGCGGTAGGAAGATGGAGGCCGAGCATGCCCACCTGGCTGTGGGATGAGCAGACGGGCGGAGCTGGGAGGAACTGGTGGCCCCCAGCCCTGTAAGTCTGTTTAGCCGGGTTCAGTTGAGGCCCTGCCTTTTCCCAGCCGGAGTCCCCGGCCTGTGGCCTTGGCCGCTTTTATGCCCGTGGACTCTATGCATAGAGCAGGGGGGCAGAATGAGGAGGCAGGTGCCGCAGGGCCCTGTTGGAGGGGCCTCGGGGCAGCCAAGCACAGCCATGCTTTATACCTGGGGATGTCTCTGAGGTTTCCTGCTCTCATGGGGCTGCCTATGCCCGGGCCCGGTGCACACCCTCAGGCCTGTCCCTTGCTCCCCCCGGCAGGCAGCAGAGAGGCGGCCTTCGTCTACGCCATCTCCTCGGCCGGGGTCGTCTACGCCATCACCCGGGCCTGCAGCCAAGGGGAGCTGAAAGCCTGCAGCTGCGACCCCCTGAAGCGTGGCCGTTCCAAGGACGAGCGAGGGGAGTTCGACTGGGGCGGCTGCAGCGACAACATCCACTACGGGATCAAGTTCGCCAAGGCCTTTGTGGACGCCAAGGAGAAGAAGGTGAAGGACGCCCGGGCGCTGATGAACCTGCACAACAACCGCTGCGGGAGGACGGTGAGTACCAGGGTCCAGGCCCGGGCCAGCGCCAGAGCCCGGCGACTGCAGCCGGCCCAGGCCACCACCCTGGGCCAGCTTGCAGCCTGAATTCCTACCCTGCAGGGCCCCTCTGCACCCAGCCTGGTGCCCAGTAGCCAGGCTGTTGCCGAGCTGTGGGCACAGCTGTTCACACCCCCCTCGGGCTGAGCACCTAGGGACAGCATAGGGCACAGGAACTGAGCAGCCGCTGTGCCAGGCCCCTTGCTGCAGCCCCAGTCGGCCACTGGAGCCTGGCAGGAAAGCAGCTTTCCTCCCCAGCCGGGCGCTCCGGGGTGAGATAGCTGCCGGCTGATTCCCAGCCAGAGGCACAAACTCTCCAGTGGGGGGGACCCCGTTCCAGCCCACACCCTCCCCCCACCAGCCGGAATGCCCTCGCCTGCCTGGACTCCCCACCCTGGCTGTTTGCAGCCCAGCAGTGCTAGTTTGTGGGGGGAGGGTAAGGGGGCTGGGAACAGCACATCCAGCCTCCAGGGCACAACAGGGCCCCTGTGTTTGGGATGATTCCCCATTTAACTGGGACTCTCTCAGAGGCAACCAGACTGGCAGTGCCCTCCCCACCCCCGCTTGCTGAGCTGCTTGCTTCCAAGCTCTTCTCTGCAGCAAAGAGCCCAGGCTCCTGCACGAGCAGCTGGGAACATGGAGGAGCAGCTAGTGCCGGGTCCCTGCACTAGCAGGGGAGCAGATGGATCCTGTGGGCCACCAGGGCCTGCAGCCCTCCCTGCAGTCCCACTGGCCTTGAGGAAGGCAGAGCCCCATGTGACATCCCGCAGGGTATAATCTGGACTGCTGAATAGCTGTGTCTCCTATCACACTGCTTTACTGGGGAGCAGCCCCTCCTGGCCAGTTCACACACAGCCTCCAGCATGTCCCTTGCTCCCAGCTGCACACTACTGAGTGCTACTAGCTGGCCACTCATGAATGACACAGCAGAAGACCACCGGCAGATTCCTGGTCCCAGCCTTGTCCCCCAGAAATGTGTGTCATGTCCTGCTCAGCACACGGCTGAACAATGCAAGCTCATAGAAAATCTGTCATTTCATCAATGGAACATGATATGCACCAACCTTGTGATCCCAAATGGAGTTTCCTACACACTTTAATCCAAACACACTGGTTAAGATTAAACAATAAAATAAGTTTATTAACTACAGAAAGATAGATTTCAGAGGAGCAGCCGTGTTAGTCTGTATCCACAAAAAGAACAGGAGTACTTGTGGCACCTTAGAGACTAACAAATTTATTTGAGCATAAGCTTTCGTGGGCTACAGCCCACTTCATCGGATGTAGTGTAAAATACAGTAGGAAGATATATATATACACAGAGAACATGAAACAATGGGTGTTACCATACACACTATAAGGAGAGTGATCAGTTAAGGTGAGCTATTATCAGCAGGAGAGAAAAAGAACTGTTTGTAGTGGTAATGAAAATGGCCCATTTCCAGCAATTGACAAGGAGATGTGAGGAACTGGGGGGGGGGGGGGGGGGGGAGGAAATAAGCATGGGGAAATAGATTGTAAGTGATTACAAGTGATGATGCATCAAAGTCAGGATTGGTTACAAAAGAAATGAGTAAAACGCCAGCTAATACCTAACTTAACAAGCTAAGTGAACTGAAAAGCAAAAGGTTTTGTCTTGGCATACATTTACTGCAGTCTGTACTGGCTGAAAAGCCAGCCAGAACCACTGCTCCCCCAGTTCAACGATGCTTTCCTTGTCTTTTGAGCATTGCAGCTGCCATGAGCAGTGATGGGGGAGAAAGAGGTGATTTGAGGCCACTGTCTCTCCTTCTTACACCACTCTCCCCTCTGAGGATTACCCCCAGCTGGGTGCAGGTGACACGTAGTGTCTTGTGGATGTGAGCGTTGACGAAATGTAGATTTCTCTTTCACATCTTCCCATTGCTGGAGAATGGTCGCTTAACTAAGTGATAACCCAGGTGACTGTGTTGATACATGTCTGGGTGTGCCAGTGTCTCCGAAGAACTGGTTTAGGTCTGCCTGTCTAACTTTGGAACATGTTACAGCAACGTTATACAGTAGAAACTTGTAACTTTACATACACGGTTGATGCACACATTTTACTAGGATGATAATGTTCAGCAGATTACAACGTTTCAAATGATACCTCACGAGGCAGACTTTGTACAACATTTATCATAGTCTTGTAAAAGTGGTGAACATCCGTCACACCCCATTAGCACTGAAGTCAGGCCTGTGTCTGTGTCCCCTTCTGGACAGAGCTAACCCCTGACCTGTCCCCAGCCCATGAGCTCAGTTTTATAAATGGCCTGATGCTGAAAGCTCCCTTCTCTCAATCAGTCTTATCGCTCCTCCCACACCCATTCCAGGATAAACGGCCACAGGGCAAGACAACTAGCAGTAGCACAGACCTGCTTTCAACTGAAGCTTTGTCTACACTGGCAAGTGAACGACAAAACAGAGATTAAAAAAAACCTCACACCCGAAAGTCAAAAGTTTTGCCGACGACAAGCACTGGTGCGAACACACTAACACCGCTTGTGGGGGGTGGAAGTTTTTTGTCAGCACAAACAGCAGCTACACTGTGCACCTTTTAGCGGCATGGCTGTAGCGACACAGCTGTGTCGCTGAAAACTGCATTGTGTAGACATAGCCTGAGATGTGCCCTGTGCATAAATCATTCCTGTGGCCTTTTGGTGTCAGAGCTGTTGCAAGGGGAGAGAGGTTTGTGGCATGGCAGAGGCCTTCTGCCTTCAATCCCTGCTGCTCGGCTCCCTAGGGTGATCAGGGGGCTTCACAAAAGCCAGTCTTGCGTGATTTTCCAAAGCCTCCCTTTGGCTCTTCTGAGAAGAAGGCTCACAGAACTCCCTGCCTCTTCCCATTAGCTATCACCATCCCACGTGGGCATGAAACAGTGAGCAACTCCAGGAGGCTGAGCATCCATGGCTGGGATCTGACCGACGTGAGTGCAACGGGCTGGCTCGGCCCTACCTTTTCCTCATGGCCTCTTTTCTCTTATAGGCTGTCAAGCGATTCCTGAAGCTGGAGTGTAAATGCCATGGAGTCAGCGGCTCCTGCACCCTAAGGACTTGTTGGTTGGCAATGTCAGATTTTCGGAAAACTGGGGATTACCTTAGGAAGAAATACAATGGGGCCATCCAGGTGACAATGAACCAGGATGGCACCGGCTTCACCGTGGCCAACAAGAACTTCAGGAAACCCACCAAAACAGACCTGGTGTACTTTGAGAACTCTCCTGATTACTGTGTGATGGACAAGTCGGCAGGTAAGAACAGCTGTCTGCATGTCCAGTGCGGCGGGCAATCTAGCAAAACATCTCTCACCCCCTTGCCAGGCCTGCAGTCTCCCACTAACCCACAGGAGGACTCCCACAACCCATATTAAAGAGCAACCCACCCCTTGGACTATTTGCTCTCAGCCCAGTTGTCGAATTTAGGCAGCACAGGCCTATCTCACCTGGTTACCACTTAGAGACCAGGTGGGTGAGGTGTTGTCTTTTATTGGACCAACTTCTGTTCTGAGAGAGACAAACTTTTGAGCCAGAGAGCTCTTCTTTAGCCCAGAACTGTCTCCCCAGCAGAAGTTGGTCCAATAAAAGATATGACCTCCCCCACCTTGTCTCTCTAATATCCTGGGACCGACACGCCTACAGCCGCACTGCAGTTACTGCTTGGCATTTAGCTTGCACGTGTAGAGGGCTGCCTAGCAGAGAGTGAGGATTGAACGCCTGCGGCTGGGGCCGGGGCTGCACCAGCAAGGCAGAATGTAGGGTAACCTCCAGCATACGCTGTGCGTTCTCGGCTGTTCCATTGCTTTGTGGGACGTGTCCAGGTTTCAGAGCCATATTTATTCCCTTCTCTCCGCCCTCAAAGGCTCCACAAAACAGCCCCTGAGGGGGTTTACTGTGGAATTTCTCATGACAAGAAAAAAATTAAAATAAAAAGCCCAACAGCATCTTCCCAACCAGCAAAGTCCGTGATTGTGAAAGTGCAACTTGCAGACCGCTACCACTTGGGCAGTCTGAGCAGCAAGGGATTATGGGAGCTGCAGTAGGTAGCAGGAAGGACATGAAGGGGGCTGGCTCTGTGCTGCACGCCTGGGAAATCAGAGGTGACTCAGGCAACGGGGCAGGGGAGGCTCAGTCTGATGTGAATCCTGTAGCCATCCAAGCGCACAAACGTCCAGGTGTGAAAAAATGGTGAATGGCAGTTGTCAGGCTGCTGCTGGGAAGGAGTCAGAGGAGCCCCACGCAGGCAGCCCAGCTCTGGAAACACCCCAGCCATTTGCAAGCCTGCTTATTGCTGTGTGTCACTCAGCGCCGAGCGAGGGGCTGGTGGCTACTTCTCCTCTGGGGCTTTCAGCCGAATATACTAATCAGCTCGGAGTCCCAACAGCCAGGGGGGAGCCAGCCCACTGGAGTTCGCCTTACTGGCCTCAGGAAACTCCTGTCAAACGTCCCAGTGCCTTTCCCCAAGTTCTGCCACCCTCCCACCACCAGGGCCCTTCACAGCACAGGGCCCAGCTCTAAGCAGCGTGGGTTTGATCTGGTTACACTCTGACCCCATATGCTCAAACGGTAGGAAAGAAGGTGCATTGAGGGCCCAGGAATATCAGGGAATCATCCCCCAGTATTACCAGGCAGCCGCTGCCGCCTACACCTGCCCTCCAAGTTATCAGCATGTTCCCTGGGCAGCAGCCAGCACTAGAAGTGAGCAAGGGGCAGAAATTCTGCTGGGATAGAGATTTGCATTGCACCGGTTTCTCCAGAATTTCACCTGCCCCAGTTCTGGGTGTATGTGATTGGAGACTCCTCTCTAAACCCTAGGCCTTTCTTGGACACACTGCTCCACAGGGCCGGCTCCAGGCACCAGCTTGTCAAGCAGGTGCTTGGGGCGGCCACTCCAGAGAGGGGCGGCACGTCCAGCTATTCGGCGGCAATTCGGCGGACGGTCCCTCACTCCGGCTCGGAGCGAAGGACCTCCCGCCGAATTGCCGCCGCAGATCGCGATCGCGGCTTTTTTTTTTTTTTGGCTGCTTGGGGTGGCCAAAACCCTGGAGCCGGCCCTGCTGCTCCAGCACGCTGCCATGCAGGGTGTGCACGAGCTGTTACTGCAGGCTTTTGAGTCACTGCAGCTACACTGCATGGACTTGGGGCGACGTGCAGAGAAGTCCAAGTTGCTGTTATTCAGCTTCTGCAGAGAAAGCACCCGGTCTTCTGTGTGACGGTTCTGGCCACCAGGTCAAACAGCCCTGCATTGCCATCGGTTTCCCTGGCAACAGGCACAGCTCCCTGGACCCAGCAGTGCAGCCGCGGTACCCAGGCAATCTGTGAGGGAGGAAAATAGCAATGAACAAACGGTTTCTACACTTAAACAAGCCACTCGCCCCACATTTATTCTATGCATCAGCAGCACAGAGGTATTTCTACCTTCTAGTAGTCCCACCCGTCCCCTTCCACCTCAGCCACCCCATCATACACATACGCAGACCCGTGGCTGGTCTCTGCCCCAGGTGGAGGGAGCCTAGCCGTACCTGCCGCCGTGTTGCAATCAAGCCAGCAGAGGGCGTGTATGCCAGCGGCAAATTGGATGAACTGACAGGGCAGAAGTAGCTCACAACCAGTTCGTTGCTGCCTTTGGCACCAGGCAACCCCATGGAGCAGCACGGTGGTTTCAGTAAATACCATGCACCCTCCTCCTGATCAAAGACATGCTCCAAACAATCAACCAAACACACAATAAACCAACCACAAACTTTGTCACCCTTGTGCAGGGGCAGGGCCGGCTCCAGGGTTTTGGCCGCCCCAATCGGCGCGCAAAAAAAAAAAAGCCGCAATCGCGATCTGCGGCGGCAATTCGGCAGGAGATCCTTCGCTCCGAGCGGGAGTGAGGAACCGTCCGCCAAATTGCCGCCGAATCGCTGGACCTGCCACCCCCTCCGGAGTGGCAGCCCCAAGCACCTGCTTGGCAAGCTGGTGCCTGGAGCCGGCCCTGTGCAGGGGCGGCTATATGTATTTTGCCACCCCAAGCACGGCAGGCAGGCTGCCTTCGGCGGCTTGCCTGCGGGAGGTCCGCCGGTCCCGCGGCTTTGGCGTCCCCGCCGCCGAATTGCCGCCGAAGCTGCCGGACCGGCGGGCCTCTCGCAGGCATGCCACCGAAGGCTCCCTGACTGCCGCCCCCACAGCGACCGGCAGGCCGCCCCCCCAGCAGCTTGCCGCCCCAGGCACATGCTTGGGGCGCTGGTGCCTGGAGCCGCCCCTGCCCTTGTGTAACCTTCAGAGCCAGCCAGGGCCACTTCAGACATGCCTGTACAGTTAAACTCACAAAGAGGAACAAAAGAATCATCAAGCCAGGCCCAGGGCATATTCAGACCTGACTTACTTACTCACTCTCTCTCTCTCTCTCTCTCTCTCACACACACACACACACACACACACACACTTCAGACAGGTTAATATTAAAAAACTTATATTTTGTTGAACAATTTTTTTCACCATTTGGGGGTTTTTGAGCAGTGGGTCTGAATTTTTTATTTGTGAAAAAATTCTAAAAAACAGCAAAAGAATTCAAAAGCGTTTCACAACTACTCGTTTTCCAACTAGTTCTAATAAGCACTAACAACATAGCAAATTAAAACCAAATAGCCACATGGTTTATTAATCACGCAACTGGAATTCCATTGCGATTGCAGCCATGCACTGCAGGGCCCTGCGGCTGGACTCGGCGGGTGCATCTACGCTGCAGCTGGGAGCGAGACTCCCGGCCCCGGATGACAGACACACACAAGCACTCGAGCTAGCTTGCTAAAAATAGCAGTGTGGACGTTATGGCCCAGGCTGGAGCTCAGGTTCTCCAGCCCGCCCTCATCCCTAGGTGTCAGAGTCCCAGCTCCAGGCCGAGCCGCGGCTGTCTACACAGCTGTCTTTACAGTACTAGCCCAAGTCTGTGGAGTTGGGGCAGGAGGCTCGCTGCCACAGGCTCCAAAATGCTGTGCAGACAATCTGCCAAGCTGGGCTGCAAGGCTCGCTCCCAGCTACAGCGTAGACATGCCCTGACGTCCTGGCCAGGCCGTGAACTGTGAAGTCAGTCAGAAAATAGACTCAAATGAGTCGAATTTTCAGTCTTGCTTTTTTGGGAGGGTTTGTTTAAAATGTGTCCCAAAAACTGAGTACTAAACCCACACACGGCACTAGTGTAATACCAACAGACCCCAGTTGTTGTCGGGCGGGATTGAACCTGGGACCTCTGGAGCTTAGTGCATGAACCTGTATCGCATGAGCTAAAAGCCAATTGGCCGTTAGCTACAGGGTGACCAGATGTCCTGATTTTATAGGGACAGTCCCGATTTTTGGGTCTTTTTCTTATATAGGCTCCTATTACCCCCCACCCCCGTCCCGATTTTTCACATTTGCTGTCTGGTCACCCTAGTTAGCTAAGGCTGTACAGCAGACTCATTTGATCTCTAAGTGGTCTTTGTGCCACTGGATGGGACAGAACACCCCACCCAGGTGTGTGGGTTAAACTATCACCTTCCATCAGAGCCTCACAAAGCGCTTTGCACTGTACAAACAGCAACCTGCATAGCAGGACGTGACGAGAGCTGGTCAGGAAAGAATTCCCTCTTCTCCCCCAGAGGGAGAGGGGTTTGATAAAAAAATGAAACCCCCCAAATCTAACACATTTTCATTTTAACACCCAAAAGTTTGTTTTTTCCCCCCAATGAAAACATGAAAATTTGTCAAAAATAAGTTTTAAATGAAAAACTAACCATTCTTTTTGACAAAATTTCAACCCCCTCTAGTAAGTATTACCCTGTGGCCTGGTCCACACTAACCCCCCACTTCGAACTAAGGTACGCAAATTCAGCTACGTTAATAACGTAGCTGAATTCGAAGTACCCTAGTTCAAACTTACCGCGGGTCCAGACGCGGCAGGCAGGCTCCCCCGTCGATGCCGCGTACTCCTCTCGCCGAGCTGGAGTACCGGTGTCGATGGCGAGCACTTCCGGGATCGATTTATCGCGTCTAGACAAGATGTGATAAATCGATCCCAGAAGATCGATTGCTTACCGCCGGACCCGGCAGTAAGTGTAGACCTACCCTGTGTTACTGAAGGGGGAATTGAAGCAGAGAAGTGAAGTAACTTCACCCAGAACTTGCCCAAGGTCTCGCAGTGAATCAGAGGACAGAACTGGAAACCCAGGAGTCATCTCAGTTCTTCGCTCTTCCCACTAGACCATGCTGCATCCACTACTAGAATCATAGACTTTAAGGTCAGAAGGGACCATCATGATCATCTAGTCTGACCTCCTGCACATTGCAGGGCACAGAACCTCGCCCACTCCTGAAATATCCCCTAACCTCTGGCTGAGTTACTGAAGTCCTCAAATCATGGTTTAAAGATTTCAAGTTACAGAGAATTCACCATTTACACTAGTTTAAATCTGCAAGTTTAAACTAGTCCTATCTAAACTCTGTCTCCATTTCAGATGCTGGGAGTCAGCCTGTCTGACTGACCCTTACACTGGTGTTAATCCAGAGTAACCCCATTCATTTGCACCAGGGCAAAGCTGAGCAGAATCTTCCAAAGTGATCTTCAGTCACTCAAAGTCTCCCTTACCTACCTGAACCAGTGCAGAGAGCAATGAACAAACCTTTACATGGGGTTTTCAGAGCAGCAGCAGGCCACAGTCTTTTTTTTTTTTTCTTTTCTTTTTCTTTTTTGTGCGACCAGAGAAGCCTGGACTTCCAGGCGGTGTGGGGTAAGAGCAGCTATGCCAGTTCACTGGCAGCTGCACCAGCTCTGCAAAGGCCGTTAGCCCTGCAGAGGGCTTCACAACTGGAGACATTTCCACTTCTAAATAGGGGTTGGCCAGGGCCACTTAACTGGACATTCAAGCCCGCTGTCTCCTGCCCAGCTGTCTGCCAATGCCTTGGTACAGGTCCCAGGTCCAGTAGCTTCCTGCTGTGTATAAACCTTTGCTCCTAGTACTTGGCCTCTCCAGCCGTCATACAGGATAATTAAACCACAAGTGAAGGGAATTTGACACACGCTAGTGGGGAGAGCTCTTTGCATACCTGCCTCAAGGGAGGGCTGGCTGCATGTTCCATCCAGCTCAGAGTAACACACCCCAGGGGAGACAGGGCCAGGCACAGGGAGAGAGCAAACCCAGGGAATGCAGAGCCAAACTGCGAAGACGAGAAGGGGGTGGGGGGGGATATCCATGGCCTGTACCTGGCCTAGAGAACGGATTAGTGCACAGACAGAGGGTGGGGTGGGGAAGGAAGATCAGCAAAGCTGAGGGGATGTTTAATAGGAGAGTTTCAGCCATTTTAGGAGGTTGCTTCCAAATCTCCACCTCTCACACACTAGGAGCTGCCGTGAGGGTCTGGCTGATGGGCCAGTGCAGCCGGAAGGCTCTGGGCTAGGGAAGGCAGCTTGGAAATCACCCCGGGCATGCAGCGCTTTCCAAAGGAGCAGCAGAGAGCACGAACAGGGCTGGCCCTGGTTGTGCATACAGAGCGCACAGATAGAAGTGCGAGGACGGTCCCCAGGGCAGCAGGAGGGGCTAAGGTAGCAGTGACAGAAATGATTCAAGAATTGGGGAGTAGCTCTGAGGAGAAAGTCACATCCAGCCCCCCTGAAGGGGCCCAGCCAGAGGGTCCCCTCCGTGGGGCGGCACCATGCCCAGCCTGCTGTCTCAGGAGCGGCGGCCTGGAAAGCGTGTGCCAGTCCCGGCTCAGGGGAGCCTGTGCGCGTGGGCTGTTCATCAGATTCCACCCTCTGTAGCCTCTTCCTCCCTAGGGACCCATAGAGCATTAAACACACGAACCCCTGCAGCACCCGCGGGCCTGATCCTTTCCCACTGTACTGGTGGGGAGGCAGCGGCAGAATGAGTGCCGTGGCAGAGCTGAGAGCCCAGGAGTCCTCTAAACCCTGGGCCTGCTATTTTATATGCCTCTCCCCGCAGACTCTCTCTGCTCCTCCCTCACACCAGCTGGCAAGGCACACAGGCAGGAGGATTCCAGCAGAATAGACAAGCCTGCGTTACCGCCTTTGCTGGATACTAGAAATCACCGAGCACGAGTTAGCACCGCTCTGCTACCACCACTCTCCCGGTGCTACCTGCTTCCCTAGGCCTGGCATGAGCAGTACAGAGTCCCCGAAGCCAGCCAGCTGAGTCTGGCCTGTCGTGCTGTGAAGCCAGGGCCACCCAGGGGGGGGGGGGGCAAGTGGGGCAATTTGCCCCAGGCCCCGGGCCCCACAGGGGCCCCCACGAGAATATAGTATTCTATAGTATTGCAACTTTTTTTATGGAAGGGGCCCCCGAAATTGCTTTGCCCCGGGCCCCCTGAATCCTCTCGGCAGCCCTGTGTGAAGCTGATGAGCAGCGCAGACACTGATGCTAGGATGGGCACAGCCTGCAGCTCCAGAGGGGATTCAGCAGTGCCCAATGTTCAGAGACCTGGCGAGCATTCGCTGCTGAAACCAGGAGCACGGGGCTGGTGTAGATACACACGTCCATCAGGTTCGTTAAACTGACACGAGCTCCTGCCAGGGCAGAAGTGGCTTCAACCATTCTGGCTTGAGCTGGTTTAGGCAAAAGCAAGATCAGCCATTTCTAAACCAGTTCACGTGTCAGACAGAGGTGAAAGGGGACCGGTTTGTGTCTAGACAACCCCTGAACTGGATCCAAGGGAGAGGCCAGAAGAAGAAGGAATTTACTCAGTGCATTGCCCCAATTCCCCAGAAACCAAAGGCCTGTCTGAATAAGGCGTGATCAGCAAGGCTGAAGGTCCCTGTCCCTCACCAGCTCGGTCCCTCAGCTATGGCTAGACGGCTCAGAGCGGCTGCTAGAGACCAAACTGGGGCCTCTTTCCCCTCAGAGACCTGACCTCAGCCAGGGCAGGTCTGAACTCGTCTGATACTAGACAGAAGATGTGACCTCAGGGCCCAGACCCCCCCCCCCACCACATCCTCCAACAGAAACCCCGCAAGAGAGGAAAGGCTCTCCATTGACATGGGCACTTGCACACAACACTGCCCCCCAAAATGAGAATGCGAGGGGTTTGTGCTAGGAAAACTAGAGCCCAAGAATTCTAGGAACCGTACAGACATAGGGAAGAGCATGCAGGTTCAGTTTGGGGCCTGAGCGACCCCTCGGCTCTCCCTGTTGTTTAAAGCATGCATTACTGGGTCTTTCCCTGCTGCTCTTTAGGGGGCTTAGCTGATACCATTTATGTCCATGCATGCAGAGGCCCTCATCTATGGGAACCAATTCCCCATTTCCCTGCGCCTGGTGCAGTCATTTACGCCAGTGGAGAGTGAGTGGGGAATGTTACCGTGCCAATGTGGCAGTGGTTCCCACCCACGTTGCACTGGTCTAATCATCAGCCTTAGGTGCAGGGCCACGGGGAATTGGGCCCCAATGACTCCTGAGCACTAGCCAGTAGATGCCACGCTTGTGCTTTTGCTTATGGGGCTACCACGGGATCAGGGACTTTAAGGCAGGCCACTTTGTATGACCAGGCTCCACCATGTGGGCCAGCGCTCAGAGCAGCTCGGGGCAAAGCGTCTCTATTTCTGAACCCATCTGCCCTGTGAGTTCTGAGCCACAGGACACAAATGAAACGTGGTTCAAGGATGTGGCCTGGTTGAAAATTTATACAGAAAATTGTGCTCTGCATTTCATAGAAAGACCTGGGGCTGTTGTGTAAGGATTCACGTCCTCTATGGACGAGGGAGCTGAATGCTAAGGCAGAAAGACAATTGGTCCATAGATCTATAAACATACTGCTGTTGACCCACAAGGCACAGTATGATCCCTGCACCCAAGAACCTACCATGTAAAAACAGTAAATTAGGAGTTCATGCACTGCTAAAACAGCATGTGTTTAAACTCAGTCTCTCCAACTTATATTGCAGTAGGGCCTAGTGGCCCCCCAATCCTGACCTGGTCCCATCACGTGAGGTGCTGTACAGACAGAGAACAAAACAGGCAGGCCCTGGCCCAAAGACCTTACAGTCTAGATGGACAGTAGTTGGTTTCAGAGAGCCCCTGATAGCAATGCCTGGAAAATCACCCCAAAAACTATACAAGGGGAACTAGATAAAAAGAACGAGATAGGTCCATCAATGGCTATTAGCCAGGATGGGCAGGGATGGTGTCCCTAGCCTCTGTTTGCCAGAAGCTGGGAATGGGTGACAGGGGATGGATCACTTGATGATTCCCTGTTCTGTTCACTCCCTCTGGGGTAACCTGGCATTGGCCACTGTTGGAAGACAGGATACTGGGCTGGATGGACCTTGGGTCTGACCCAGTAGGGCCGTTCTTATGTTCTTATGTCACAATGGTGCGTTTTCATTCATGGCGAGATTGAGCGGGACAGTGTAATGAACCCTTGCTTCCTTCCTACAGGTTCCCTGGGGACGGCGGGTCGTGTGTGCAATAAGCTGTCCCGTGGGACCGACGGCTGCGAGGTCATGTGCTGTGGCCGGGGCTATGACACCACCCGCGTCACGCGTATCACCAAGTGCGAGTGCAAGTTCCACTGGTGCTGCGCTGTGCGCTGCAAGGAGTGCGAGGACACTGTTGACGTGCACACGTGTAAAGCACCGAAGCGGGCCGAGTGGTTAGACCAAACCTGAGGAGACAGGAACCAGAGAGGGAAAAACAAACTCACGCACGACCCGTGCCCCATGGGCCATGGCATTCCGGGAGCTGTAGTTCAGCTGCATGGCTTTTATTTAATTAATTCTGCAAAGCACTAACGACAGGACTACATTTCCCAGGAGATACCGTGGACCCTTCCAACTGCTCAGCAAATCTATCCCCTTCCCTAGAAGGAGTCTGCAATCATTGCTTAAACTGTGAAGCTTCCTCTGCCCATTGTCGTCTTGCAAAAGGTCAGTGCAGCTGCTTACGAACTTGAGACCGATCATCGGAACGTGGGTGACTGATCCCTGCGTGTCCCTAAAGAATTTTGTTGCTATAAATTAAATTTCACCAGGAAAACAAACAAAAAACCCCAAAACAACCGTCACCAACCTAGAGCAAACTATGAAATCCTTGCAGAAAGCTCTCTCTCTTTGCTTTGTTTTTAGCGAGGCCCAAGGAAGGATGTTGCAAAGCCCTAAGGAACTCGATGGTCTCAAACAGACCCAGCATGTTAATGCACGGCTGCACTATAGACAGGAGCTGACAAGAGCAACTCTTTGTAAGTGGACTTTTCTTCCACTCCTCAATGAAGATGACAGGCAGAGTTGCAAATTGTCACCCAAAATCTGATTAACTACTAAGGGGGGGGGGGGAATCCAGAGAGAGAGAGAGCAAAGAGTCTGTGAAGAGACTGGTAGGTTTTAAAGTAAACTAATATAACAGTGGCTCTTTGTAAAACTCATTTGTATGTTGTGTATACTGCTTTATTATTTTAAGATAAAATTCATTATAAACCTATATCAGAAACCAACGCTCTTTGCTTTGTGCATTACTACACGTGTGACTGGGAGCGAGAGCTTCTCTTCACAGTCTCCAATACAGAAGCCGACCTGCTTCCCCACTCTGTTTAAAGCCTGTAGGCTGGCAGATGGTGCAGTCTTCCAGTGAGATTTCCACCACAACCCCCTGAAATGATCATTCTTGGCTTTCCATGAAGATCGTCAACATGCCAGACATGTCCCACCAGAACAGAACAATAGTTCAGGTAGAGCCTCCTGTCTCTACCGCTGGCTGCCTTATAGGCAGGCAGTTCTCTGTGTAAGCCGCCTGACTGCACAGTGCTAGACCAAGTACTAGGTTAGCCTCCAGATCTTTGCTGAGTTGCTGAAACTTTATTATTGACCGAAATTCAAGTTGATAGAAAAAAATACTTGTTACCACCCCACACACACCACCCCTTGCCCCCCACCACCGCAAGCCCTAAATTAGGCCTAGTCTACACACAGAAATTGCACCAACTACCTACGTTTCTGAATGAGTATAGTTCAATCGGCGCAGCCTGGGAGTGCAGAGAATTTGGTTTAAGGGTGCTTTACGTTGATTTGTTAGCCACTCTGAGCTGGTTTAAGACTTTCCTAACAAGCAGGTCGCACCAGTGTAACTAAACTGGTTCAGAAACCGATGTAGCTAACCCAATGTAATTTTTGCGTATAGACTGGCCCACCATTTGTGGTGTCCAACTCTCAAGAGTATGCACCCTTGCTTGGACAGTATTGTGCCTTAGGAGTTAACTGTAATTTAGTGTGTCCGATGCACATTCCCCTCCCGCCTGGTGGGTTTACAGTAGTGTATTTATTTACTGGGATACAGATATAGTTCGTTTTTGTGTCATTTTATACAAGTCCTTTAAAGGCAATATATATGAAATGCCATGATACTGAATCAAATGGTTAAGGATGCCTCTAAACTCTCCTCCCCAAGTTTGCTTCCCTATTTGCCCAGGGCGAGTCATGCTTGTTTGATGGCTGACTAAAGTGTGACTGGGTTTTCCATGATCAATCATCCTGCTGAAGGGCAGGTGAGTAAACGGTGTGCCTGAACCTGGACATTTTCATGCAAGTTTGCAAGGGTGTCATAAACCTAAAGCAACTGGAATGAAATCCAACTTCCCTGGAAACATGGCTCACTGGTTTCCATGGCAATGGACAATTCAACGTTTACATTTTTTTCCATCTGAAAAAAAAGATTGGGGGGTCCTTTCTGCACCTCTTTGTATTTCCACCACGCCTAAGAGAACTGGGGAAACTCTCTGATGATTAGCCTCCTCTAGCACTAGGCAGTTAGAGATGCAGCCAGCAGAAGCGGGGCAGGGAGGGATTAAAGCAAAGGGATTTTTTTTTGATTATTTTTAACCCATGCCTGTGCCGTTTCACGGCTCGGAATGAAGCTCCTGCTCTGGACTGTGATCTGACCCCGCTCTGCCTCGGGAGTTACTAGGCTGAAGTAGTGGGGGAACCAGCTTACCTAGACGCATCCCAGGAATCGAAACCGTTTGCTGGTGAGCCGAGCTGTGAATCCCTTCCTCTGCGTGGCAAGTTGGCGTGGGCTGCCCAGGGGTGGAAGGGGCTCCCCGTCTGGCCCTTGCTGAATCCTTTTCATATAGACAAGGTAATGAGCTGAAACTTGAACTAGTCTTGTAGGAAATGCAGTGGCAAAGGACTCGCCCCTCGGCCAGCCTAGAGCAGGGCCAGTGCAGCACTGGATGGGTTTGTGTGTGAACACGGACTAGAGGGGACATTTCATAGCACTACAAGATGGTACATCCAGTCTGTAACTGCAGCGCGTTACCAGCCCCTGCTGAACTCCTGTGATGGATGAAATTGCTTTCACCGTGTGCGCTGGGTTTCCACTGCCCAAAAGGCTGGTGCCTCCAGGCACTGATGTGTCCTTTAGGCCTGGTCCACACTACCCCCCCACTTTGGACTAAGGTACGCAAATTCAGCTACGTTAATAACGTAGCTGAATTCGAAGTACGTTAGTCCGAACTTACCGCGGGTCCAGACGCTGCAGGCAGGCTCCCCCGTCGATGCCGCGTACTCCTCTCGCCGAGCTGGAGTACCGGCGTCGACGGCGAGCACTTCCGGGATCGATCCCAGAACATCGATTGCCTGCCGTCGGACCCGGAGGTAAGTGTAGACGTACCCCTAGACAGGCAGGACAAAGTCTTCTCTCAACCTTGCTTTATCAAGGCCAGATTTTAAACCTGCCTCTTCCAAAAGCCAGGCAGAGGCAGAGGTGCCTGAACATCTTCGCTTTGCGATCTTCACTCACGCATTTCATCCCAGTTAAGAACAAGCCATTTCAGAAGCAGTTCCCTACCTGACAGGCACACAACAGCAGCAGATTCAGGGGCACACAACAATGTACGCACTGTGCACTGGAGCAGAGGCATTCACTTCTGCGAGGCCATGGTGCAGAGCCATTGTCTCCGGATCTCCTTTTTACTTAACTCTGGGCCTCGCAGCCAGCGGAGAGGGAGCAGAGGCGGTTTCCCTTTTGAACGGTGCTCATATTAGGTGTTAGAGGGCCCACCAGCAGCTCCCAGCCTCTCTCAGCTGATGCAAGGCTTTGGTTCAAGGTCAGGTTTGTTCATCTCAGAGGTTTTGGTGCCTCCCCCCTTGGGCTCTCCAAACCCCTCTGGGTTTCTGACATTATGCAATTTTCACAGCGATTTGTTTCCTCTCCAAAGGGTGTTGGTGGAATTCCTGCAGGTGAAGGGGAGGAGAAGGGTTTGTACTCCACCCAGGGCATTTCAAAGCTGCTGTAGCAGACGTGTTCACCTGTGCAAGGTCTAATCTACCAGGAAGAGCGCCCCTCGTTTATCTTCATTACGGCCCCGCCTGCCATCAATTTAAGACAAACTAAAAAAGAAAAAAAGAATCTTTGCAAGAAATCTGCCTCCCCTCCCGCTGGGTAATGCACACTGAATGGGCCAGAAAGGCCCCCAGTGCCCTCAGAGCTGAAGAAATGTTTCTTTCTCCCTGCAGACCTTTCAGGAGTGCTCCTCTGGCAGAAATACGATGTTGCGGGTTTACAGGCCCACCTGATGAATGATAGGACATGTGCTGCACCTTCATCATTAACTGCCATTAAAGCCTTGGAATATTTCTTCTCCCTGAACGCGGGTGTTCAATATTTTAAAGCAATGGAGAAAAAAGTCTTGCACACCATCCAACCATGCTGGCAGACTGCTTCAGCCACGGGGGTTTATTGGCTTTCCCTTCCTAGCTGCAAACCACACCAACTCTACAAGGTTAACCTTGGGAAAGCGTCATTTCACGGTGTGACAGCAGCTGAAGGGGCAAGCCTCTCAAGCACTGGTAATTGAGGCCTTCCCCACCCCTGCATGATGGGGAATTAGAATGACACAGGGCAGTGGATTAAGGACGCCAGTTAGCAATTATTAAAGAAGCAGCTAGAGGCTCCAAGTGAGAGCAAGGCCTCATTGTGCTGAAGGCTGCACATATCTAGTGTGAGACAGTCTCTGCCCCAAAGAATGTATAATCCTAAATAAACCAGGTAGACCAAGATGAGAAAAAGGAAGTATTCTCCACGCTTCACAGGTGGGGAACTGAGGCATACAGCGACTAAGTGACTTGCCCAGGGTCACACAGGAGGTGTCTGTGGCAGAGTTAGGAACTGAAGCCAGATCTCCTGAATCCCACTCCAGTGCATCACAAGACCACCCTGCCTTTTTGTTTAGTTTTTTAGGCATGCCGTAGAAGAGGAAGGAAAAATCACAAGAGTCCAAATAAATGCAAATGAAACAATCCACCACTACCAATGTGTGCTTCTCCTAGGGGCATTACTGGAGATAGATGAAGGGGAATGAGCAGCCAGAGGCAAAATAATCATTATTTCTATAGGACATTACAGACAAAAGTCTCAATTCTGGCTCCAATAAGCTTACAATGCATGTTAGACACGAGATTGGGGAGGTGGATTTTTGTGCAAAATTAGGGAGTGACTTGTGTGCACAAGGGGCAGATAGGGGATGTGTCACTCCTCTGTCGGTGCTTACATCTGTTTAAACAGGGCAGGAGTGTGACCTCTGAGGGACTGGGAAAAGTCAGTCTGAGCTTTAACACACTCCCAATAAGGCAATAACAAGTTCCAGCTAATTTCGGATGAGCTGTGCCGGTTCTGTGAGAGGTGCTCACCGGGGGGAAAGAGAAACTGAGCAGGCAGGTGTGTGAACCAGTGCTGGAATACGTCTAGGAGATCACGGAGGTCGGGTGTTTGTGACTTGCACATAAGGCAGGAAATATTAAAGTTATCTTCTCCCTACAAAGGGGATCCTTAGCATGTGACAGACATTCATCAACCCGTACAGCACTGCGCAGGATTATCCCCATCTTGCAGACAGCAAGACCAAAGCAGACGAGTTAAGGGCCAGATCTTCAGAAACACTGAGGCAGCACAACCCCAGCTGAAGCCAGTGGGAGCGGCAGGTGCTTAACACCTTTGAAAACTGGGCCTGGTGTGGCTTGCTCAAGGCCTCAGAGGGAGTCCAGGCAGGACTGCATGCACATCTCACACCTAGCAATGTAGAAATGTATTCTTTTTTTCCAGCCATGCATGGGATAAGGCACAGGGCAGGCAGTGATGCCTGACACTTCCCTGGGTTTGAGTGGGTTGCTGGCATTAACAAAGGAGCTTGTATCAACAACACTGAAACACATCCAAAGTAGCACAGACAAGGATAGTGGCCCCGTGGAGTTAGCAGGGGGCTCACTCCTGGCTCTGCAACCAACTTGCTGTGCAGCCTTGGATAACTCCCTTTGCCTCTCCACCCGTCTGTGACCACACAGAGGCCACTGTGAGACAGCTAATGTTTGCCCCATGTTCTATCAGCAAAGAATTAGTCATTAAATATCTAGCAATTAGAAATAAGTTGGTTACATGGAACTACCTTCTCGTGCCTAATGTGGAGACTTTCCATTTGCAGGTCTAATGAAATTCAGACCTCCCTTGTGCTCTGCTACAAATGGGACCAACAAACTCCCCCCTCCATTCACCACAAGCCTCCTTAGAAAGCAGATGTTTTCTATCTGTAAGAGCTTACTAAGGCTGGAGTCTTGTCAGAGGATACTCAATTCCACTCACTAACCTCTCTTAAGTGATCTGTGCTAAGTGTATGGAAAGCCCTCCATGGAAGATCGTGTGCTAATCATCCTGAAATTCACCAAGGCCTGTCTGAACCAAGACAAGGAGCAGAATTAATTGCTTTATGGGTTTCTGAATGGATGGCTGTGAGGCTGAGATCTTGGACAGGACACATAGTGGGGCTGGGTAAGAGGTAGGATGCAGTGCTTAATTTGTGCTGCGGCTTGCCAGGGCTGAGTCCCGGCACCTCTGGGCCTGGCAGGTGACAGCCCCGGCACCGCTGGGCTTGCTGCATCAGTTATGAATGTAAAAAAATTGCTTGAGCCTGGGCACCGCTTTCATTACAAATGAAGCCCCGGTTGGATATATCCTACGCTTCCAAATGGACGTAAATTGAGTACAGGATTTTCCTCCTCAGAAGCCGTGCCTGAGCGAGAGCCGGCACTGTGCCCTGACTACACAATGACCTGCTTTTCGTGGATAACATGGTGCTAGTTACAAGACATGGTTAAAGTCAGAAACAGGCACTTACGGAGAGCCAGGGGGCTGCTGCAATGTGCCCCAGCCCTGAAAATGCCTCCTTGCTGCCATAGACCCATCAACAACTTGTACACTTAGCCAACAGCCCATGCTGTGCACATCTCCTGTGTGTGTGCATGGACACAAGGAGCTCTGCTGACATACACATGCCAGCAGCCACTAGCTGTCACCTTGAGAGGGGGTACGTACATGTGCTAGCCAAGCCGCCATGCTCCCCCACAGCAGGGACCACAGCACCAAGCCCCAGGGTCAGATTTCTTGGGACATTTGTTGCATAACCTGTCGTGACCCACGTGGGAGGACTTTTTTGTTTTGTTTTGTTACAGCCTCCAAGTCCATTATTACTGAACATGAGACATGGGAGGCTGCCCCAGAGAGCAGTGGAGGAGGGGGAAGGGCTGGATTACGGCCCTGGAATCTCAGCTGATGACTCAGGACAAGAGAACGCACTAGTCAGAGTCCGTTGTATGACTGATGATAGCCTACAGCGGGATTAGAGGGGAACTCTAGACAGCAGGGTGTTTCTGAGCCCAAGCTGTGGCTGCATAATTCAGAGGCTCTCAAGAGCAGAGGAACACATCACTGGACAAAGCTCCAGGGCTAGCGCCAGGAATTCACCAAACAAACAAGGAGCCAAAGACTAAAGAGAAGAGACCCCCTACAGAGAGAGACATTAACCCCACGGAAACAGTCGATTGATACAATGAATTATGGTAGAGACAGTGTGTTACACAGCATCCTCAGTGCACTGGCTCAGACAGGGTTCCTTAGATTTAAAAGGCCAGACTGAAGGGGAAGTGGCTCCGAGGAAGAGGCAAAGCTCCAAAGAGACGGGCAGCACTAGAGACAGCAACGCCCAGCTGCAAAGCCATCGGCAGCAGCGCACATGATGCTCTGACAGGGGAGGGAGGGAGGTTGGTTGGTGGCCAGAGGGGCGAAATGGGGACAGGGAAGCAGAGTGAATGGGTGGCAGGAGGCCGGGTGGAGTGAGACCGTACAGGATTCGAGGTGGGAGTGGGTTTTTGCTGCCATTGTCTATATAACCCCAGAGTGGAGGGTACGGGGCGATTTTGTCCGAAGGCCGCTCACTCTACACTGCAACCTGGATAAAGAACAGTGGACACCAGCTGTCCAAAGGCAGATGAGATGCCAGTTCGTTCTTCTGAAGTGCAACATACATGGAAAGCTGGCGCTGCTCATAGGCTGCTGGGCAGGATTTTATACTGCACCTCTTCCTCATCCACGTCTCTCTCTGCACCGTCAGCAGCTGCACTGTCCTCTGGTCCCTCGGGAGAGGAAGCCCGCCTCTGCAGCCATTCCTATCCTGAAATCCTGGGAGTTATTCAACTTGGCTCCCACACCCCAGCACCAGATCCTAGCAAACTGGGGAGTGCTGCTCCTCTCCCCCAGCCCAGAAACGATAGGCTCAGTTCATTTATGCCTATGAGAATCCGATAAGAGCATCCACCTCCTTCTGGGGAACTAGCTCACGTTTTAACCTCTTCAGTCTGCTGGTACTAGAGACCTGTGATCCAGCTGAAGGAGAGAGGCAGGCCCTGCACTGCCCCCCACCCACTGACCCCTCTCCAGTCTATATTTCTGGAGGTTTTCACCCATTGCTTCTCAGAAAGAAAAAGGACCTCAAGATGAGCATGTATTTAATAACTGGAAGACAAGCTCCAGCTACTGCTGCAGAATTACAACACCAGAGAACAATTTGCTGCATTCCTCCGAAGCCCTGTAGGAACCCAATTGCCTGCTCTCAGCCAAAATAGGTACCAGACACCAAGTGCTCCGTAAGCAACCAGACAGAGCCCCCAAAGTGCAAAAAACGAAATAAGTAAAAAGCTTCACGTTCCATATAAACCAGCCGTTTGCACCTTGTTATTAATGGTTTTGCCTGCGACCCCTGAACCCTGCCTCGCTCAAAGTCAGGGATCTACGAGCCTTGGCACCTTCACAACAATTCCAAACTGAGGGGGTGGGGAATAAACACATTGGACGCAGTAAGTGGGAATTAGGTTGCAGCAAAACTGCCCCGGGAACCTCTTCCACTCAACTGCCATGGCCAGGCCACAGCTTTCATTGTGCCAACATGACACTTGCACTGCGCTTGCCCCCATGGCCTTGGTTAGCAGTGTCACTACACACACGCTGATGGGTAACAATGAAGTCCAGCGGCACGTGCACCTGTCCCCTCTCCCCTATACAAAAGGCTTGCAGTGTTGTAAATAAATCACCAGGAATCCTAGGGCACCAAGGGCCTTCCCTCTTTGGTTTATAAGCCCGAGGGAAGTGATGTTGTCTCACACAGACCCTGCTACACAAACATATTGCAACCCGCAAAATGCCACATCAGTCGCAGCAGGTCAGCGAGTGGAAATCTTTTTAATTACAGGATTTATTTGACAGATGTTGCAGAAGCAGGAAATGCTCAGACCTGTGCAAAGGGGACTAAGATATACAGAGAATTTCTAGCAGAAACAGGTTTCTTTCTCTGAATCATTCATTTATCCAGGCCTCAGTTTAAGAGCATAAAAAAGGGTACAACACACAGGGATACTGTGTTCCCTGGCAGTGTGGTAAACGGGCCTAAGGGAATTGGTATCCTAGCCCACTGACTTCCAGGGGAATTTGGGACCTTACCTCCTGTAGGTTCCTTTGAAATCTCAGTCATGACAAAGTTCTAGATAAGCTAGCAGCCAAAAGTCTATGTTGTCTCACGGGGTAATTCGTAAAGTCACGTGTAAAAAGCCAAAAATGGTCGAGAACTTAAGAACTGGAGGGCAACGGACTGCAAAGCCCGGTGAACTACAAACCTGGCGATATTCAAAAGAGAGCTCTCCGCCCTGCTTGCAGCTGTTTCCATCGCTTCTCACTGACTCAGACTGCTAGGCTTGAATGATGTTTGTGGCTGTTGCGTGTGCTGGTTGTGTTGCTGTGCGGGTTTGCGCCGGTGGTAAATGATGGGGTGTGTGCTGCCGTGAGGAGCTAGGTGTGTTTGAGGCTATTGTGTTGCACTTTGCTTAAATATTCTTAAATGGAACATATGGTAACAATAGTTGATTTTTCTATCTCCCCTGAGCAGCCATCATTACCCACTTCTATAGAGGTACCTGTGCACATCACTGGGGGATACAGTTAAATGGCATTGCTATGTATGGATCAGGTGCTGGGACACTGCTCACAAATGGCAAAGGAATGCTATGTAGGGCATGTGTGGTTCCCCTAAGAAATGAAACAGAGCGGCTCCCTCATTAAGAATCACTGACAGCGTTGGAAGGCAAGCAGATTTTCATGACAGAGAAAGTTGCTAGCACTACTTTCGGCACAAGCCCATCCCCTTTCTGTTACTGTTATGTCAGGGGAGGACAGTGAGAGAAAGCAGCTCTTGGGATGATACATGGGAGGCAGTGCTTCATTTATAACCCCACACAAATGCTGGAAAATGTTCAACTTTAAAAAGCATTAGGTTGGTTACCTTCTGGGCCCCTGTGGGCCATGAAGTGAAATTACATGAGCACAACATGTCTATTAATCACTGCAATGATTCCACAGTGAGAGATAGCCCCACTGGCTTATATTCAACTGGAAGGAAAAGTTGAGAAAATTACCTACCGGTAGTTGGAGAACTCCAAAACTTTGTCAGTATCTTTCTGTAGATCTCCCCTCTTGACTCCTCCTAAATGAAATCAAGTATTTAACCTACTGCCTACAGCAAAGGCCCCATTAGTGCAAATGTACAGTGGGAGATAAAAATGCTGTGCCACAGCTTCTACCTAAGGGGGTGTCTTTCTCTCAGCTACAATAGTGGCATAAGAGATACTTAAGGATGGATGTGCTAATGACCGGCTGCTTCACAGTCCTTCAATGACAAATTAAAGAAGGATTTGGCTAATCCATGCTCATTCTCCTGCATCAAGAGGGAATTATGGGGCAAATCTGAATGGTGGGGGAAACATCCCTTATGTAGCCTATTGAAACTGCATTGCCACTGTGTGGGATCAGATTTCAGACCCTGACCTTGCCCACCTGTTCCTTGGCTGGGACCGGAGACTGGACTGAGCGGCTGGTGGGTGGGGATGCTTCCATAGGATCAAAGGTTTGGCTAAACATGGACTTTATTTGCACCAATTAGAATACCCTCATCTCCTCAGGAGCCTTGACTCCATTGAGCACCATGAACACAGAAGTGCTTAAAGAAAAGATTGAAAGAACCTCGAGTGTCTGATCTTGATTTATGTGTTGCCAGACAGTAATATGAGGATATGCAGCACCCAGCAGCTTCCTCCATTAGGGGCACAGACGTTAGTCATTCTGCATTTGGCTGGCAGTAACAAGAAAGAGGGTGTGAGAGGACTCTATCGGCCACCACAATACGAGTTATGTGCCCAGAGTGCAGTGAAAAGCATCGCGAGTTGCCGCACTCCCGAGACCTCTGTGAAATGGTTGAAATGTGAGGATAGCAGCCTTGTACAGCCTTCCTGGGACTCCAGAAGTGAATGCAGATAAACACTGATCTTTATGAATAGACGCCTCCCCCACCCAAAAGCAGATACCTTTACATTTATGTCTGTTACATTTTTACGACTGCCATACTTCAAGAGGCCAAGGTTAGTGTGGTTTTGTTTCCTCAAAGGAGTAACAGAAACCCAAGCCCTGTAAGCACAAAACAGGCAATTTGCCCCCTGGATGTCTCATTTCAATTGTCCCAAGCCATGCTGCTGCCATCTACCTCCTTTGGGAGATTCTTTACATTACTGACCAGTGGACATCTATGTAAGTGTGCTATCCCTCTCAGGAGTGCTCCAAGTTTCAGTTTTCACACCTCAGAATCAGTGGATGCTAGTACGAATCTTGGACCTACCTTTAGGAGTCCCTGCCTCACAAAATGACTCATATACCGGTACCTCAAGCATCTTGGTGGCACTTTAAAAGGCAATTCTTAAATCCTTTCACTTTGAAAACAAAAACAAAGGCAGAATGTTTAGCATTTAACCTAGAACGATCTGAATACTGAATCCAGACGCTTTTTCTAAGTTTGCACTTAGTTTCCTTGTGCAACGTAAGCTTATGGGATAGGACATAAGCAGACTGCTCATGCTGCTTACTGTCTAGTGTAACCTGTCTTAAACTGCCACTTAAAGGGTCGACAAATCAGCTACTTACAAAAGGGGCCTTCTAATAAAGAGAGTGCAGAACTGTACTCAGTCCTTTAGGAATACTTAAACCAGGGAGGCTGGCTAGTGAGGGTATCACTATTGGCAGTTCAGGAGGAAATGCCAACGCTGAAAACATCTACCTGATTTATTGTGTTCTGAAGTTTAGTACAGAGAAAGTAGCAGCCTCGACTTGTACATCTGGTTCAGGGAGCAAATAAGTTATTGTTCAACAAAAATGTTTTCTTAAATGATTACAGATCCTAAGGCCAAACAAGGGATTTGGTTACTTTAAGCACCATTAACAAGATGGAAGACAACAGTTTAAGTAATGCAGCTTATCTTCCTTTCGCTCCTCTAGCTGCCAGGTAAGTGCTCCATTGCCCAACGGGAGCTGGTGATAAGGTTCCTGAGAACATCGGGACTCATTACTGTGCAAAACACATTCCTGTCAAATTTGGGTCAGCTGATGCCAGAGACTGGATGGCATGAAGCGCTTAAACTTTTCCATAATGAAACTGAAGGGTGAAAGAAGCATCCCAAAGAACTAGAAGAAACAAAACAGAAAACATTTGTGCTTGAGTTAAAAAAGCAGTGGGATATCTTGCATCATTGGAGTACAAATGGAGAAATCTCACATCTCTTCAGATCAAACCCAGGCTACATTATCCTTGCTGCTGTACTGCCACCATGAAGTAGAAATTTAATACTAATACTGGTTTACACTTACAGACACTTATCTCAGAATCTCAGTGCATGTCACAAAATATTAAACACTCAACACTTCTGTGACACAGGAAGTCTTATTCCCACTTTAGAGATGGGCAAACTGAGGCAGGGGTTAAGTGACTTGTCTGAAGTTGATGGGACAATGACAGAGCTGGAGATAAAACCCAGCAGATCCCGGCCTCCAGTCCTTTGCTCTAATTGCACCTTAAAGTTCGCTTGTATGACACATATAGCCACAGTATAGCCCCAAGAAGGAATGTGATAACACTGTACAGAATGTGTGTATATAAACTCATCCAAGAGTAACTATCACTTTTTAAAAAAATTATCCTATATTGGAGGGTCTGACAAATCTACAAAAATCAAGAGAACTCAGAGGAGGAACTGAAACTCAATTTAATTCACCCCACTGTGCTTAGATGGTGCAGTCTGCTATCATCTGGATGCCAGAACACTGGGGGAACTTGCACCCCAAAAGAGCCACACCACCTAGGCACAACAGGATGAGTTAGGATGGAGTTTCTCTTTGCTCTGAATCGTCCTGCTGCTTCATTAAGTTCTACCCCCCTGATGTTGATCAGGGAGGCTGGGGGAGGAATGCGGCACATTTCCTTAGTTTTCCAGGCAAGAAGTGCTTAGACCATTGATTCAATAGTATAAATTCAATCTAACAAATAGACAGTGCTCACAGATATAGTTCATATTCTATAAACCACCAAGACTTTTTTTCCCCTTTAATGCGGCACCTTCACATTAAATCCATGAATTAAGATGTAGATTAGCAAGGCAAGAAACCTTTGTCCTTGGCATCGGCACACACAGCTTGTGACAGGAAACGTTAGGATTTTTTATATGAAGTGTAGAACTATTATCATTACATATTGGCAGGGAACTGCACATCTCCAAACTATGCACATTTTCTCTTAGATAAGCAAAAGCCTCAAGTGTTTATAAATATGAAAAGTTCAGCAGCTGGGTAAAAAGTTAATTCTCCAATTTCACTTAATGAGCCTTCAGAAAATGGTAGGGGATTTGTTCATAGAGTAAAGCAGATTGTCACAAAAACATAGGACATGCCACACTGGATCAGAGCAACGGTCCAGTGTCCTGTTTCCAACAGCGGAAGTACCAGCTGCTTCGGAGACAGCAGCAACTAACCCTCCAGTAGGCAGCTCTGGAATAACCTGTCCACAGAGAAAGTTTCTTCCTAATCCCATCAGAGACTGGCGAGGTGAGATATTTAAAACAAATCCCCAAAGACCCTTTCTTTGTTTTTGGGAAGTCTTTTTCTTTCTTACATTGTTGAGCAATTATTTTATTACAAGCTCTGCAAGGCAAGGGCTGCCTTCCAATGGGTTTGTGCCATACTCAGCATAGTGGGGTTGTGTTCTGTCTGGAGACTCTGGACATTACTGCTATATTGCTAAACACGTATAAGAAACTAATAGGGGCAAATTCCAGCAGGATATCCTGGAATACAGTTAACATGATTTACAAAGTGGGATTAATTAAAATGACAGACATCCAGGTAAGATGCTTTACCTTGAAAACAAAATAATTTACCTTGAATAAAATCACTATCTGATACAGATGATGGCAGCTATTGTAGAACTCTGGAGTATGTGTTGGCTTGGCAGAATTCAATTTCAATTTTTTATCGCTTCAGTGGAGAATATTGATGTTTATTTTAAAACACTGTTTTTATCTATTTACAATTTCACAGTTGCAGGAAATTATGGGCGGTCAGACAATTATTTAACGACAGCAGACATTGAGATTCAAAACGTTAAAGGTTTATAACCATTAAAAAACAAATTATCAACATCATGTCAAAATGTACCAAATAAATACCCTTAAATCAAAGTAAGAAGTTTTCAAGCAGCATTTTTCTTACCTTGCCTATCTGTAAATGTTGATTATTGATAGAAATATTTTTGTCGGTTTGTGTGTGTACGGTGAAATCGATGTGTACTGATATTTACCGATAAAAATCTTATCCCATTCCAAGCCTAAGTATATGTAAGACTGCACACATTAAAGAGTTGGGAAACTTTGCTTCTACAAGTGCATTCATACTTTTGAAGGCCCAATTATCATAGACTCAGACTTTAAAGCCAGAAGGGATCATGATAATCATCTAGTCTGAGCTCCTGCACACTGCAGGTCACAGAACCCCGCTTCTGAAATAGGCCCATAGCCTCTGGCTGACTTACTGAAGTCTTCAATTGCGATGTAAAGGCTTCGAGTTACAGAGAATCCACCATTTTACTTTCATTCATACCAGCATGTGACCCATGCCTCATGCTGCAGAGGAAGGTGAAAGCCCTCCAGTGTCTCTGCCAATCTGACCTCAGGGAAAATTCCTTCCCAGCCCCAAATATGGTGATCAGTTAGATAATGAGCATGTCGGCAAGACACTAAATTCAAGCACTAAACTGTGAAAATATGTAAACCAGGACTACTCAACTCAATTTAAAAAAGTATTAACATTTGGGCTTTTGTGACGCATATAATTAACAATACAGAATCAAACAGCTGAAAACAATGGTTTGATTAAAATAATCTACTCAATAAATTACGATATAAGAAATGAGATTAGGGTTTACATTCACCTAGAGCTTAATGGTGAAAAATCCAGGTATTACAAATACCATTCTACCCCACCCACCAAGCGCACACTTGTGTGTCTT
Organism: Emys orbicularis; assembly: GCF_028017835.1. NCBI lineage: Eukaryota > Metazoa > Chordata > Testudines > Emydidae > Emys > Emys orbicularis. The sequence continues at coordinate 148,271,172 of NC_088686.1, forward strand.
GGATTTCCTATAAACCCATCCTTGGCATCACACTTCACTGTGGTCAAACCATTCAATTTCCATTACAGAAAAAATCCTGAACTATGTAATAAACACAAATGCACAAAAGTATTATGATTTACCTGGAATTAGGATTTTTCCATTTCAAAGGGATAAATTTAAGGCCTTTAGACCTTTATGAAGGTATAAAAATAAGACTTATGTAATATTCACAGTAAAGTGACACACTTATGCTTAGGAATAAAGAAATTTTAACCACTTGAGTATGAATAAAGTTTATAGCGATAATCCTGTTTTTTTAAATAGCAGAAAACCAGTAGTTATATCAGGGGTAGGCAACCTATGGCACGCGTGCTGAAGGCGGCACGCGAGCTGATTTTCAGTGGCACTCACACTTCCCGGGTCCTGGCCACCAGTCTGGGGGGCTCTGCGTTTTAATTTAATTTTAAATGAAGCTTCTTAAACATTTTATAAACCTTATTTACTTTACATACAACAATAGTTTAGTTATATATTATAGACTTATAGAAAGAGACCTTCTAAAAATGTTAAAATGTATGACTGGCACGCGAAACCTTAAATAAGAGTGAATAAATGAAGACTCGGCACATCACTTCTGAAAGGTTGCCGACCCCTGAGTTATATACTTTGTATCTTCAGTAGGCTGTTGTAGAGCTGACAAGTTTTATGTTGCTCACTACAAAAAAAAAAAAAAAAACACATTTCTACCTTGCTGCTATCAAAAGTAAAATACCACTATGTGGCAAGACCAAGCCTTTTCCCCTACAGCTCCCTCAGCAGCTCTCTGCCACTTCACAACCTACATTTTTCAAAAGGGACATCTCCAAATTCAGGATGTATGAATCAAGTTAAATTAGATTAAAAGTGAGGGTATGAAAATTAAAACATATTCAAGCAGACCTCAACATCTCTTTTTAAACTGATCCAATTGGGTGCCAGTTTTCTAGGTATGAGTTCCAATTCATATAAATATATGGAATTCTTGCTAGCATCTAACAGACCTCCCAAATTTACGTGAGGCGCTGCCTCCTCGCTGAAATTTAAGGAAATCTGACTGTATTTCTGATTCAGTTGGTACCAGAAGATACCAAGTTGTGTCTAGATAGGCAGACATTCTACTGTTTGGCTCATCACTAGCTAGAGCAGTATTTCTCAAACTAGGGTCGCCGCTTGTATAGGGAAAGCCCCTGGCAGGCCGGGCAGGTTTGTTTACCTGCCCCGTCCGCAGGTCCAGCCGATCGCGGCTCCCATTGGCCGCGGTTCGCTGCTCCAGGCCAATGAGAGCTGCTGGAAGCGGCGGCCAGTACGTCCCTCGGCCCGCGCTGCTTCCAGCAGCTCCCATTGGCCTGGAGCAGCGAACCGCGGCCAGTGGGAGCCGCGATCGGCCGGACCTGCGGATGGGGCAGGTAAACAAACCGGCCTGGCCCGCCAGGGGCTTTCCCTACAAAAGCGGCGACCCCAGTTTGAGAAACACTGAGCTAGAACATTGGAGTGAATCAAAATTAGCATTTTCTTTACATTTCGATGCAAGAAAAATCACAGAAAACAGTAAGAGTTTATTATTAATTACATACGTTCTTAAAGTCTCAGAACCCCACTTTACTGATTGGGAAAATGAGACCGTGCTGAAGGGACTTTCCTAGGGTCAAAGAGCAAAGCTGTGGCAGAGTCAGGATTCGAAGGCAGGTTTTCAGACTCCCAGTTTACGCTCTAACCACTAGGCATTCTACCTCAAAAGAAAGTTTTTCTACATACTGGATATGGATAACTAGTTGAATTAATTTTTTTAAAGAGTGTCAATATGAAGCACCTGTTCTGAATGGCACTTTAAGAACTATTATTGCACCCAGTCAGGGAAAAGAACACATCCAGGGACAATGCAAGTCAGTACAACCATTTCTGTACTTTCTGTGGAGGTTATCCCTTGGGATCCTGCTGGGAGAGGCACAGAGGCACGCACACTTCTCATCCATCTTTTCAATTGAACAGGGACTAGAAAACCATCCTTTCCCATGGAAAATGAGTGCAATTTAAAGCACTGCCCAATGAACAAACCAGGCTAGTGCTTTTGCCCACATTCACCAACATTCCACTTGACATGCAAATTGCCTGGTATGCAAAGTGAACGTAACGCACACAAATTACATTTTTTTGGTTGAAGAAACTCGGCCGAGAGAACTTCCCCAAGCGAGTCTTTGTTAGTATAACATTTGACCTTGTATCTCTTTGGAAATCATACAACTTTGCTAATGTAGTCCTTAAAGAATTAATCAAGCAAATAGTTAGACCCTGGTTGCCATGAAGCCAGCCAATTACGAGCAGCAGAGAAATTTGTCATTGGCATGTCCAACTACATTTTCCCACATAAAGATTAACAGAACAGTGTGGAAATGGGGCCCCGCTCTCAGACCTGTGTGGCTTGGACACCACCGAGCAGAAATGTCAGCAAAACAAGGATTTCATGAGAACTTTGCACTTTAAAATAAGTTAGCATTTTTGTTCCATCTGTCTCAATACCTGACCTGCTCAACAGCAGAAAGCCTGACACGCTCTCATTCTCAAGTTATTCAAGGTTTTTTTAGTTCCAGAATAATGACTGAATGTGTGTTCAGTGGCTCTGTGGTTAGTGCTCCAGGCTACCACATGAAAGACATGAGGGCAAGCACATTGCAATGTGGTTTTGGTTTTCTGATTATTTTTATTTGAGGGATAAGCAGGGTGGCAAGCAGCTTGTATGACTGTAGCTTTCCCTCTTTTCTAGAGCGCATAACCTATTTTTGAGAGCCGGAAGGAAGGTTACCACTATGTGCAACCTTATATGGGGCTGGCAGGGGGAGAGAAACCATGAAGAGAAACAAAAGGGGTGGGTGGGAAGAATCAGTTCTCCCTGAGACATGCAAGATACTCTATCTCTATGTAAGCACATTTCTAAGTGCCTCACAATACTTTACAGAAGATAGGCAAAAATCCCCATTTCACGAGTAAGGGGACTGAGCACAGTAAATCAGGATCAAAGCCTACATCCAACTTCCATCCTGAAGCTCATACTAGCAGAACATGGTGCTTCCTTGAAACAGAATGAGTTAACCATATTGTAAGGTTCATTCAACTTCCCACCTAGTAACTGGAACCAGAATGTTTTATATCCAATTGCTTTAGTTTCTAAAATGCAAATGGCAGTTAATTAACAGCTGGCTTGGAAGCAAACAAGTAATTCACCTCTCTGTCCTTGTCAGTCCCATTCTGAGACTCTTTTGCTCTGGCTTCCAATCTGCCTTTTCACTCTCACTTTTCAGAGTTTCCAGTTTCCAATTTATTTTTTGCAGCTCACACACTGTAAAATTTTATGAAAATAAAATCTATCTTCAATGCAGTGCTTGGTGGGGAAGTTTCCCTGGGGCTGAAATGCTCCACTGCCCCAATAAGAGAACAAGTGAATACCACAGTATGTTTTAATCACTCCACTTCTTTGTCCAAGTTAACTATTGGTTTTACCCCAACTTCAAAAACCATTTTTCACAAATTAGTTCCTTACAAAGCAGGACAAGGTGACTCATGACCAGTGCCTCTTCCTGAGGAAGGGTTTAGAACTTCACTTTCACCAATGCAAGCCAAAAGTTTTGCATTACACTGCAATATGAACAACATGTTAGAAGACAGCAACTGTCTAAGTGCCAAGTTTACATAGCTTTGGTTAACATCTATCCACGTATCATCACAGTATCTTAGCACTCAGGCCATGTAGTAACAAAGTTCACAGAAAAAGTGTTAAAATAACTTTTAAATCAACAGAAAGATAACTACATAGGAACCTATTTATAGGCTTTATTTCATTGATTTCTATTATATAACACCTAGGAAACCCAATCAATCAATGGTCAGGGCCCCACTGTAGTACACGTATTGCAATCAAGAAGCAAAGACAACAGTCCCTGTTGCAAAGAGCTTACACAATTTAAGTGTCAGATGAAATGCAACAAGTGGATGAGACAAATAGGGTAAGGGAAGGAAATGAGGTAACAAAACAAACAGAGCTTAGCATGAAAGAAGAAGTCAATTTATTGTAGTAGCTGACTTACTAACGTTTGAATGTACTGGGATACCTGGCTCAGCAACTTACCATTAGCTTTATGACAGCAATTGCACTGCTCTATATAGGAGAATTTCCATTAGAACCCTCCTAATTTCATGCATTAACAACTCAACTGTTTAAAAAAATCTCTGCCTTAAATTTAGTATGAAAGGTCCTAACTGAACAGTGTGCAAAGTTCCGATTGTTTTTGCTTAACACAATTTGAAAAATCAATGTGCGTGTTTTAAGTCACAAGAGTTTAACAAAAGAAGCTCTGAATGTATAAGGTGCCTTTTGCACTCCAACGTCTTAGAAACTGCTGTATTGCCATTCCCACTATGGAAATGAAACTGCTGCATTTAGACTCATCGCTGTGCATGCCCAAGAAGCTTTTCCATCGGTCTCAAAGGACTCTGAGAACATTGGTTTTGTTCTCCAACCCCCCCGCCCCCCAGTCTACCATACATACCTTACAGGCTCTTTTCAAACTATCCAAGTGGCTGCTGCGGGCACCATACAAATGCAAATCCCAGCTCATGGCTAATTTCTCCCTGGGGGGCTAGTAGAAGCCTGTATGGAAGTTATCTATGTAGGGGACTCCCATTTCACTCCACCCCGTGCAGCTCCCCATGGAGCCTAGCAGTGACCCTTCCACATTAGCCAAGAGGTGCACAGTGCTATGGGGTGTTTCCCAGCCCTCCCACTAGGGACTGACTGCATGGCCATCAGGAAAATCATAGCACAGTGTAATACTCCATTGGGTATTTCTGTAAAATCCCCTTGTACTGTCTGTTGCACGTTTAGAAAGAACTCTCTCTGAGCAGGAAGACAACGCTGCTCTGGCTGGATGTAGACTCTGCCTCCCAGGCTCACAGTAGCAGTGGCTTAACACAATGCAATTGATGAAGAGGCGCTCCAGGGAGACCAGCTCCACTAACTACCGAGCGACTTTAATACTGCCTGCTCGTTTATAAAAGAGTAGTGCCTACAGGTCCCAACTGAAACTGGGGCGCCTCCACACTGAGCATGGTACAAACACATAGTAAGACACAGCCCCACCCTGAAGACCTTCCAGTCTAAACTGACAAAAACAGCAGCAGGGAAAACAAAGGCACAGTGAGATAAAGGGACTTGCCCACAGTCACCCAGATGATCAGTAGAAGAGCTGGAACAGAAGCCAGGTCTCCTGAGTCCCAGGCCACTGCCCTGTCCACTAGACCTAGGGTGACCAGATGTCCCGATTTTATAGGGACAGTCCTGATATTTGGGGCTTTTGCTTATATAGGCTCCTATTACCTCCCACCCCGATTTTTCACACTTGCTGTCTGGTCACCCTAACTATACCACTCTCCCTCTATTCTAGATAGGTTTTATACCATGCTCATCACCATAGTATCTGAGCACTTTCCAGAAGCACACTAAGTAACATAATTAACACCTTTCATGTGCAGTTTGGCTTCCCAGATCTTTAAAGGCAAAGAAGACGGAAGAGGCACAAGAGAGAAGTGAGATGCATGTGAAAAAAGGGCTATTTTATTAGCAGGTTTTCTGGGGCAGGGCCGGCTTTAGGCCGATTCCCCCGAATTGGGCCCCGCGCCCTAAAGAAGAGTGCCTAACTTAGGCGCCTTTTTAATTTTTACTCACCCAGTGGCGGTTCGGCGGCGGGTCCTTCACTCGCTCCGGGTCTTCGGCGGCATTTCGGTGGCGGGTCCTTCAGTGCCGCCGAAGACCCGGAGCGAGTGAAGGACCCGCCGCCGAAGTGCCGCCGAAGACCCGGACCGTCGCCGGGTAGTCGAATCGGGCCCCGCACTTACTAAAGCCGGCCCTGTTCTGGGGATTCACTTATTTGCTTTCCAATTTTATCTGATGCAATGAAAGTGTTTTGCAGATGTTTTTCAGCCCTTAATGTCACTACTGAAGCATCTTTGGATGGTCACTATCCAGCATTTTGCAGAATGAAAAGCAGTAGCATCAAGCAGCAATGGGGCAGGAGGAGGAGGTTAAACAGCTTGAGAGGGTGTGTGCAAAATTGTATTTGTTAAGCACACAGACAATGCGCTCGGCACGGTACAAGATGTAGCTATAAACAGAGTCCTTGCCTCACAGAGCTTACAATCTAAACGTTCCCATGGCTTTGGCTTTAACCTATTAGTTACTGAAGAGCCCTTAACTCGAAATTCAGAAGCTTTTGCTTCCAATAATTCAATTTAAACTAAAAATCAGAAGCTATGTCTGTGACACACAGGTCTAATCCGCAAACCAAATTCTCTTCCACAGCCTTTCCAGCCAAGGGAGAAAGAGAGGGCTGGGTTGTTCCTAAGTTGGCAATCAGGACTGATTATCTACTACGATTGATATGCAGAAACCAGCTTTATAATATAAAAATATTACTCTTTACAAAATGAGGAACTCTGAGTCCAAGTGAAGAATCAAGTTTAATAGTTGCATGACAAGGAACTTCAGAAGCACATGACAAGGCATTTTAACTGCATCTCAAAACATCTGCACAGACAGGGCCCTCAGCTTCTGAATATCTCACAAACACTCTAAGCAAGTCCTGGACTGGAGACAATACTTACAGCTTTAGCAAAAATGACCATGAGTTCAGGGAATTGGTGTGTGAGAACGGCAAGCATTGCCGAAAAGGAACACAACCCTGCTGTGAAGTGGATGAAGAAAGGAAGCTCCTTCTGTGGGTAAACGGAGACATCGTGAAATGCTGAAAGGGAAATATTGAAAAGTTATTTGACATTTTAATATTCATTGATTGTTTTACAAAAGGTCATAATTACACACCAGTTTACATTATGCAAATATGTCAAAGAGAACTATTATTGCAGAGCAGCCAGTGTTTTACATTCAGATTTATAGTTTCAAAGGACATATACATGGACCCGAACCTTAAGTGCAACACAAGACTAAATCCCTGACATTTGCTCAAAGCAGATTTAAGTGGCTTAGTCCTGATATATTTTCTCATATACTACGTGTTTTTGCTCTTTAGTTATTTATTGGTGTCACTAAAGCTATCCTTCCCCCACCACTTTTTTCCCCTCCTTTATTTTTAAGAACATTGCAGGGTTAATTTTTGGAATCAACTGTTGCGACAGAAGAGAAGAAAGTAACATAAAATTCACAAGATGTCATCAAGACAAAGGTTCCAATGAAAACACTTGGCCCAATTTAAATAATCAAGGAATTTGTAACAGTTACAAATGCTAAATTCTGTTATTTTAGTGTATGCCAATGTTTTAAAAAGCAAGCATCCTATTTTTCCCTACTTTTTATGTAATGTTTTTCTATCTTAAGAATTCCCATGTCTAAAAAGTAAAATAACTCTGAAAGCAATCAGATAATATACATGGTCAGATTCTGTTAAAACTTCCCAAAGACTGCAAGCTGGCAGACTACAGTAAATTTCACAGCAATTGACAAAGCAGATCTCAAAGAAAGCAGCATCAAGATGGGGTTACAAATTTTGTACACAACCATTAGTTACACTTTAGGGCAAAGAAATCAAAATAATTTCACTAGACAGCTCTTGGGAGTGGAATATGGAGCTTCGACAGCTCAAGACATTGAAAGTGGTCACCATCTAGGGACTGTGACAATTCTAGATTTTTTATCCAACAATTTTGCAATGTTTTTAAATAAAAGGAACAGGCAGGGTCTGTACATGCAATTAAGTATGAAAAGTCCTGTATATTCTTCTGGAGCAGACCCAGCAAAAAGTAACTTTTGATTTAATTAAATATGGAAAATAGGTATAGTCGGTGCAATAGCCAGTGTTTTTTATTTTTTTATTTTTATTCACTTTTGGGTTGTGCGCGTTTTCAGCTTTCAGTAGGCTGCAGAAGGAAATTTAAAGATGACAGAGTTAAATCAAGATGTCACCAAGTTTCAGGTTGCCTTCAAATTCAGGAAGTGATAACTGCAAACGTGACCCGATGTGCGATGCAACCTTTCCTTTGTAACCCATGAAGGCTAGAAAAAAAATTGTTGAATGAAAGCTGAGATTCTGAAGTACAATGGTGTGGAATGCTAAGGCTTTCTGTGAGGCCAGACGCCAAAGGAAAAGAAAATAAGTCCTAATCAAACATGCTTAAGGGTGCTCCCCTCAAGATTCTCTCTCATTTCACCTCCTTGACATCTAGTCATCCCTGCTACTCAGCAGACTAGTAGGATACCCATACTGTTCTTCTACTGGGCAAACAAAGCAGTGGCCTGCCCATGATGAAGCTTGACATGCAATACACTCCATCTTCCATCAGCCACCCTCATAAAAACTGAACTGGGACATGGTCAGCTCACAGAATGGTCTGAAACCATATATTAAGGACATATATGGGTTGGAGGGGGGTGCTTTTTAAACAGGAACTAGAGAGAGGAACAAATAGTAGAAAACTAGCAAGCAACCTGAACACAAGAGTAGGAAAGCCAGGAAAAATTGGGGAGAGCAACAAATAAAAATATACAAGAATTCCTTATGCTCCCAGAACTGCCACTACACAAGGAATGCAGGATCAGGCCCAAAGTATGTACAGAGAGCTAAATAGATTTCTGCATGGTTAGAGCTCTCTCTTTGTGCATCCTTACCAATTCGAACAATTAGCTTTCTATTTGAAGTTTATCAATTTAAGCCTCAATTTGGTTTACTTTCTATTTTCAAATATATTAAAAGAAATGATTTTTTTAAAATTCCAAGACTTCTTGAGAAAGCTGCACAATAAAAAATGTTAAGATGGCTTTATTTTATGAATAGCCTTATATTTAAAACGTAGCAGGAATGCGTGAATGATTGTGTTGAAATACATGCATGTGCTGGTGTTTAATTATGCTGGAAAGCCTACAGCTTAGGGTTAGTCACTAACCAAGGAATTCCTGGTGCAATATCCTGCATAAGTGAGACATGAATAATTTAAAGCAGTCTGGGGGCAGACTTCAATTACACATTTTAAATTTAACTTTTCACTTTTTGTAACAGAAACACACATGTGTAAGTTTGCTCTTCTGCAGCTGTATCCCTCTGACACTTTAGCAGTAGCCCCTGCAATTCCATGAAGAAGCTGAGATTTCCAGAGTTGTTGAAGCCCACATTTAGAATCCCACCAGCAGGTAAGATGAAACAAGAGCCCCATTATCATCTAAGTGAATGAGCGACAGAGTGAGTGAGGGTCCTAGTGGTTTATTTTCAGGTTGCTTTACAGACAGAATATATGTGGGCTAATACCTGGATAATGAAGTAGGGGAGAAGACTCATTCTTCAGTGTCAAATCTTAGGTCTCATTGCTAATGTACAGCAATGTATGATCATAAATATTCCATGGAATGTACAATCAATCAAATCAAATTATGGAACAATAAAGTGTTCTCTCAAACTACAGGTTAACCAAGGATGATAAATATAAATATAAAGGTTCTGCAAGTTTTCTTGCCCTCCAAGTTGAGAAACAGAATGTGGAAGCACCAGGTATGGAAGCCTCTTTCCGCCAGACACGATGTTATTACAAAATCCTCATGACATAGGGTAACACTCACTGGCAACTCAGTACCTCTTGGTGGCACCCTCTGCTAGCATTTGGTCCTGATCTAAGGCGACAGCAGAGAGGTGCGCTTTGCCGTTGGTGGGGACTCCATCCAAGTGAGATTGAAAACTTAATTTCTGATAGCCAGTGGTCATTAAAGATCCCATGGCACTCAGTCTAGGTGTACACTAAACTGGAATTTGGTATGGATGCCAAGCGTTATTATAGTCCATCTGCTTAAATTCCCCTTGCTGTTGCAATTGGTATGGCGTTTCTCACTCTCCCCACTGAACTGTTGGGCTGTGCCGCTATTCAGTTACACAGTTTATTTCATCCAAATGGTGGCTGCATTTCAGTGGGAAAGTATGTAATATTATATATTTCTATACCCTCCCCCGCCCCCCCCCCCACACACACACATGCATTTGTGAAGTGCCTTGGGATCCTTTGGGATGCAAAGTTACAACCTATACTGCTGTTGCATTTGCACAGTGCATTCCATCTGGCCAAATACACCAGACAAACAGCAGAATCCATGTCACAAGCAGTTCATGAGCTAAGGACACAAGAGAGTAAATACATAGCAATACAGTACAGTACACACTGGAATTTTATTACATATATTTTATTCTACTTATTAATTAGAAACAAAATAACCACTTACTTGGCAATAGCTCTCTGTCTGCTGTCTCTGTGCAACTAGGATAGGGATAGAAAAGATGGCCCTTCTCTAACGGATACGGGATCATTCTAAATGCTGAGGACAAGACAGTCAGTCAGACTTATGCTAGACCTATGTACAAAGCAAACCCCCTAAATTCCACCACAAAGAACATCTCAGTCACGAAGAAAGCAAATTTAGAAATAGACTGGAAATAGCTGCATCTCGTATTTTGTATTTTCTTTTAGAAGTGAATTTGGAGAAAGGTGTCGTATCTCTAGTAAGAATTCATACCATGCTGGCACTCAAAGGCCCCAGTCTGGATGGGGTCCTACCAAAGTATAAATTCTACTATTAGGACTGGGGCCCCCTTGTGCTGGGTGCTGCACAAATACAGATGAGAGAGAAGATTGACAGCAACATTAGAGACGGAAGAGCCCTATTATTCTACAGATCTGTTCCAGTATAAGCAGCAGCGCATGCCCCTTGTATCCCCCTAGAAAGGTGTTTCCATCGTGGAGCAAGCCCCTCCAGGAGTAAGAAGGAAGCTCAGTCTCCAAGCAACATTCCATTTCTCCCTGCTGACAATGCCCACAAGGTGGCCAACTGCATGTTAAGGCATGATGGCAGGTGTGTGTGTGTGTGTGTGTGCCAAGTTGCACTGCTGCTGCTTGTGCTGTACCCCAGTTCTGGGGAGAAGAAAGAGGATACTTCAGTCTCCGGTACGGTCTAGCTCCAAACAGAGACTTAACAGATATTAAGATAAACACATTTTAATCAAACAGTGAAAGAAAAACAAACAATTAACAAATCCAACTGGGTCTTGATCTGGGGTGGATTGGTCTCTTCTGCTCTGCTCTTGTTGGGGCTGCTGCTGCTCCTCATCCTGACCTGCCAGGGTCACTCCTGGCTTCTTGATTCAACCAGCAGAAGCACGGGAGCTGTTGCTGGCTAGCTGCTAAGCAAACACAGACCTCTTCCTAGGTGACTGTTCAGGACCTACTCCCCCCCCAACCCCATCCCAGGTCAGGGGCTGGCTGTTCTCAGCCCTAGGTCCCTCTCTAGGTAAGGGTGTCTGCAGCCTCAGTGGGGCTTTTTATACCCTGGCTGCTTGGTGGCACTGGCTCCCATTGCCCAGTGACACAGACACACTGGGGAGCTTTTGTGGGGGGAGGAAACAAGTTGGTGGAGGCCACAAAAAGTGTTAGTTCTGTATATGGCAGTGAACCGCTATCGTTGGCGCCCTGCTGATGAATACAAATAGTTGTATCTATTGATAGTAGTTGTGTACATCCCCCTGGGTAAATCCCTTTGCCTTCCTGTAATGTGGCATCAATTAAGCATCTCCAGCAAAAAGCCAAACAACAGCACTGAGTTCCCTTTGAAACTGAACTGAACAAGGCTGCCTTAAGGAAGTTCAGACACTGGTTAGAGTAGGCCTATTATGAATGATTTGAATAAAAAGGTAGAGAGATTAGCTAGCTGCACTGGAAAAAAAAGATACTTACTGCCCTCCCATGTACAGTGCAGCAGGTTAAGGGCCCCTTCTATCCGCTTCCAATGCTGAAGATGGAAGAAAGCATATGCTACTGCCTCACTGTCCCCTCGTTTCAGAATATGCTCTGGAGGTAGAATTAAGCTTTTCATTTCTAGTAAGTACTAGAAGTAGAAAATGGAAAGAGAAAGCATGCTTAGTTATGGGGCCAGGCCCAAATCCTTGTTACTGCCAAAGGATTTCCCTGATTTTTTCAAAATGACCAGAGCATAGCATATGGAGGTCTTTCATTCATTAAGGAGGTATTGCAATTTAGGGCCCAGTCCTGATAAATTCTTGCCAGATCTTATTTACACAGAAAAATTGGGAGCTTGGGCTGCTAAACTCAGCAGAATGTTACACTCAGAATGTTAAAAAGTATATATGCTATCAAAACGGATCTGCATTTTACTTCAGTGAGGAGATATAAAACACTTCTATGGCTGGAGTGTAGTTCCTGGATCATAACACACAAGGTAATTTATCCGGGGAAACGCACACACATATACACAGATTTTATGTTGCATCAGGTCGTGCTCCATGAAGGCCAAAGGAAAGTGGACTGATTAAGTGCAAGTGTTTCATGCACCGGTATCCCAGAAGTCATCCTTTAACTCTGTTAAGAGCTCCATGTGAAGCAATGCTAATGATATGACACTGAAGTGCTTGCTGCAAGTCTAGGTTCATTTGCACCTTGATACCTTCGCCTCTGAAAACTTTCAATCTAAAGGGTTTAATATCTGTTAGTTCCCAAGTGTCAGGTACAAATTAGAAACTGATGCTAACTGCCAGGCTATCAGGTCTTGATTGTAAAGTTTAGAACAGTATTATCAGAAGCACCAAGCACGGATCTAACTCTGATTCCACTGACTTCAATGGGAGCTGTTAAACCAATGCTGAGCACTTTTTTGAAAATCCCATCCTTAATTCACAGCTATGTTGTGCTGGCACAACTACAGCTGCGGTTACAAGGTGATGGGAGAAGGCAGAAGTGATGGTGCGCCGATACACAGGCAGAACACGCTGACTTGTTTCCAGGCAGTGAACTCCCAATTTCAGATGCTCAGAACGGGAGGCAGCGAGCATAAAACTGAGCATATGCACTATGAAAATTGCAGAATTTCTAAACAAACATTTTACATTTTTCTAAAACCTTACAGGATGTTCAGTTTATTTTTATTTTTTAAAATGCAGCAGAGGAAGATAAGCCAATTTGTTTTAATTCTCAACTTTGTTTTTAAGAAATGTTAAATAATTTTACAAGTTTAAAATGAATGTTCCAATTTTCTAGTATATGCTTATGAGTTGTCCTTTCGTAGTATATAGTGTCCCACTCAATAATGGCCAAAGTTAATCCTCATCTTTGATCAGTGTAGCTGGTAATTCCTTTAACTCCCTCCCAAAGTATAAGAATGCAGTCAACTCACCGATTTATTTCAGCAGATGCCACAAACTATGAGATTATTTACTAATCCAGTTTGGAGACTTAACTTTTCCCATTCAGATTCTTGAAGGAATGTAGCAGAGGTTGTGCTCTGGCCAAATAAAGCACATTTACTGCCTGGCTGGGTTCTTCTCTTAGTGCCTTGGGCCTGCACTCTGGAGGGTAATATTCTTGCTAATCCTTTTTAATCCCTTCTATTTTTTTTTTTTTTTAACACGGTAAAGGATCACTCGCACAGGGCTGCTGTGGGAAAATGGTCTCAAATATCTGACCTTTGACATGACTCCTCATACTCTCTGCAGTGACTAGTTGGCAGTTGAATTAAGTGCTTAAACAGTAAGGGAAGGAAAATGTAGCAGCAATGGTGAAGCCTCGATATAATTATTAGTGCCTCAACATGTTTGTCAGCTCTAGAGGGCAGGGATCATGTATTTTGCCTTGTGTGTGTTATGCCAGGCACATTTACGGTGCTGTCCAAATAAAAGATGCAGTTGCAAATTTTCGAACTTAACTTCTTATAGTCCCTGTTTAACCATTTAGTTTTAGGTAATAAAAAGCAAACCAGGTACTAATGCTGAAAATGTCTATTTCCAAAAGCTACTAGTTTACCCAATTCAAAGCAAACTTATGTTTGCAATATTGAGACACCCTTTCCTAATCATCTCCTGGTTACATCTCAGTGCCTGTATTTCATTCCTATTATAATATACGACAGGGATCTGGATTTATAGCTCTGACTCAGTGCCTCACCTCTAAAAGGGGAAACAAAATAATATGCTAAAATGACCTCCCCACACCCTTTCAGAATAAGATCCATCTCAAAGAAGTGTCACTGCAATGAAAGGAAAAGAAAACACCTGTTGTTCACTTCCCTTGCATGATGTTATTCCCCCAAACCAACCACTTTCATTAAATGCAAAGAAAGATGAATGTCTACCTTATGTATGTACATTTTTGATCAGGAGATAGGACAACGGACAACGGACTGAGACCCAGAAGACCTGGGTTCTATTCCCAGCTTTGGCACTGGACTTCTGTGTGACCTTGGCCAAGTCACTTCACCCCCCTGTGCCCATTTCCCCTCCCGCCTTTTGTCTGCTTTGTCTGTTTAGACTGTAAACTCTGCAGGGCACAAACAATGGGCTCCCAATCTCAACTGGGGCCCTTAGGTGCTACTGTAATACAAATAATAAAAGTCTGAATTGGCGTATGATCAGAGGAGAAGATACAATTATTGAAACATGATACTAATTTAGTTGATTGTCTACAAAACTAGTGAATGCATCTCACATAAAGACTGATTAAGTAGTTTAATATAACTCTTTCAGAGAACACAAGGGTTCTGAAGGATACACAAAATAAAAGAACTTTTAGGTAAGGATAATGTGTTATAATCTTCTTCCCCTAAAGGCACAGTCTGAAGAAGAATCTGTCTGAGACTGCCTGAAATGAACTTGCTACACTCTTGATCAATCATGCGAACAAGCAGCAATTTCTCTCAGCAATTAGCTTTCTCCATGCACATTCTATTAAACTGGACAGGCAGACAGAACACTGTGGATAGATAAATTCAGACCTTCATGGCTAGATTCATTTGGACTCCATGATTAGTTGAGGAGAATTAGTGCTAAGCCATCTTTCCACTTTCGAGACTACAACTTGCATGTATCAACAGTGCTAGTAAAGGGGTTGTTGAGAGTTCAGTAAGGTTAGCCGGAAAACAAGAATTCCGTATCACAAAAAATTCTGAGGTTTCAACGTTTTCATTGTGCATTGGAACAAAAATCTAGATCATTTGAAATTTTTCATGAAAACAATGTGTGTGTGTGTGTGTGTGTGTGTGTGTGTGTGTGTGTGTGTGTGTGTGTGTGTGTGTGTGTGTGTGTGTGAGAGAGAGAGAGAGAGAGAGAGAGAGAGAGAGACCCACACCCACACCCTGGAATAGCCAGTATCCCAGTGGTGAGGGCACTTGCCTGGTATGTGGGGGAGATGGGTTCAAGCCCCGACTCTGCCTGGTTTGAAGCAGGGTCTCCTATATCCCAGGTGAGCGCCCTAACCATCAGGCTGTGGGAAGTTCTGGCAGGGGATGTCTCTTGCTCCCTCTTCCCAAAGATTTTGTCAAAACTGATATTTCCATTAAAAGTTTCCTTTTCAACAAATTGACATTTTCCCTAGGCAAAAAAGTCCTGCGCTGCTCTAGATTTTAGTTACATGGCCTGCTTGGGGAGCCTAATATCCAGCCACTTCAGGTATTAGCAGACATGAACTGCAGCACAAGAGTGAACTGGTTTTATTTTTGTTCATACACAGATTGGGGAGGGGGGGAAGAGATGAACACAGACTGTTTTGAATTAGAGATTTCAGATCTCATACAATTATCAGGGTTTTAAAGGCTCTCTTGCCAATAATCTAGAAAAACAAAATAAGTAGTTACTCCTTGGAGAGGCCTGTCCAGCTTCAGGGATTTTGAAGACTACACATTTTAATTAACCATTACCCTTGCCTGACAGTGTCTTCAGTAGCACACAAGCAGACTGTCTTGAGGAGGACAGGAAATTTTAGCACGGATTGTAAGCTTTTTGGGACAGGACCTATGACTGTGGTTTGTATAGCACCTCGCACAGAGACCTTGTCTGGGCCTCCAAGTACTGCTGTAATATAAATATTAAATGGCCTAATACCAATAATGGGTTGGAATTACCACAGTCCTCAAGAAAATTTCCCTGATAAGGGGAGTGTGCAAACATAGGCCTTGTCTTAGCAGGAAAGACTGCACAGTGAGGCTTAGACAGGCAGGGAACAGGACATGTGCTGTAAGCCAGTTTTAACAGTTCATGGGGGTGCAGTTATCACAGCATATTGTGACAATCCTGGTGAAACAGTGAGGACATCTGCTGCAGGTATGGTTACATTTAGCCCATTTGTTCAGTTTTATATTTCATTCTGATCTGCTAAAGGCTGCAGCTGAATGAAAAGTGTGTTCTGACACCCTTGTTTTTCAGCTTCACAGACATTCTCACAGTAACGAAGCTAATGCTGTCGCAGTCTGCATGTGATAACCAAATAAGTGATTTCTCATCTAGGCATAAATATTTTAAATATGCTGCTGATTTTAAAAAGATCTTCCTATGTAACCACAAGGATGTAGCAGCTTACATGTGTTTATGTATAGCGGTTAAGCACAGAATTATTCAAACTATTATCTATTCAGATGAATCAAAGTCCTGTATAAGCAATCAGTGCTAATGAAATATTTAAGAGCAAATTTGCAGCTAAGGGAGATTAATCCACCACACTAAGTTTCCCTCTTTAACAAAATGCATGCTACGGATAGCCAGGCCCTTTAAATCCAGAGAGGGAAATGGCAAAGAATCCCTGATAAACAATTCTATCCATAGCCATTTTGCTGCTATGTTCTTTAAAAATAATTTTTTTTTTTTTAATGCTAACTCTTGCCAATGTTATCAAGTACAGTGTTAAAAAGACAGCTTTACTACATAGAAAAGTTGCTAGTCACAGGAGATGTTTAGGAAAATAAGCCTGGAAAGTCCTCTGGTAAGCAGACGGTTGCCAAAAGGTTCAGAAGAGTAATCTTCTGCCTTTGCCCCGAGTTTGCAGGTAGAACGAGTGGTGTGTAAGGTGGTGAAGTAGCTTGCCCAGCAAATTACTATTTTCGGTCACATGAGACCTCAGTACGATCCTGACTTCTAGTCCTGTAATCACTAGATCACAGAGCCTTTACTAGCCAGGACAGCATGAAAATGTAGCTAATTCACCATTTTCTCCCAGAAGTTGTGTCATGGCTTCTGGGCCCTTAAGCTTTGTGGCAGCAGAAGGATTTCTTCTAGTATGCAATTACTGCTGCAACAGGAGTAGGCACTCTTTGCTAAACTAGATATATTGTGCGGTTTGCCTTGGAGGGGAATTTGGGAATATTGTTCCATGCATTTGTTTAATTACAAGTGGGAGAAATTTCTGAGAGAGATTGGTACAGAAATTAACTAGGGACTAAAATAATGACTCAGCCATTCTTTTGGGAATCATCTGTTCCCTATTGTTAATTATTTGATCTTTTACATGTCCAGTCTTTACATATCTGCACTTGCAAACTCCAAAATTTCAGATGTTTAGAAAAATCTTTTACTTATAGTTAAAACACAGGAAATTTGATCTAATAGGTTCATTGTTTGAAATTGTCAGAGAAGCTACTATTAAGAGCATGCAATTTTGCTATTTATGCCCAAAGAAATTTCTAATTCAAGAACAGTTTGCACCAACATACAATAATTACAGTCCCAACTCAACTTGGGTTAAATGGGGGCATTCCATCAAAGATGCAGTTATCATAAAATCGTCAAACTGAACAGCTTCCATCTATATCTGCTTCTGGACACCCTTAACCTCAGTGGTTGTAATTTCCCCGACAAGAAGTTGAATATTGGCAAAGGTCCTACCCATTAGACAAGTATCAGTATTGTGCCCATTTTACAGATGAGGAAACTGACAGAAATTAGGTGCCTTGTTTGAGAAGTGTTATAGTGGCAGATTATGCACAGGCACAGCAATCAGGACATGTGGTTTCTAATCCTAGTTCTAACACAAAACTTTAGGAAAGTCATTTCCACTCTTTGTGCCTGTTTCCCCATCTGTGAAGTGGGACACTTATATTGTTACCTACTGTACTGATGTGCTAAGAGACTTAATTAAATGTTTGGAAAGTGCTAAATACTAAGTTAGCAGCAGAAGTTGGACTAAAAATCAGGAAGTCTAGCGTTTTTCAAATGCGGCCACAGCCTCCTGGGCTGTGATGGGGGGTGGAGGGTGGGGAGGGGAGTAATGCCCCTTCCCCCTCCGTTGCTCCTGGATGCACCGCCTTGGTGTTGGTTGCTGGGGCCATCAGTACGGATTGGGCCCTGCCTCCCTATGGAGTTCCCTGGGGCACAACGCTGGAGGAGCAGGCAGCCAGTGAGTTCCCCACCTTCTCAGGAGTGGTGAGGCTCAGGCTTTGGGCTTCAGCCCTGGGGTTGTGGGGCAGCAGGCTCTGGCCACAGGGCTTCAGGTTCCAGCCCCAGGTTCTGGCTGCGCAGCGGCAGGCCCCAGGCTCCAATCCACATGGCTTTGAGCTCTGTCCCTGGGCCCCATCCTCTCGCCATGGGGCTTTGGCCTCTGGCCACGAGGCTTCGGGCTCCAGCCCCCCGCTGCCTCCCCCAGCCCCACTGGCCCCCACTGCTTCCCCCGACCCTCCATCCAGGGCTTAATTTGCCCCCAGGCTTGCCAGGGCTGATCAAGTCTCCTGTGAAAAGTGATACTTGTATGTTTGTTAATATCACTTTTCACAACTGACTTACTAGCTAGCAATACATAAATTACAATGATTTGGATGTGTATATGTGCATATTTATTTGGTTTTCCTAATGCTAATTTAGTATTTTAGGAAAAAGTGTGAGAGCGGCCACCAGCAAGAGTTGGTGGCCGCACTCCGAGGCCACCAAAAAATTTGTCCTGAGAACGCAAGCATTCCAGCCCTATGCTAATTCCTTTAGGCCACAGGTTCTCAGGATGATAGCAGCAGCAGGAGAGTGACAATTACTTTTAAACACACTTTGCATGTTTAAATCAGCTCAGTTGTATGGGCACGTCACCATGCAGTCAAACAGCTGCTGCCACATGACTACTGAATCCATGTTTAGAAATGCCAATTTAAGTTTTCCACTGAACATGTGCTGTAGTGTATTTTCAAATGTTCTTAGCCTCTATTTTACAACCATTTTATGAACTGCCCAAAGCACAACCTCCTTCTTATAGACTATGTGCGAGATGGAGTTTAAAGGCTGGAAAAGTTACGAATGTGCAAGAACAAGAAGATACAAAGAAAGCTGATTTGCAACCTGAACTATAGCAGTCATTAGTGGTGGATGCTAGTATTTCTATCCATGCTACGATTCACCCAGGATTTCCAAGTAGTTTCAGGTTCTACATGAGCTATCCTCAGCCTACTTCAACCACAGAGAAGTAGTCACATGTTTCACAGGGGTAGCGAGACTCCAGGACCACTGCAAACGGTGACTATATTTCAGATAGTAAGCTAAACTGATCCCATAAGGAGAAAAAAGTCAGTTCTTACCTTTGGGACATGAGGGTTAAATTCCACAGCTCTGTGAATTGCTTCCACAGCATTAATTTCTGCTGTGCTGAGTCCTCTTCTGGAGGCTGTTTCTGGAGAGAACCTGCATGGAAAACCTGAACTGAACAATTTACTAAAGAAAATCCAAATAAGAATGATACTTTAAGATCGAAGCTCATCATAAACTGTGGGAAAGACTGATTCTTGAGAAAGAGAAAACGCCTTTTGGCTCAGCCCTGCTTTGCTCTTTATGCAGCTAACCACCACAGGTAACTAACTCAGGTATCTTGACTACCATCCTTATTCATGTGCCAAAGGCATCTTAAGCTTTTGGAAACCAAGTGGCACTATGGAAGGATTTTCTCTGGGGCATAACAAACACAAGAAGTTGAAGTGACGACTAAGATACTAGAAACTTTTCCATCTGGAGTTTTCAGATGGAAACTGGACTTAAAGCTGAGCATTCAATTAGTGTTACAAGATTTTATGATGACATACACTAAGAGGCAAAGCTAAAATTAGCAGAGGATGCAGTCAGCAAGCAACCAGAGAAGGGGGAGCACCAAACAATCTCCATGTAGGGTCAAGAGTCCAGCTTCCCCACACACCCTCCACCATCTCAGCACGTGCTCAGGAACAGTGAACCATCTAAAATCCAGAAGATCTAAGATATCAGATATTTGGATGGACTAGTTGAGGGTGTAATTCAGGGGTAGGCAACCTATGGCACGTGTGCCGAAGGCGGCACGCGAGCTGATTTTCAGTGGCACTCACACTGCCCAGGTCCTGGCCACCGGTCCGGGGGGCTCTGCATTTTAATTTAATTTTAAATGAAGCTTCTTAAACATTTTAAAAACCTTATTTACTTTACATACAACAATAGTTTAGTTATATATTATAGACTTATAGAAAGAAACCATCTAAAAACATTCAAATGTACTACTGGCACGTGAAACCTTAAATTAGAGTGAATAAATGAAGACTCGGCACACCACTTCTGAAAGATTGCCAACCCCTGTAATTTATACTTTAAAGAAAGCAGGAGAATAATAGTAGTAGAGAGAAACTGAACATTTGCTCATGAATAAAGAAAGAATCTGTCTTCAGAGATGTGAATGCTATATATGGGATTTAGGGTTTTGTTTGTTTTTAATAATTGATCTATTTTTTTACACCAGAATCCAAGATTAGCATAATACACTGATTTCAGTAGTTTCTGTGTTCACTTACCTGTCTGAAACAGCTCTGGCCTTCAACAGTGCTGCTGTGTAACATATTGCTGCTGATTTTGGAAGACTGATATCTACGGTACAATAAATAGTTAACTTTACGATTCTAAAGTAAGACAAACATTTTAAATCTGTCTCCTCTGAGCTGAATGATTTGCATTTGGGATGGCCCATACAGTAAATTCAACATCTGGAACATTTCAGTTATGACTAGAAACTTTCAATTCCTTAACTGCCTTGCACCAGTCCCCAAAATCCTCTTTCAGAAAAATCCCCTGGTTTTACAGTCCCAGTTGCAGGGTCAGGAATTGTTCCTCACCACTCATTTCTGAGCATAGTTATCAAATATGATGCTGTAAAACTGAATTTATACAGAGTACATTATCGGGTTAAACACTTTTAGAAAGCGCCTTCAGCTGTGTTAAACACCACTCTCAGTATTAAAATAAATAATTTTTAACCTTCAACTTACTTTTTGCATTTCTTAACTTAAAAATATACTAGTCAGTTTCTAGTAAATTTCATTTTCAAGTTCTCATACATTAGCACCTTTCAACATTGAACTACAAACACTAAAGGGGAATTTAACTAAAATATCTTACCATTTAATTATTTTTAGTTCTATGGAAAAATATCTATTGGTTTTAGTTTCTGTAAAACCTAAATTTATACAAAGCTTAAATTTGGTTCCAAATTTGACCTGACTGTCTTTAGGAGAGTTAAAATTCTACAGTACAAGGTTATTGTAAAAATAGATAAAAGATTCTGTTTCTAAATAAATTCCTGAATACTAGTCTATGCGTACCAGTTGAACGCCTCCTGTTTTTTAAAACCTCTCTCAGGCTTGTCCATCATGTAACAAGCCAGCCAAGCATCTGGCAAGTACCATATGGGAAGGATTTCTTGCAAGTTTCTCTGAACAGCCCTCTGAAGCTCATCCTAACTGTTCCAGATGTTTAGAAGGAATCAGTGCCCCCTAAATTAAATAAGTGTCAAACTTTCTGAAGTCAACATGAAAAAAATTCATGACCATGTAAATGTTTTTTACCGTGTTAATGAAAAATACCCGCACAGCACAGCATGGGTTGAGTAATATCAGCACACTGGCCACACACTTGGGTATTAGATTTTGGCAAGAATCTCATGCCACTTATTCCCTGAAGCAATAGTGAATAGAGGCATTATGGAACACACTGACTCCTGGATGCGAGGAAGATTGACAGAAACATTGCTTCTATAGGCCTCCTCTCTGAAGTTGACTTAAGGGACAGTTCTGACAGTGACTTGGGTGTAACATTCTGGTCCCCGACCAGAAGAAAAATTGCTTTGGGAAACACTTATGTGTTATAACTCTAAGGACACAAACAAAATAGCTAGGCTCTTCCACAGAAGAATATCTAAGCATATGGCACACTGGAAGCAGGTCAGCCTTGAGGACTAGTAACTCTGCAACATAAGGGATCAAATGCTTGAGTGCTGATCTCTCTGGCAAACAGGATCCAAGAGTGGTATGAAAGACGCAGGCCAGGCAATAGGGAAGACTGCCGCTTTTCTGCTCACTCGCATTGACTACTCTGGTGAGGGGGGCAGCGCATTGACTTTGAAGGGCTGAAAAAAATCCATTAGCAATGAAGGAACTAGGAGAGGTACAAAAAGAGTGCTCCTGGAGCTCATTTTGCCCCCACTACACAGAGCAGTTATATTTGTTCACGGATTAAAGCTGAGGTTTGAAGAATGTCTGTCACATGCTCTATGTTAACATACAGAATGGCAAACATGAATGTTTTTATGCTTCATGACAAATGTCACTCACCATCATACTTCGCTAAAACTGCCTGGACATCAGCATACGCCTGTAATTCCAGCAGCGCCTCCAGAAGGTTTTCGTGAATATTCAACATACTAAGAAGTGGAAACTCTTTCATTAACTGCACATCAGAAAAGAGAAATAACTCCATTTTACTCACACTTACCATAAGCAGGATTTGAAAACACAGAAAGCCCTTTGCCTTTATTTATTAAAATGGTAGTTTGGGCACAATAACCCAAAATATAAGACCAACAATAATCTAATTTAGCCAAATAAGATTTGTCTGGTATTCATGCTTCAAATTATGCAAGGTCACAAAAGCCCAAAGAAATCAGGCCCTCAACCAGTTTTTCTGTGGAAATCCAGAAAAAAAAGTTGATAAATAACCCATCTTAGGCCTTGTAATTCTTCCTGCCAATGCAATAGACACACTTACTTATATTCAATCTGTTAACCAAAGCAAGTATCCATAAATTGCTCCAAAATACAATATCAGAATTGTATTCATTTTCCAGGGTTGTTTAGGTCACTGTTTTACATCCTTAATAAATTATCAGCTCTGAGCTGCTAAACCAAACCAGATGATAAATCTAATCGCATTGTTCAATAAATTCAGCAAGGCATTCAGATAAAATAGAGTACATAAATATTCAATGCAATGGTTTCAAGAACTTAATGGCTGATGTTCCTTTTCATCCTTTACTTCTTCCCATCTCTCTCTGCTCCCCACCACCAAAGAGACCACCACAATTTTCTCTACATTTATCTGCTCAGTACACTTGTTTCCCAGGTGTTCACACAATGTGCTCCCATGACTTGGCTAGCTGCACAAAGTGGATGGTTTGATCTATAATACATGCCTGTGTAAAAATAATGTCGCATCCACCTTGGGCAAGTGAAAGAAATAAAGTGCCATCAGGGGCGGCTCTAGCTTTTTTGCTGCCCCAAGCACGGAAGGCAGGCAGCCTTCGGCGGCTTGCCTGTGGGAGGTCCACCAGTCCCGCGGCTTCGGCGTACCCGCCACCGAATTGCCGCCGAATCCACGGGACCAGCGGACCTCCCGCAGGCATGCCGCCGAAGGCTGCCTGACTGCCGCCCTCGCAGGGACAGGCAGGGTGCCCCCCGTGGCTTGCTGCCCCAGGCACGCGCTTGGAGCGCTGGTGCCTGGAGCCGCCGCTGAGTGCCATAGTACGAAGCATAGAGTATAGCTACTTTAACAAGTTAATCATCAAGCCAAACATAAGGAGAAATGGAAGGTAAAACTCTAAACACATTAGCCATATTATGTACATATATACTTGACAGATATCAAAAACTAAAATTTTGTTGAAAACATTCGTATCTCACTATGAAACTCAGTCACAACCTAATTGTTCCATCACCTCCACTGTGGTTTTAAGCTAATAACTCTATTGTCCAAATTATACAAGTTTACATTTTATTTAAAATGACTTACATCTCTCATAATTTTTACTGCTTCTTTTATTCTTCCAAGTTTTCTTGCACACATGGCTAGTCTCCTTTTCACGTAAACCAATACATTGGTGTCTCTTCCTGAGTAAAAATATAAAACAATTAATCTCCATTCTAAAAACTCACTTTCAATCTTTATTTTGTTAAGATTCATGTTAAGATATGCTTAGTTGTAGAAAGGGAGTAATAAAAAAGGATTGCGGGATGTGTTGTGGACATCTCTCTAATAGAGTGCCTAAAATGGCATGAGATGACATTATTCCCCAAGAAAGAATGCACAACACCCTTTCCCTAACCAGCAGCAGAGAGAAGTAAGAGTATGGAATAATCACCTATGCTTCCCAGACAAAATTCTGGCAGTGGTCCACCAAGAAAAAGACCAAACCCAGCAATTCATTTCAGCTAGGTTCCCAGTCATCATATGGCAAGAACTTTTGAGTTTCTTTCCATCTGTTGGGTGGGATAAAATCAGTGACCAATGGTGAACTGCACCATTAACGCTTACTAATCCTTCTATTATTCCCCACCACCAGAGTATCATATCAAGACATTAAGATACACTGCCACGTATATGCACAGACCCAACAAGGCAGAGTGACATATGCTACTGTGATGACTACAAGCTCTATCTGCTTTTTTATAGATTTACTCATATGCAGACCATACAGCATATTATGCTAAAGTGGAATTACAGAATAAGTACTAACAATGATGCTCCTTATCAGGGTTTGGTGTTTCAACTGCTACCCTAAAAACAATCATATTTCTTTCATTTTGCTTTTGTGCTCAAACAGAAAAATCTGTAACTGTTCAGTGCAAAGGTGCTTACTAAGCTGCGCTTCATGTTGGGAGTTTTGGGGATGGCAGTGCTGAGATTTTCTGTAAACTGTTTCGCCTGCTTTTAGTGCCTGCTTAAAATACTTCTCAGCATCTAGAATAGTTGTTGCTTCTTCCTCAGCTAGGAGAACATATGCAGTGGCACAACTGTAATGGAAACAAAAAAAAGAAAGCCACAGACTACTCAGATGGAAGTCAGTTGTAAGGATTTTTTGCACAAGAAAGTAATGGCATCAAAGGTATCTATGGGTTTTGTCCTGTACGTAGTACTTGAAAGTTTATGAAAACCCATTACTAATGAATACAAATTAAGCATGCAAGAATCCTTATCAAACACCCTGTGAAATATATGGTACCTAGCAGAGTATTCACTGGACTACAGTCAAGTGACAAGTGCTAGGAAAACAGAAGCCTTTACAGCAGGGGTAAGCAACCTATGGCACAGGTGCCGAAGGCAGCACGCGAGCTGATTTTCAGTGGCACTCACACTGCCCGGGTCCTGGCCACCGGTCTGAGGGGCTCTGCATTTTAATTTAATTTTAAATGAAGCTTCTTAAACATTTTGAAACCTTATTAACTTTACATACAACAATAGTTTAGTTATATATTATAGACTTCTAGAAAGAGACCTTCTAAAAACATTAAAATGTATTACTGGCACGTGAAACCTTAAATTAGAGTGAATAAATGAAGACTCGGCACAGCACTTCTGAAAGGTTGCTTTACAGTTTTAAGAACTTAAGGCAAATGTTCCAAATGGAAAAATAAGTTGGTTGCAGCAAGAAAAATTATTTTCTCAAAAACAATGAAAAGGTAGTGTGACAATGATGAAAATGGTCCCTTGTGGCCATGAAATCTATAAGTCTGATTACAACAACAACACTGCATACAATATTATTGGGGGTCAGTAATGACATTGCAATAACAAGACTCCATATGGAGATTTACTTTGTTTCACCTCAAAATAAGGTTTTTCTCCTTCTGTACGTTATTTCTACTGACCCACAGACAGAAATGGCACAAATCAAACTAACGTTCTCTTTTTAAAATTAAAAGATAGGTAGGCCAAAAGCTATCTTTTAATCAAACCAGAGCTAAGTGATGCAATGTACTCTGATAGCCACATGTTTATTTCTAATTGATGCATACAGGAAAACCCTCACACTATTTGAAGACATTCCTTCTTGCTAATTCTAAATTCAAACAAAAAGTGACACTGTGTCCTGGGTAAAGCACTTTGTTTTTTATGCCAGAACTTAAATTTATGTTTATGTTAATTTCAAACTTACTCATTATTTAATTCTAAAGCTTGATATGCTGCTTTGATTCGGGCTTGAGGGTTTCTCTCTCGCCATGCCTTCTGCATAACTGTGGGAAAAATGTTTTAAAACAGATCATGAATAGAAATGCTTATGTATGAAATATATAGTTAACCATCCACAAAAACTAGAGCTTTTTAAGAAGTAACACTTAGGTAATTTATACATCAGCTTCACTTGACCAACAATCATTTGTACTCTGAGCTTGACTCTATTCTTCCCTCAGACCCACGCAGCAAAAGGAGATTTAAATTCTGAGGAAAGTTTCTTCCACCACCAACTGATGACACTTGTGACACATCTGATTAGATTACAAATTCCACTTAAAATGGGAATATCTGCAAGGAGATTATTCATTGTTCATTTAAAACCTCATTTGATATGCAAATCACATAGTTCCTGTGCACATACAGACTGGTGTACAATTCCTCGATTGGTGCACACTGTTTTTTGTGTGCATTGACAGTTGCCCTGGCACAGACCTGCATGAAATCCTAATTTTTGTTTTTTATTGACAATACTTTTATTTTAAGGAAAGACATGATAAAACAAATTATTGTTGTTCTGGTGCAGTTTTGTTGTGTTAAAGCTGTTATTTAATAGATTATAAATGGTTAAGCAATTCCTTTTAAAGTTGGGATTAGAAAGCAAGAGCAAATTCGAGTGGCATAACATGTTACAGCCGATTCAAAATATACTGTTACTGTTTATCATCTTGTTGAAAGGTGCTATGAAGCAGCTAAAAATACACATAGATCAGAACATGCTCTTTATCTAAACTATGTTTGAATCTAAGAGGTTTGTCTGAATTATAATTTTCTGCAAAAGAATTACAGCAAGAGGAGGAGTGGGAAGAGAATCAATTCAACACAGCACATCTCTGGACAATATCAGCCCCTATTATGAAAAAATGGAACCCAAATTTAAGAGCCCACTTTAACCAAAAGAAGGGCAATGTTCTTACCACTACCATTTCCTAGGCAGAATTAGTCTCTTCACACCCAACAACATTTCTGAAAAGATTCCAAAACTGTTGGTTCATGGAACGGAATATCTGGCCTCACTCAAGTTTGATAAGAAAAACTGGAGAATCTATACATATTTCTTTTGGAACAAAAACTGCAACTGTCCAGTAAGAATAATGTGGAAAATATTTGAGTTTTCCTTTGGAAACAAAATATTAGTCTTGGCTTAAAAGACGAGACAATATACTCCATTTGTGCAACAAAAATACATTCCTCATATCAAACATGTCACCAGCTAGCTGACAGCTAACACTTCCTGAACTTGACAAATTGATAAGAGTTAGCACCTCATCTGACAATAGCCAGGTAGGGCATACTAACTGTACAAAAATGTTGTAACATTACAACACACTTAAAGAGACATGCCTGTTTATTAGTTATGGCCCCAACTGTGAACTTCTTTAAAGACATTAAACTAGTGGAGAACACAATCCAGGTTTTAAAAATATATAATTAGAAAAAACAACAACCCTGTAACAGCTAGTTTATGCATCATCCTAAAATATTTGGTTTTCTATATGAACAGCGAACCTCACAGCGAGCAGAGACAGCACAAGATCTCCCTTTTCACCAAACTGTGCAGCACTGTTTACCTCCATGAAGATGTAAATGTAATCAAAGGGAAAGTCCTGTGGGCTAGTTTAATAAGAAACTGATTGAAGACAAACAAGGAAAGATGTTATTTTCAAACTTCTGAAATGTATTACAAACAACGGAGTAAACAAAAACAAGAGTCTCTCACCATATCCCTTAACAAATGTAATTCTGTAATCTATACTAAAATACCAACAAAGTTGCAACCATAGATCTATTATATGGCAAGAGGTTTAGTCCTGTATTCTGGATGCCAAACCGTCTTGAGCTGAAAACTCATCAGATCTCAAGCTAAGCAGGGTTGGCCACAGCCTGTTCAATGGGAGAACTCCAAGGAATATCTAGGTCAGAGGTTCTCAAACAGTGGTCCGTGAGCTCCAGTCAGGTGGTTCACGGATAGTTCCTGCTAAGGTGCACGCCTGGGCAGAATGAAGGAGAGAGAATGAAGGGCCACCCACCTAATTAGTGGAGCCACGCCTGCCAGGACCCTGGAGAAGACGCAAATGTAAGGTGAGGTGGTGGCCTTGGGGGGAATAGGGGGTAGGTGGGAGGGGGCAGTGGGGTGAGAAGAGGGGGTGGGGGGAATTTGGGATGTGCAGGGCTGTGGCGGCCAGAGAAAGAGGTGACTTTCCCCAGCTCCAGGGCTGCGGCTGCTGGGGAGAGATAGCCTTCCTTCCCAGCCTCAGCTCTGTGGCTCCTGTGGCGGGGAAGAGACCTCCCTACTTCCCAGCCCCAGCTCGGGTGCTGCCATGGCAGGGGAGAGAGGGCACATCAATTGCATTAGAAAGGTAAGGTTACTGATATTAAAATATGAGTTGTGTGCTTTTATTTGTAGAACAAAAAAAATGTTAATTATTATTAAGGTTTTTTAATATAGTGCTTTTATCCAAAGTGCTTTACAATAGTTAGCTAATGGTACAAACAACATTTGGAAAGATCATTAAGTGGTCCACTGAGACCCTCAGCAATTTTCAAGTAGTCTGTGAAAAAAAGTTTGAGAACCACTGATCTAGGTGATGCAGGAAGCAGGGTTGGCACTCTTCTTTCTGAGTCAGTATTGAACTAATGACCAACCACAGTACTGAGGGCAGAATACTGCTGAGGGGACCATTTTTCAGGAGACCAAACTATGATACTAAGCATGTCGTAGAGTCTAAAGCACCTTTTGCAAAAGCAGGAACATTTTCACAATTTACTATTTCATATACGCAACACACTGTGTTTAGTGTGTCTTTCATCCAAGGATCTGAGCGTTTAGGCAAACATGAAGCCTCATCATACTCCTGTAAGTTACATTAGCATTATTCCCAATTTACAGATGGGTGAACTGAGCCACAAGACGGGAAGTAGCTTGCTCAGAGTTACAAAGTGAGTCAATGGCAGAGTTTAGGAATCGCTTTAAACCTCTAGACTGCACTCCCTATAGAACTCAGAAGTGTATCTATCACTAAACATATATTTTGTACTCCCTACGTTGCAGAATTATGCAGTTATTACTTTATAGGTTTCCACTCAGTAGTTGGGATCACCTTAGGGTGAATATTTCCAATATACTTTAGATATTCCAACTGTTCCATCTTTCACACATACACCCTTGTTTTCATGCAGAAACAGCTAGTACCTGTATCTGAAGGCCGAAGAAAGTCTGTGTCACACGTGAAAAAGGTCTGATGATCCTGAGCAGACAAATTCATGTCGTAGTATGTAAGCGGTTCCTTCCCAGTCACCCACGTGTACCTTTAGCAAAAGACAAGAAAAGTCTCAAAACATGTGTTGTAACAGCTGGTACAGTGGGATGTCTGATGTCTTCAGAACCTGAGGTTAGCACTGAAGGGTCATTTGTTATGTGCATTTTCTAATCATAAGATTGCAACACCAGTGTTCTGTACAGGTTGCCAGAGGGCTTCCTGGTGAAAGGCAATGCATGATTTTTGAACCTAAAAGCCAAAATGGCTTGGCAACTGCCTGTTTGAGAAATGCTTTTATCCCTTTGCAACAGGGTCACAGTTATGGACAACGACAATGCTCGAGCTGAAACCACCACTCTATAAAGGGGAGTGTGGTTCCACTAGGGCGTACTATATGACAGACTCTACTTCGGAACTCATTCCTTAAGCTTTGGAATGAAATAGCCCAAATCTGTCAGCTTTCAGGGCATGCTGCAAAGCTCAGATCTTTTCGAGTTTGCAGATATTTTAGAATTTTGGAGAAAGAGGGTTGTGATGAGCACTGGAACGGCTGTTTCTTTGCTTTGGGGAAGCTACAGAGCTTACTTTGTTTGCACGAATATTTGTATTTCTAATATGGGATGAAGGCACCTAGAGCTCTGGACAGATATTTTTTAAGGGTAGGACTGGTATAAATCCCAACAATTACCGATGATGCTCTTTGGATCTCACCATTATTTCCAAGAAGTGCAAGGATGAGAGCTCTGGCAACAAGTTAAAAGGTGTGTGCAGACTCTAAGTTCATTTCCACAGCTGCTTGTTACGTTGAAAATAAAATGAAATTAATACCTGCTATATTCTGCTCCTCTGAAAAGATTAAGAGGGTTTCTCCATACTTTGCACTCTGCAAAATGAAAGAGCACTACTTCAAGTATGAATAAAGTTCCAAAACTAATCCCTTGTCTTTACACAGCTACAGCCCTTTCTGTAAAATCCACATAACTTCAATTCATTCCCTGATCACTTCCTGCTGGACATGACTTGTGCAAAGCCAGAGTTTTCCAGCATTCCTGTCATACAAAAGCACTTGGAAGAAGGGTTAAACATTGCACGAGAATAACCAGAGCAATGCTCAAACTGTATAATTTTGGAGCCTGCAAACTGTAAAATTTTGGTGTCTGCAAAAGCCTGGTATTACCGGGACAATTCAGTGGTGTGTTTCAGTCTATTTTTTGCATTCAAGCTGTGTATTAATCTCTTGACTTAAACTCTTATTTCTAATAATTATGTAACATACTAGGCAATACATAGGTTCTTTCTTTCAGCAGTTCTAACAAATGCAACGATATTCACAAAGCAATTCCAGATTTTACTTCACTGATTACCATCATCATTTCGCTTTACTTCTGCAACTCTCTCGTGCTGATGGTCCCAAATGAGAGAACATCTTTCTCTGATTGTTACTATAGGCCCTAACGGGACGCCAAGACCGTTCTAAGACAGAAATCCAACTAGTTTGAACAAATCTTTCTGGGTTTAGGGAAGACACTTAACATGTCTCTGCAAAGCCAAAAGTTAGAAGCAATTACCTGACAAACTCTGCCTGTTTGTCTCGTTTTCTCCGTTGTTGGCTGAAAAACCTGGCACCGAAGGACTATTCTCTACTCCTCCAATGAGTGGCCTCAAATGGCTCACAGACACCTGCTCAATGAAAGAGGTGCCATATTTTTGGAAGTACCACCATTCGAATATCTGCAGTGGGAACAAGAGAAAAATTGCACCCAAATGTTTCACTAGACAACAACTTACCAGTATTCACAACAGACATGAAACAAAAATGTGAGCCATGTGGACATCCCTTTGCAACTGATTACAGACACTATTTATCTATATAAAATATTGTTAATTTTTGTATCTCCTTCCACTAAACAAGAGAGACATGGGTCTCCCCACCCAATGTGGGAAGAAAAAACATTAAGAAATTTATCAGATTTTAGCCAAATAATGGATTAACATCCACAAAAGTATGCTAACTTCTGAAGCAATTTTAACAAATAAGGTGTCTGGATCCTGCAGCCCTTACTTTAGCACATAGTCAAGGGGACTTTCCCCTGGAAGTAAGGACTACATGACTGGGCCTAGCTTTGGGTTTCATTCTTCCAAATTCACCTTTTTTGCCCATTTTGTATCACCTGCAATATGCTTTGTTGATAGCATGTGAGAGTCCAGGGAGGGAAGTCATTTAGTTCATTTATGAGATGTTTAAGGTCAAGAGTGTTTTTTTTCTTCTTCTTTCCTCCTGTAGGCCTTATGAGGCATTTATATATCATGATCTCCAGGAGTTACAGTAGAGGACCACCCTAGACCAATTCATCTGGGTATTTCCATCAGCATGAAGAGATAAGTCACATTCAAATACACGGCATTCCTATTGTGAAATGTTGCAATAACTCATCCATTTTAAATGTCAACAAAAAATCCACTTTTTTCTTTAAAGCGGGGATTTTTCTGTATCTTAACTATGTAAAATGACTAGGGCAAACATCATCATCCATTTCCTTCTTAAACAGCTCTTCCCAAATCCCCCATTCAGTACTCACAATCCACATTTTTCCTGCAGCTATGGTAAACAAATTGCTTTCTTCACATAAAAAAATATTTTTCTTTTAACTTTAGCCACATAAAATGTCTGTTAAACACAGTTTCAGCATATTTTGGTAACTGTGTGTGATATCTGACAGTGAAAGAATGTTCCAAAAGGCCCTTATCCTGCAACCAGATCTGCCCACACAGATCTGACTGCAGGATCAGAGCCTGAAATCTCAGATGGCTAAAGACCTATCAGAGTTCAGCAAGAATAATTTCTTTTATAGCCCAAACCCTCTCCCCCACCAGCCTCTCTTTAGATGCAACTTTTTAGTGAACTTAGTGCTGGTGAAACATCTAGAACGGCTTTCACCCTCCAAGGCAATCAATTTGTCCAAAGAACATGTGCAATGTTGCAGCAGTGCAAGCCTTCTCTGCGCACACCACCAGTACCTCACCCATGACTTGAAGGGACTGCTTCCAACAGTGAGAGAGGTGGTCAGTCTTCATGGTCTGGCTGCTGAGACTGCCAATGAGAGAATGCCAGTTGTGGCAGTGGCTTTGTGATGCAAACTATCCATTGGGAAAGGGACTGAATTTTTCCTCTTTAAAACACAGGAAATTATATGCAATATTGAAGGTTGAGATTCAATTAGCACAGGATTCAGGAAATTCAGAGTTAAGGTTGTTGTGGGAATCATACCTATGCCCTCTTCAGGTAACAATGGATAGAGTCCTGTGTATCAGAAACTACTGAGGAGTCGTTTCTTTTACAGTATAAGGACACCACCTAGAGACTGGTCAGAGAACAGGAGGGTTTCTTGCATCCTCACTTTAACAAGAGACATGCAAAAGCTCTAGTGAGAAGAGGAATCTACTTACAAATATCAGTCCAGATATAAGAGATGAAGTCCCTGTAAGTGCAACGTAGAATTTTGGAGTCAAAGTGCTTAAGAACACAGTCACTGTTAAGAGGGAAGAACAGCACAGTCAATAGGCAGAACTAGAAAATTCCAAACAATATGTTTGAAAGCAACATAAACAACCATATGCAGCACACTACACACACACATAACAAAATTGCTTAGGTTTTGCAAGGGCCTTGGTAATTTCACAGATGGAAGAGTACAGCAAGCAGAAAGATGAGACTTAAAAGAAGATACTGTATCAAACACGGCTAGTCTTTGCAATCAGAACGACTCTATACAAATCCTTTGAAAAGACATCTAAATTGTAATGCTCTTGCTACACCAAAGGATCTTAACAGTCGCATGGTTATTGAATGAATAAGTAATTTTGACAGACCATATGCTTTATTTTAATTTAAAAGTGAGCTATATTATTTTGATACAAGTTTCTATTAAGTCTTAGCAAGTAAACTGATCAGAAGTTCTGTTTTAAAAAGGCGCATATGTTCTATCCTAAACTACCTTAGCCACACAGAATCAATAATCAATCAACAATAAATAGGTGCTGCTATTTCCCAGATATTAAAAAAGGCACAGCAAAACAAAGAGTGCATCAAAAGTTATTAGGTTCAAATACATTGTACTGTGTAGATTTACACAGACTTCCATTCCTTGCTATTTACAGAACAGAAGAAACCTCCTAATGTTACAACCCTGAGTGAATCTCACATTTACAGGTAAGAAAGGCATGTTTGGTCTGCGTTGTTCTACTAATCTACTGCAGGGAAGCAGTAACAGAGAAAACTAGAATCATATAGCACCACCAACTGGAGTATTACATAACAGAGATAGCCTCTGTTTCCAATGTCCAATATCTCTGCAGGCTGAGGATATGCTGAGTTTAATACTGTAGGTTGAAAATGGACTTCTGATAAAACCTGAAAATCTAATTTAAACAGTGGCCAACAGCTAAATGGAAAAACAGACA
Organism: Emys orbicularis; assembly: GCF_028017835.1. Classification (NCBI taxonomy): domain Eukaryota; kingdom Metazoa; phylum Chordata; order Testudines; family Emydidae; genus Emys; species Emys orbicularis. The sequence continues at coordinate 148,304,989 of NC_088686.1, forward strand.
CAAGAAACATCCAGTTTTACCTTTGAAAAGAAACTAGTACACATGCAGGAAGAGTGACAAGCGTCATGTTGGAATCACAGCAAGGGTTGCAAGCAGAAAATGAACTCTCTTTTAGATGAGGATGCTATTAAGTAACAGTGTAATTTCTCTAATTATAATAGAATCCTGAATTCAACTTCACACCAAAATGTTGAAATGCTAATTCCTAAGTAAACATGCTCCTGGGGAGAGAAGAATTTATTTGCTGGATTTTTAAATAGATCAACAGACAGAAAAGCAGCAATATGATCATCAGTGTATTTAAAAGGGCGGGGGAGAGCGCGGGCAGGCAAGAACATATTTAACTTTCACTGGAAAGTCACAAGCCAGAATCAGAGCGCATACCATCAAAACTTTTTTTGCACAAATAATCTATCTTTTACAGCTGTGGAGAGAGACACTAAATATACTGACTACCTAGCCGTTGGCTAAAGAAAACTGAGGCAATCATCAATTGCAGACTTCTCTGGAAGAATTAATTTTTAAGGAGCAGGCCCACCACTTTCACACCATAAACCTATTTAACCAACCACTGACCCTCAGTAAAGGAGAGATGGAAGAAAGAAACATCTGATGACAGCAAGTCTGTAGCCTATGTAGTTCAGCAATAAATGTCATGGTGTCCCTTCAATTTTTAAATGATACTTGTGACCACTGCAGTTTCACCAAATCTTTACCTATTTCTAGATCTTTATCTAGAAAACCATATTGTTCTCAGAAATGTGACAAAAGGACCGCTTTGAACACTAGACCAAATTTGTGTTAAACTCCCACAGCTCAGAGAATCTTACAGACTCAAGAAAAACATCAATTTTCATCTAGTCTTCTCGCCCACACGCAATAAAGCAGACTAAAGAACCCCTTTGTGGGACCAGCTGGGGTGTAGTGTTGAGTTATTCCAGAGGACGCCCAACCACAGGTGACATTCCAAACTGAGCTGAAATGATGGATATAAGGTAACCAGTACCTTCAAACTGACTGTGGCACAACCAAAGAACATGACCTAACAGTCACCAGCCACCATTCCAATACAAGAACATTTTTGTTACCAAATGGTGATGCACCATCTCCCAAATAACTCAAAACCAGGGCGAGAAGGGACATTTCCAGTTGCATCAAACAAAACATACAATATTGACAAACTGCAGAGGAAATTTTAATTCCTGAACATCTCTAGGATTTGTTAAGTGAATTTCAAAGCACTGAGCTTGAGATGCTATCAAGTATTCCATAGCCTATGATTACCTAAGGCCCAGTAAAATCCTTCTAATTGACATAGTTCATAGGAAATAAACATGCCAATTAAACCATCAACCCAACTCTCCTCAGGCCAAGAGGAAACCATAGCAGTGGGAGATTTCTTTTATTTCTTGAACTGCTTTTTACATAAGCATTGTACGAAGTATTAGAACATTTTCAAAATCTATGTTAAGGTAAATGTGTCTTGTCTGATAGCCACAAAAAAGAGCCAGAAAGCAGTCTGCAGTGGAGGGACACAAAAACCTTGTCTACACTAACAAGAGTTACCCACTGTTAATAAACAATTTATGCAACAACTGCAGTTGAAACAGCACTGAACACAACTTAACTGCAAGTTCAACCAAGAACAAACCACATGGAGGACAATTTTGGAAACTGAAATTGGGAATTTTTGTTAGGCAGGGCAGAAATTGGAAGTTAGTACCAGAAAGCTATCATTCATAATGATTAATGTTATGAGACTGCAGGTATTAACAAAAGGGTGAGTGACTTCATCAAATGAATATCTGTTCCTTAGCAAGGGTCCCAATTGTGCCTTGTGCAATTTATTAAGGGGCTCATCAGGGAATGGCCAAGGCTTGTTGAGTTTGCTCCCAAAATTAAGGATGACAGTAATAATTAGTATCTTGTAAATAGACAGCTTCAATCCAGCCAAGAATTTCCAAGTATTTTACAAGTGTTATACAGCACTTGAAATGTTTATAAGACACCAATTGCCTAGGAAGGAGCTAATACAAAAAGATGAGGCTTGTACCACACTCAATAAGAGGTGTTAGGACACCAACCCCATTCCAGCAGCTGGAGAGCATGCAGAGCTTCTTTCCAAGTGCTCATAAGCTCAGGAGGTTCCATCTTTGGTATCAGCCTCTGGCTAATAATTAACTAATAAAACTGAAGAGTGAAGCCTTTTCCCATTTTCCCCTGGCTCCTGGAAGACAAGAGAGCTTTCTCCCTTATCTCCACTGCTAACTGCAGCATCCTCTGTAAGATGCTGTCCAGAACCCTATGGGCTGAAATGAAACTCAGACTGGGTCAATTTCACCCAGTTTGGACATCAACTTGAAATGCTTTCATCTGAAGGGGGGGGAAATTGTGAAAGCAGTTACAATTCCTCCACCTGCCTGAGTCTCCCTGAAAATTGTCATTTTATAGTCACATATTCCAACCTTAAAAAAAAAAATCTTCCATGCTGATGTATGAAAGATCCACACAAAGAAAACTATACACAAAAAGCTGCCAAATGCACAAAGTAAACACACTAGAAAACAAGAGGAAAAGCATTGTTTCTTCTAGACTCTTTCAATTCTGGACATGTTAAATATTACTTGAAACAATAATGGGTAGGGCCCTACCAAATTCATGGACATGAAAAACGAGTCACAGACCGTGAAATCTGGTCTTTTATGTGCCTTTACCCTATATTATACAGATTTCATGGAGTAGACCAGCATTTCTCAAACTGGGTTTCCTGACCCAAAAGGGAGCTGCAGGGGGGGTTGCAAAGTTATTTTAGGGAGGTTGTGGTATTGCCACCCTTGCTTCTGCACTGCTGCAAGTGGCAGCGCTGCCTTCAGTGGCCGGAGAGTAGTGGCTGTTGGCCGGGCGCCCAGCTCTGAAGGCAGCGCCCCACCAGCAGCAGTGCAGAAGTAAGGGTGGCACAACCCTCCCTACAATAACCTTGTGACCTTCCCCCCCCCCACACACACTCCTTTTTGGGTCAGGACCCCTACAATTACAACACTGTGAAATTTCAGAATTAAATAGCGGAAATCATGAAATTTACGATTTAAAAATCCTATGACTGTGAAATTGACCAAAATGGAGGGTGAATTTGGTAGGGCCCTAATAACGGGTAAGACATTTTTAAACAGAAGGGCTGGTGTCCTCGAAAGTATCATGCCCAAGCCAACATACAGAGCACATGAAACTAGCAGTGTTTTTGTTTCCAGTAGTGCCCACATGTAATTAACAACCAGGCCTAAAACCCTGAAGAAATGATGGTCTATCCTGTGCTTTAGTGATAGGACTATCCAGAAAAGCAAAGGTATCTTCCTGCTCCATTTTTCTGGGCTGCACTTGACAGTCTGCCGTAGCTGGTTTATTTACAATGAACACCAACAAAACAAAGAACAAATCCCAATTATTTCTAGATTTTGACAAGATTAGAAGAAAAGAATATTTCTTCCCCACCCACCCTGTTTGTTTACTGTGTGCATATGACAGTTTTGTAAATGCTACAATCAGTGTCACTACTTGGCGGGGGGGGGGGACGGGGGGACTTTCACATATCAACAAGGAGGGTGGGGGTAAAAAAACCATCAACGTGACTGTAAAACCATGGCAACTATCAGGGAGCCTCAGCAGTCAGGTTCAGGAGGAGCAAGCCGAGAGGAATCTGGGGCTGACAGGACTTTAAAACTTACAGTACTTTTATTTGGAATTAATGACATTTCTCATGACTGGTGGCGCCTCAGAAACCTCCGCTGGGCCCATGGGAGATTGGGCAAAGGGGTCAGAAACCAAAAGCAACTACCTACTGGTAATATACCCTCCTGCCTACCCCACCCCAGGGAGCCCATCCCCCAACCCGGGGGAACCCTCGCCCCCCCAAACGTGTTCTCCCAGCCCCGCCCCCCCCAGCCCGGGGGAATCCTCGCCCCTCCCCCCAATGTGTTCCCCCAGCCCGGGGGAAGCCCCAACGTGTTCCCCCAGCCCCCTCCCGCCCACACCCCCAGCCCGGGGGAACCCCCGCCCCGCCTCTCACCGGCCGCCAGGTTGTCCCGGAGCCGGAGCGGGACCCGCAGCCAGTAGAGGAGCCCGAGCGCCGCCAGCAGCCCCAGCGCCCGAGCCCAGGGCACGGCGGCCAGCCCGGCCCCCCGCCGCCTCAGCCGCTCCCACCGCCCGGGGGCGCCGGGCGAGCCCTGAGGCTGCGCGGCCGGAGCCGCCTCCCTGCTGCCGCTGTCCGCCATGGCCGCGCCGCCTGGGCCGGAGCGCACCACTCGGCCGCGCGCGCGGGGGCGTCCCCGCCGCAAACGGACTAGGCTGTGCGCGCCCTGCGCTCCGGGGGCTCCGCGCGCTGCGCCTGCGGGGGGGGGGGGGGGGGGGTCAGCTGCCTAGCACGTTCTGGGGACTTGGGTGCCCACATTACTAGGGGTGCAAGCCCTGCTCTGGGATTGTGGGTGCGTGTCCTACACTCATTGGGGATGCACAGCACTGGGGGTGCATGCCTTGCTCTGGAGATTTGAGGCACACAGCCCACGCTAACCATTTGGGAGTACACACAGTACTAGGGGTGCATGCCCTGCTCTGGGGATTTGGGGGTGCATGTCCCAGACTAGAGATTTGAGGGGTACCATACTAAAGGACTGCGTTCCCCTACTGCCCGGGGATGAGGCTTGGCTGTGCCAGTGTCAGGCCTAGGACCCACCCCTCTGACGTGCGTGGGGCCTCTCCACGCAGTACATGCCAACCCCAAGCAAGCAAAACTCGTGAGATTAGGACGCAGTTGCGGTGCCTTTTCATTTGCTTTCCCGTGGCTGGCAATGCATTCAATGATTCAGTCACGTTCCCACCTTCCCCTTAGCAGCCAGGAGGGCAGAACCTCCCCTAATGCCCTTCCCCTGCCTCCAGGAGCTGGGGCTTTAAGAGCCGCCGCACCCAACAGTGCGGACGCGCCACGCACCGAGGTCATTGCACCAGGGGTAGAGGGCGGGGCTGAGCCACTGCCCAAGACCGAGATGGCGCCTATTAGCGTCAATGAGAACTACCGGGGCCCACGATTGCCCACAATGAAGATGGCGCCGGTAGCACTTCCGGCCCGGCACTTCCGGATGGGCGGTTGCCTGCTGCCCCACCCCATCCCCTGCTGTCATTTCCCGGCGTGCTTTGCACGGGGTGGCCGGCGGGGCGGGGCCCAGCCAAAGGACCCAAAATGGCTGACTTCGAGGATCGGGTGTCGGACGAGGAGAAGGTAGGGGCAGGGTTTCTTGCCTCCCCCGAGCTTACCGCGTAGCGCCCCCCGCTGCCCCCATCCCCTAGGCGGACAGGGTCTCGGCCCCGCGCTACGGCAGGAGGAGACCCCCAAGCAGCCCCCTGCCCCTATAGCGAGGGAGAAACTTCTCCCAGTACCCCTCACGTCCACGGAAGAGACCCCTTGACACCATTCCCCTATTCCTAGGGGAGAGACCCTCTCCAATACCCCCACATCCCTCTCTAGCGAGGGACGAGACACCCCCAATATCCCCCTCTGCTGCCCTCCCATAAAGAGGGCAAAGATCTCGCCGTCCCTCCTCCCCCACACATATCATCTCCCTGATGCCCCATAGAGGAGAGACAAGGACCTATGTGAACTGTTCCACTGGGTGTTCTCTTCCCTATAGGGTATCATCTTTCCTCCAAAAAGGAAGATAGTCACACCCCCATGAGAGGGTGAAAACCCCTTATACTAATTTTGACTCAGTATGGCATGTGCACACACCCCCTATAACTATGTCCCCTTCTTGATAGAATTCCCCGTCCCCCTTGCTCATTTCAGAGGAGAAGGCACGTAGGGGGTGGTAGTACCTCCTTCCTCTTTTAGTATGTCCTTTTTGTGTCTAATAGTGGGGGGGGAATGGTGGTCTCTCTTTCCACATATTACTTCAGACATGGGATGGGAATTGCTGCTTGCTGTGGGAATAGCACAGTTAATCTGGACTGTTTCTAGTTGCCATTGGGAGGAAGACCTAGACAGTCACTAGTGGAGAGCTAGGAGAGGAGCAGTCACATCCTTGTGATGATTGTTTCCTTCTAAGGTTTTTGTGCAAATGCTCTTTCAAGTATATTTTTCAATGACTGTGGGGAAAAAAAACTGTAAATGTCCATTTTCTTGTTGATGTCTTGTCCTTTTCTAGTAAGTCTCAACTCCTGCACCACTGCTGAATGTACCAACCTCAGGTTGGAAGTCAGCAGTCAGCTAGCACACAAGTTGGAGGAAGACTTGTGACAAGCCTCATCTCCTATGAAAAGTCATTGGACTATTTAGTGTCAACACAGCAGACAGGGCCTCTCCTACAAAGCAAATACACTGATTACATCTATATTGTCAATCCTAACTAGTCTAAAACTTTCATTTTGCCTTTATCTTTAGTTGAAGTTTTTCTAAATCCTCTTCTGATAGCCCCCTATGAAAATAACACAATGAAAATTCAGAACACTTAAGAAATTACAACCATAATTTAGCTGCATAACCTGACAGTTTATGGCTGTAGTCTGGGACATGTTCAGGAACATGAATTTGCCAGCACACTGTGTAGGCAGACAGAGCATGGCCTGCTTGCTACTACAGTGTATAAAAGACGCTGTCTTGTTCTCATTTTTCTTTCTAGATCTGGTCAGTCAGGGTGTGTCAGTTCCTTAATCTGCTTCTGCTAGTAATAGGAGTTTTCATTGATTAAACTTTGGTTTCATATGCAAGAAGCGGCACAAAGGGTAGATACAAGAAAGATGGAATGAGATCACCAGATCTCTTCACAAACACACACAAAATTTTGTTTTGGTGTTTTAAACTGCCATTGGGAAGGTTCATTTTACACTTTTTTTTTCTTCCCAGTAACTTTTCTTCATTTCCTCTCCACCACCCCCCTCCAATATTCTTTTGAAATTTTCTGACCAGCTTCAGCTCATAATAAGGATCTGCTTCATAGATTCATTTATGTACTACCCTGGCTTTCCTCTCACTTGGAAGCTAGAATTGCCTGCTGAATGTTGATACTAAAAATAGAGACCTACTTTACTTAACTAAACACTGGTATTTTAAATTCTGATATTTTGGTACTTTGCATTATTTATCTTCTCATAGCTTTGAGTGCAAGTACTATGTTAGTCTTATTAGTAGTATGGGATAAAATAGGCTTTCTTCTGAACAATTCTAAGGCTAATTTCTAACAGTTTTCTCCATTTGCAAACAGCAGTTTTTAAGCTAAACACCCAATAAGTGATACCTGGTGTTTGTGGTGATTCTGGCCTTCTGTTTCTGTGGCTTTCTTTAGTCCAGGCCTCTTCCTAAATCAATGAGGTTAGTGACCCTTTGCAACAAAAGAAAGGAACAAACTAGGCAAAGGAACAGAGGCCCCTATCTACAAAAAAAAAAATAAAAAAAAATTAGGCTCTGTTGTGTTTTACAGAGCCCCCACTTAGCTGCTGTCTAACTGTGTAGGCACTTAAATTTTTGCTGTAAAAGTTTCTAAGGTGCTTAAGTTTCAGCCTTTTGACACATGCACCACTGTCTCATACCTAAGCCCCAGTGTGATCAAAAACGGAGTCAGGTGTTGCCCTGTCTATTGTGCTCACTAGATTGGGCCCTCTAAGCAAACTCAGAGCATGCTGAATTCTACACAAAATGAATGAAGGAGTGATCACCTCCTTTAATACCTTTAGCCCAGTGGTTAGGGTTTTCAGGTGGGATGAGGAAATCCTGGTTCAGTTACCCCGCCTCTGCCTGATGAGAGAGGATTTGAACCAGGATTTCCCCTTATCAGGTGAGTGTCCTAACTACTGATTTATAGAGTCACTCATTCTGTCTGTGGGCTAATGAATGTTTAATTAGATATACAAAATGGGACAGCTTCAACAAGAGAAATTGAGAGAGACTTAAATCAGAATAACCCATAGTCCTTTATCAGAGGGGTAACCATGTTAGTCTGGATCTGTAAAAAGCGACAAAGAGTAGCCGTGTAGCCACAGGACCCATAGTCCTTTAGTTAGGGTAGTTTGCTCAATGTTGTATAGTATAAATTCTAACCATAAGATTGTATATTTCCTTCTTTTGAGTAAATTCTATACCATTTTCAGCTATTTATACTTTATAGTTCATTATTGAATTTCAGCTGAAGATTTTAACAAAATAAATTAAGCAATCTTTTACCCCTTTCAGTAGGTGTTTCCCCAATTTTAAAAATGTTGGAATCAGAAGGGAACTGAGACAGAGATTAAACGAGTTGCCTGTGGCATCACTGGGAATAGAACTCAGAGCTCATAGTCTTCTGTTCTAACCAATAGACAACCTTGCAATCACTTTGCTGACAAATCTAGGGCATTGTTTGTTTTGCATACACTCTCTTTTTAAATGCTTAGCTTTAACTGCTCTGACTTTAAAAAAAAAAATCAGTGCACATCACTGAGAGACCAAGCAAAATGAACTAATCTGGTTTGTCACATCTATAAGTATCTATTCATTGTCCCTCATAGTCATAGGTAAATCTTGGATAATTGAAGCGTATGCTGCATATTCAAGACTTTTTGAATGTATATTGCTCTGGCTTCTTATGAATTCTGTGTACTGTCATCCTCTTTTTCTGCTTCCATTTAAAAAAAAATTGTGGTCAGGTGACTTCACTACTTGATGCTTTCCCCATTTTAGAAAGAGGAAGTTAGTTTCTGCTAGCACTCTGCAGAGATACCTGAAATGGTAATGATGAGCCAGGAAGTAGGTCAGTTTTGCAGAAATAGTGTTAGTTTCATAGTTCTGCAGATGAACATGCTATCAGTGTGCTGACACCCAAAGGCGAAGAGACTCCAAAGTGACAACAGTGCGGAAGCTTGATATATAGGATTAATTTCTTTACCACATACAAAGTCTGCTTTTTCCATTTCATGGGTAGACATTGCTGTTTTCAGTTGTGTAGAGTAATGATCTCTTCCATTTTTGTTTAATTGCTCCAGATCAAAGGGAGGGGAGGGAGAGGATAAAGTTACACTTTATAAAAATGATTACATGTCTTTGCAGTGTGTTTTGCTCATGGCTGCTGTTTTAATGGCACTTGTCCTAAATATAGATTTGTCAATCACTGTCTTGTCTATTTAACTTCACCAATCCTACTAAAGTGGGAGAAGTTACTTACAGATTGAAGTGTACGTAGGAATTGTGGTTTATTCAGGGTTTGAGTCCTGGACTTAGCCTTTTAGGAAGCAAACTATTTTAGGTGCAGGGCAGAATTTGGGTCTAAGGTGGGATATAATACCAAAAGAGAGGTGGTTATGTCTTCCTAACGATAATAAGGCCCCACTTTATCAGGGCCCCAAGTACAATGCAGTTGTGCAGCTGCATTAATGACCAGCCACATCATTTATCTAATTACCAAGATGTTGCATAAATATAGGCACTGCATAATTATTTTTAATGGCCTTTTATCCAGCTGCCATTTTAGGAGCTCAGTTGGAAGAGTGACTGTGTCCAGCTGGGGAACTGGAGTAGGGGGACTATATCCCCTGCCTTGATCCTTCCAATTGAAATGGATCTTGGCATCAGTTAGATGAAGTTGTGTGTGTACTCTGAGTACAGCAGTTGTAGTAATGCTTTAACATTTCCAGAGTGACATGTCTTATGTTTATGCTTATGCTTGTACTTTCTAAGAAAAGCACACACATCAGCCATGTAGGGTAGGACTCACAGTAAAGTCTACAGGGCAAACTGTGGAACAGCAATGTCCATATTAGTTACTATCCAGTAATCCTGATCACAGTTGAGGATAGTCTAATGCTTTCTGTTACACATTTTCAGAAGTTATATGGATATTAGGTACTCTAACTAGAATGAGAGTTATTTAGCTAGTGGAATTTATTAAGCAATGGAAAAAACACATTTTAGCAATTCTAAATGTCTGGCATGTTTCGGCAAAAAGCAGAAGGAAACTAAGGGCTTGTCTGCACTGGCACTTTACAGCGCTGCAACTTTCTTGCTCGGGGGTGTGAAAAAACACACCCCTGAGCGCGGCAAGTTTCAGCGCTGTAAAGTGCCAGTGTAGATAGCGCACCAGCGCTGGGAGCTACGCCCCTCGTGGAGGTGGGTTTTTATAAGCTGGTGCCGCAACTACACAGCCTCGTTAAAGCACGGCCGTGGCAGCATTTTAACGTTGCTAGCGAAGACATGCCCCCAGACTGAAAAGGTGGGCAAACATTCCATCCCGCTTCATGCCCGTGTTTATGCCTTTTTATTCTTTTGTCAGTTGCACTCAAACATAATTTTTAAAATAAATAAGTATAAATAGTTTTTGCTTTTCAAGTATCTGTGATACTGGCACCTTGCTCAGACTCAGTCCAGCTAAGATGGAGGTGATGCTGGTAGGATGGGAAAGCACCCAGAAAGCACGGCAATGCCTCCTCTGTCAGTGAAATATTTTAAATCCCTTTGAAGGATGTGGAATTACAAGCTAGATGCCAGAAAAATGTTTTTAAAGGGGGTTGGCCTCTCAACTCTGCTCCTGCAGATTAATTAATTGGATGATTAATTTGATATTTGTACTACTCTGGTTTGTTATTCAAAATGGCCTTTACAGGACAAATTTAAAACAATACTTGCTGCATCAGCTGAAGACAATGAATGTAATGCCTTATCCAGCAAGAAAGCCTTAGCCAACTCTTGCCATAATCGAAAGCTATGAATAACTGTAAAACTAAGTGGAAAAAAGTGGTATGTTTTATATATAAGCCTCAAAGGGAGCAGTGTAATTGTGTGGCTGAGTCTATTTGCCTCCAGAGTCCTGTCCAGTAACATTATATTCCCTCAGGTACTGTGCAAACCATAAAGCCTAGCTTGGAATTAGGGAACCAGTTGTTTAGACTGAAACAAATTTGCCTTAGTACCAAAGCCATGTGAATTCAAATGATACAGCACACTAGCATTTAATACATTTTAGAACTCACTGGTGGTTTTGATTTTCCTTTCCCACTTCAGAGTTCAAGAAATCTCAGGTATTACTTTCTTCTGACATCAGCCTGCTCAGATCTTTATCATAGTGCTTCTGATTCCAGATGCCTTAATTTTTTCACTAGATTGTGAAGCTTAATGATAGGCCCACAGTACAACTATCAGTGAAATATACAGTTCTAGACAAATGAATTAACAATGTGTCACAGAATGGCACCAAGTCCCTTTATTGACACATGCCAGAAATGGTTCCACATTCTATGTGGAATTGTTTTCAGGTTTTTCCTTAACCAGAGACTCCAAATGAACAGTAATTCCAGAAGAGAGAATAACGTGGCATTACTAATGATCAGGGAGCTTAGCTTTCCGTGATTGAAGAAAAAAAAATTATCTGATTAAAAAAACCTCACAAAAATCCATGTTTTTCCATGGTTAAAATGAAACACTGAACTAGTTCCCTAGCCACAATATATATAGGTATCAATGTTTTAGTGATATACAGTAGAACGCCATTTATCCGAGCCTCCATTATCTGGCTTTCCTTATTAACCGAACCACCAGCTGCCCAGGGACTGACCGCCCACGCCCCAGCCACCAGGGGCTGACCGCAAGAGCTATCAGCATTGGGCAGCTGGTGGTTCGGTTAATACGGAGAGCTGGATTATGGAGGCTTGGATAAAGGGGTTTTACTGTATACATTTTTATTTTTTCACAAAAGTTTCACTGTAAAAAAGCAAATTCCACATTTTTCCATGGCAAATGGATTGCTAGGATCCCTGATAATGATAAACCATGGTGCCCAGTAGTGAATCCCTAGTCAACTCCGTGCAAACTCAGCAACTAATTGATAGGCTTAGATGAGCTTAAATAGAAATTTTCTCCCTTGTTTCCAAATAGGAGGGCTTAGGTCTAAAAGTTTCCTGACCATATTCACTCCATGGTCTTCTTGCACAGGTCATATTGTGTGGATGAAAGATAGAGATGTACCTGTGTAATCAAAGTAGTATACATACACGATAGCCTGAATTTTGAAGAGGTGTTCAATGCATGCAGCAGTAATAATGTTGGCTTAGGGTTTGCTGCTTTGTAAACCCAAAGGTTTTGTGGCTACTTTTTTCTAGACTGTGGCTCCTGCTCTCTAGATTGCAAGAACAAGAGGGTCCTGATCAGACTGCCACAGTAGCTAAACAGGTCAAAAACTTAGGCCTTGGCTACACTTGCAAGTTACAGCGCTGTAACTCACTCCCCGTCCACACTGGCAGGGCACTTACAGCGCTGTATCTCCCTGGGTACACCGCTGCAGGTACTCCACCTCCCCGAGAGGAATAACAGCTGCAGGGGAGTGGCTACGACTCAGGGGGGTGAGTGTAAACGCTGTACTAATCACCTTGTCAAGTGGCCAATCCTCTCCATTGTTGTGACTGGCTGCAGGAATGCGGAAGTGCCGGTTTCAAAGCTCCTACCACAGAGAAAAGTAAACAGTTTGCAGCTTGCTTTGAGTGAGTGAATGAATGAGCAGGGGGCCGGGAGTTCGGAACTTGCAAAATAGAGAGCTGACATGCTCCAAAAAGCACTCTGTCTCCCCCCACACTCTGTCACAATCCACACACACACACCCCCCCCGTTTTGAAAAGCACGTTGCAGCCACATGAATGCTGGGGTAGCTGCCCATAATGCACCGCTCCCAACACAGCTGCAAATGTTACAAGTGTGGCCACACCACTGCGCTGGCAGCTGTCAATGTGGACAGACTGCAGCGCTTTTCCCTACTCAGCTGCACGAAGACAGGTTTACCTTACAGCGCTGTACATCTGCAAGTGTAGCCAAGGCCTTAGAGATAAGTGCCCGGCCTCACTGCTGACTAACTCTCTGATCCTTCCAATGTTTGTGAAAAGCCTTAAGGCCATGGGTTGTATCACTGATCTGCTTAATCAGGCCTAGACCGTGGCTACACTCAAAACTTCAAAGCGCTGCCACGGGAGCGCTCCTGCGGAGAGAGCTCTCCCAGCGCTGCAGGTACTCCACCTCCACTAGGGGATTAGCTTACAGCGCTGGGAGCATGGCTCCCAGCACTGGGGCACTGTTTACACGGGCGCTTTACAGCGCTGTAATTTGCTGCACTCTGGGGGGTGTTTTTTCACACCCCTGAGCGAGAAAGTTGCAGCGCTGTAAAGCGCCCGTGTAGCCATAGCGCTAGTCTCTTTACAACATGGTCAGGAAATAATGTTTCAGTAGCTAGCTTGAGAATAACTTTGACCTCTGTGAGCTTTTCCCATTTTTTTTTCTACATTGTGGACACTCGTTTGCTCTGCAGGACATCCATCACAAAGCCAGGCAGTGTTGGCAGGAGGTGTGCCCCCAGCTCAGGGTGGTGGGATTCACCAGAATCGCACAACAGCAGATGCAAGAGAAATCACTTGTTGAAATCTGGAGGCTTGTTTCTGAGGCAGGGTCTCCCTCTGCTGACATCTCAATTTCATTTTGTAACTTTCCATCACTGTCCACTTTTGTACTTTGTACGTTTCCATCACTCCCTGCTTTCTCACTTTGTATCTTTACACTTTCTTCCGTGAGTTCTTATAACTTCAATTACTTTCCCTTTGAAGCCTGTAAAGCATAACTAATTGTGTTTAAAGTAGGCAGGATTACATCTTTATGCAAATTTCTAGTCCCATGGTACTTGGTGGGGAGAGGGTATTTGTCTTCCTTCTTGGAAGGGATCTCCTCTCTCAGCTATCACATGCTGCTTGTTTCCTGGTGGTCAGTGGCATCTCCTCCTACCAGTCATCAGCAGCAATGCAATTACATCACAGGCAACCCTCCACTCTCTTAGTGTATATTACACCTCTTAGCTACACAGTTATCCAGTAGGCTGTCATCTAGTAGCAGGACTTTGGTAACTCACTCGGTACGTAATTGACATATGGACCTCCAGGTAGTTCCAAGCAGTGAAACTCAGTGGTGTTTTGTTAGGTCACAAGAAGACTGTTAGATTTTTTTAAAAGGGAGAATGTTGGCTAATTGTGTGTGCACTTGTGCAGGCTGAGCAGTTTGGTGTCTAAGGTGATGTTTGTGATCCAAAAGGGTGTTTCCAAAGCAAAGTCCACGTTTTCAAGTGTTCACAAATTGTGGGTGACCATCTTGGGAGTCCTAGAGATTGATTTGTCAGATGTGTTGAGCATCTGCAGCTTCCATTGACTTCAGTTAGAGTTGTGGGTGCTCAGATACTCTGAAAAATCGGGCCCAAAGTCTTAAGTTGGGTCCCCAGAACTGGAAGCGCACAATTTCATTACACATACACACACACGCGCGCGCGCGCACTATTTCCATTGATCATCAAAATTTACAGATGGGCAAAGTAAGAAAAATGCTATTTGGGAACGTTAGAGTTTGATTTAAGGGTATTTACCGTGTATTTTGGCATATGATATTGACAGTTTGTATTTTAACTGTTAGAAAGCTTTAACTTTGACTTTCAACATCTGTCACTAAATAATAATTGCCTGACCCCCTCATAATTTCCTACAATTGTGAAAATCTAAATTTATGACCATCAAAATGAATGCATAAAACCTATAATTTTGTGCAACTGTGAAAATTTACTGGGATAAAAATTTTAAAAATACTTAAACATAAACATCAATATTATCCATCGAAATTATTTAAAAAAAAAAATCAGATTCTGTCAAGCTTAACTAAAGGACGCTTTTGAAAATTTGTGCCTAAATCTGTCCATAAATAGTAGCACTATCTACAACTGTAACACTCCGTTCTGCTAGTGAGCTATGTTGGTGTAAATATGTTGCAGTTTGTTGGTACCAAAACAAAAAACGTGCACTGTTTATTGAATTTAGTCTAATGACTATTTTGCTTTACTGCAGGTGCGGATAGCTGCAAAATTCATCACTCATGCACCACCAGGAGAATTTAATGAAGTGTTTAATGGTGAGTAAATAACAGAAAATCAAATAGTTCATAGGATTTTCCAGGTTTCAGCTATTATCAGAAAGAAAATATTTAAGGTACCTCACAAAATATGGTTGGCAGAGGGGCTATACTTTTTAAGGCCAAGATTTTTCAGAAGTGGCTAATGATTTTAAATACCGCCTTATGACATCTGACAAGAGGCTGGAGCACTTTCTGAAAATCAGACCCTGTTAAAGTGTCCCAACTTAAACACCTCAAAATTGAGGCACCCAAATCAGCCATTTTTGGAGTCACGGCCTAGGATCCTAGGTTAACGTAAATCTTTTTGTGATCTTTGTTTATGTGTGCATGTCACGTGGATGTTGTTCTATTGTGTTTCCTTAGTACCTTTCAGGCTTGATCTGAACTGTTTGAAGCCATTTATATGAATGCAAAATCCTTTGTCTGGATGCCATTTCACCTTGCTGCTTGGGTACAGCATTGACTTGATGGTATTGTGATGAATAGTAAATGTTCTAAACTGGCTTTTACCAGACAAATGTAAAGTCTAATTGTAAAGGGATATCATCAGGTACTCTGAAGTTTGTTATGGAGACATAATAGTAACTAGCTTTCCATTTATGTAATATATTTTGGACTCCCATCATCAGAAAACACCACAGGAGCCATTTTCACTGTTCAACAATGGTGTGACTGGAATTTTGTTAGAGCCAGAAGGGTTTTTGGTTTACTTTCATTCTACCATAACTCAAAAGTGGCTAAAGAAATTCTTTAACTTAATGATTAAAAAAAAAAAAAAGTTGTTTTGAACAGTGACCAAGAAAGAAAATTACAGCCCCAAAGGTACATGTTTCAGAAAGCTGTGACTGTATGAAAATGGAGAGTATAATGGAAAATGTTTAATTCTTATTCTACTACTACTAATAATAATATTATGTAGAGTTGCATCAGTAGATCTCAAAGAACTTTACAAAGCATCATCATCCCCATTTTACAGATGGGGAGACTGAGGCATGGAGGTAAGTGGCTTGCCCAAGGTCTCACAGCAGGCCAATAGAAGAGCCAGGAATAGAATTCAGGTCTCCCAAGTTCCAGTCCAGTGCTCAATCCACTATAGTGATAGTTACTTGTAATGACAGTAGTATAGCCCCTCTGCCTAGCATGGTTATGCTCTACTAGCCTTTAATCAGAATCATCACACAGACAGCAAGGAGGGAAGAATTTAGTTCCATTATACAACCACACAGTGTTTAGTAAAATGATTTACAGCCACTGTAATGTGTTTGTTGAGCCTCTGCTTCCGTTTCAGTTTTAAGGTGCAAAGACAGACATTTGATAATCTGCCTGAACACTTTCTTTTCTCTAGATGTCCGGTTACTGCTTAACAATGACAATCTTCTCAGGGAAGGGGCAGCACAGTAAGTATTGTTTAAAACAGGTTTCAGAACATTTTAAGGAAGTGTGTGTTTTTTCAGTCTAATGACATAATGATGTGAACTGCGATCAATTGTAGTGTTGGTGGAGGGGGTGATGTACAGTAATTTCCCCTCTCCCTACCAAAGCACCTGGAAAGGTGGAGGGTCATCTCCCAAAAGTCTAAGCAGAACTACCTTTGTTATAATAGAATCTAAACAAATGAGGAGAGCCAACATACATACATACACACATACATACACACATATATATATATATATATATATATAGTAACCTTTTAGCATCCTAAGGAATGATTCATCTTTGTTCAAACCATCAGAGGACTGGTACCGGTCATGCTATCTGGAGTGGTTCATGATCGTGAAAGCCATCCTCAGGGCGGGCAGATACCAAGAAGCGGAGATAAGACCCCAACTAGTTGTATGTTCTATAATTAGCTTTCACCAACCCAGTAACAAGTGTGAACTCCTGAAGCACAAAAACAGTCATACCATGGAGTCACAGACAGTCCCCGTGGGCGCGCCAGTCTGTCTTGTCCCCCAGGCAAGCTGGACAGAGGGCTTGGTACATGTACAGTGCTGCAGCTGTGTCGCTGTAGCGCTTTAGTGAAGACGTGGTAGCTATGTTGATGGGAGAAGCTCTCCTGTCAACCTAGCGCTGTCTACACCGGGGGCTAGGTTGGTATAACTACGTTGCTCAGGGTATGGATTTTTCACACCCCTGAGCGACGTGGTTACACCGATGGGTGTTTGTAGGGTAGACCTAGCCTTAGTGATAGTTGGTTGCTCTATACCAAAGATCTCAAAATATTCATGTTGCTCCCATCACAGGAAACCAGTCATTTACCCCAGGTCAATTCATACCTTAGATATCACACCAAAATATATTCCCAAGAGCACTGTCTATGAAAGTATTAAACATGGACATTTTCTCTGTACTGGGATTTGTATTCATTAGTCCCTCAGTGAAAATATAAATAATAAAGATTGCACAGTTAAAGCTTACCTTTTTTCTTTTCAATTATTAACAGTGCATTTGCCCAGTATAACATGGATCAGTTCACTCCCGTGAAGATCGAGGGGTATGATGATCAGGTAAGACAAAGTTTTGCTGCCTGTCTTTGCAGGTTTTCAGATTGGTATCCATCACTGCAGGTATTACGATGTCCTTCCATAAGTATCTGGATGGGAAGTTCTGGTTAGGTTGAAAATGTGATCTGCTGATCACCTGACATTTTTCTTTGCACTCAGTACTTAGCAAACTTCTCTCCTTACAGAAAAGCCTCAGACTGAATGTTTCCTTGTGACCATGCTCTCTGTTACTAACTAAATGGGGCTAATGCCGTACTCCTTCCTTGGGCACAACTCCCTGCTAAAGCCAGTGGAAGTCTTGCCTGAGGCAGAGTGAGCAAAGAATGCTTTTCTTTTAGGGCTGTTTAGCAGCTCTCAGATGCTGCATACTCCCAGCTTCCATTGGTTTCAGTATCAGGCTCTTAAAAAATAGCATATGTTCTTTTTCCATTTCCATCTATACCAAACCCCTCCTTATCCAATTATTCCAAATATATTGGCTCTCCCATTATATCATTTCAGCCTTCCTGCATTCCCTTCTCCTCTATAAAAACACAAACTAAAGAACTTCCCGTTTGCCTCCAAAAGATGGTCTGGGAATTTTTTTGCCTCTTGATACTTACAGACTGAAGTTTCACAAAGGGTACAATTAATTTCCGTTTTTCTGAGGAAGAAAGTGGGCCCTGTTGGAGACTGAAAGCAGGCTTGGCTGCCTCTGTTTTCTGAGCTCAATACTGATACAGGAACTGCATTCCAGTGTCCACTTGTGCCAGAGGGTTCGGTCAAGTGGTGCAGGCATGGGAAGTATAGCAGTACTAGGCTGCCGATAGAAGCAGATTTGACAGAAGCTGTACAACCTGTGAGAAAGAAGTTTGGCTCTTCTGCTTGGTCTGGCTCTTGAGATGACTGATCTCCCAGTGGGGCGGGGAATGCCCTGTTGTGCTGTTCAAGACCATTCACCCCAGCCTAAACCTGATACATAGTGAAGTAGCCACATCTACTCTTCCTCCTTGATCAGAGGAGGAGTTGCTGCAACATACAGGCTTATGGAAGGAAGAAGAGAGAGGAAAATGATGGAACACCCATCCTTCCCTCTAGGAAGGAGAAAGAAATGGGGCTTGAGTTATCCTATTATAGTTTTACAGAAGCAGAATAATTGATGTTTGTATTTCGTAAAAGGATCCCAAAAAACATTGTAAGCTTTCTATACACAACATCACTGAATGCAGCCATCTTTGGTGAGAGGGAAAGTTTGTCCAAGGACCTCACAGCAAACCCCAAATCATTAAGTGAACCATAGAATCATTAATGTCCTTGCAAAGGAGAGGGCTCTTCAGACCATAAGGTTTCATCTGAAACAAATAGCGCCTTGTGGTGAAATCTAGCAAACTTGCACTCAAGAGCCCCAGAAGAGCAAAGTGACATTTAAATCAGCATAAGGAAGTGCTTCGATCTTTCGCTTTATTTTTCAGGTCTTAATTACAGAACACGGCGACCTGGGCAATGGCAGATTTTTGGACCCAAGGAACAAACTTTCCTTTAAGTTTGATCATTTAAGGAAAGAAGCGAGTGATCCCCACCCTGAGGACACAGAAGCAGCTCTAAAGCCATGGAGAGATGCCTGTGACAGTGCGCTGAGGGCATATGTGAAAGATCACTATCCCAATGGCTTTTGTACTGTTAAGTACCTACCTTATTTTATTGATGGTTCTTTGCCCCATGTCTGTTAGCCCCACAGGGAGACTTTGTACTGTATTTTGGGCTCGCATGAGTGTCTGTCTTGTAGGTCCTAATTCTTGTACAGCAAAGATAGGAGGGTGCAGAGATTTTGTGTGCGCAGTCATATCGTGGCAAAATGTTTAATTACCTCAATCACCTGTGGGTAAATATGCACGAATGCACCTTGCAGCCCTCTCCAGGGCTAAGCTGACCAGGAAAGGGAAGTAATGTGTGTGTGCATAGACAAGGTAGCTAATGGTGTATGTGCACTGTCTGCTCTCACTCAGCGCTGTGGTATAGCAGGATATTGAAGCTCCATCTAGTGTTCCTGAATTAGGAACACAAAGCTGGTGGAATACACACTTGGCACTGTGATGCTTATTTTTCATTTCTTTATGAATTCAGGTTTACGGCAAGACTATAGATGGACAGCAGACAATTATTGCCTGTATTGAGAGCCACCAGTTTCAGCCCAAAAACTTCTGGTAAGAATATTTTCAAGTGTTCGTGCTGTTATGCTTAAACAAAGCACACAAGATCTTTTATAGGCGAGAAAGCAACACGCCACATTTATGGAGAATACAGCAGTTAGCATATGCTTTTACGTCACACACACACACACACCATGCACACAGTCCCGCCAGTCGATGTTTATAATTACCAGTCCAGCGTCTGGATCAATCTAGTGGCCAGCCAGATTGGTCGCAGAGGGAGCCGGGCTCTGTCAGTCGCGATCCGATGCTCCTGGAGTAGTGGCAAGACTAACCCAAAGCCCCATGGCAAAGCACCCTGTTCTTATAGTCCTTTTTCTCCGTTGAAATCTATGGATTTTGCTGTGTCAGTTTATGACAGGTTACTCCTTAATTGGTGTTATCTTTTGATGTTAACATTCTAAAACACCTCCGAGAGGGTCATCCTGTCCCGGATTTGATTTACTCAGTTGTCTTTAGGGGTGCCAGCCTCAACCTCAGGGTCATCAATCTGCCCTTCCTCAATCATGGATGCGTGTTGATGGTTCTCTGGCGTCAATAAGTCTCAATAAGTGTCTTCGCTCCTCCTTTCTTGACCATCTGGTTAACAGTGGCCTTCACACCTTATCTTTTCCTCATGCATGCATTCCTCATTCACACAAACAGTCTTTTACAGAGACCTTTGAGAATACAAACAGCAGTTTTTTATATCGAGCGAAAAGACATTGTAAATTAAACCTTGCTAAATTTTATAACCAAAACAATTCACATTGAAGCCCAGACCTTCAGCGTACCTCTAATCTACTTAACACAGACACAATACAGCATTGTGTCTCTTACTAACTAAGCCTTAAAACAAAGAACTAAAAGGGCCCAATTTGTAATGTATATGGGAAACAGAATCCCATAGTCCCAGAGGGTCATTCCTTTCTGCTTTTCAAAAAGGGTGGCTGGCAGGATGAAATCAAATCATACATTAATTCTCATAGTACAATTATAAAATCCTGCTCCTACAGTGCTCCTGCCTTTTCTAGCCCTTTGAGCACGAGTTCTTCCTTTCCGTGCCTGCTTCCAAGCAGTAGGCTGATCCAGAACAGGTCCTCTGCTTCCGGTCTTGCCTACTTCCCGATAGCTTCTGCGTCTGGCGGATGAAATTGCTCTGAGAGAGGCCCCTGTGCTGCTCCATGAACCAGCCAGTGAAAGAGGCACTAGTGAAGCCAGGGAGCTGTAGCCCTCATTGTTTCAGAGCCCAAGCTGTACTGATGCATCATTGCCTTGAACTGCTCTGCACCAATGGACTGAGGTGCCAGGTGAGGCCTTTGAATGTGGTCACAAGGTGCTGGAAGACTAGCAGGGGCAGCACACTGGGCTCTTTCCCAGTCAGTTTGTGCTTTGGTTCTTTTTAGGAATGGCCGTTGGAGATCAGAGTGGAAATTTACCATCACGCCCCCTGCAGCTCAGGTGGTTGCAGTGCTGAAGATCCAGGTTAGTTACACTGCTCAGCAACAATCGCATCGGTTGCATCGCTGCTTCTCCAGGAGTTCTTATGGGTTTGACTCAGAAAAGAAATCCTTAGGGGTCCACAAAGATGCCATTTTAAACTAGGACACTTCATGACTGCTGACTTGTGCATCGGCTGTTTAAAATACTAAAGCAATGTAATCCTTTGAAAGTTATAATAGCTAAAGTCTGGCCGGATGGTTTAGTGTTAGTGGATTGTATTACCATGTGCATCCAAGCTCTGCACTTCACTCCTGGTCCCTGCTAACCGGGAGTGAGCCTACAAGTTGTCCTGTGAACCCTTTATTGCCTGCTCTCATCCCAGCTGTAATGAGTGTTTACTACATTAGCATAATATTGAAAGGTCCTGGCTGAGAATAAAATCCCTTGGAAAATCCAGCCAGCCTTAGTCTCCACTGCAGGCTGAGAAAACTGTCACAACATTGTTGTGCGTTTCTCCTGGTCTTTGGCCGTGTCTGTGGACAGCGCCTAGCATAACGGAGGTCTGGCTCGATTGGGGCCTCTAGGTATTACCACAATATAATGTTAATTATAAACCGGGCT
Organism: Emys orbicularis; assembly: GCF_028017835.1. Classification (NCBI taxonomy): domain Eukaryota; kingdom Metazoa; phylum Chordata; order Testudines; family Emydidae; genus Emys; species Emys orbicularis. Next base: position 148,326,657 of record NC_088686.1, read on the forward strand.
TGTTCTTTCTTTGTGCAGGTTCATTACTATGAAGATGGCAACGTGCAGCTAGTTAGCCATAAAGATATCCAAGACTCTCTAACGGTTTCAGTGAGTATGGAGAATTTACAACATTTCAGCAGCTCTTTTGTGTTGGTTTATGTCCCCAAGGGCAGCTTTGCTCTCTAATATGACTCTACTCTTCATAGAATATCAGGGTTGGAAGGGACCTCAGGAGGTCATCTAGTCCAACCCCCTGCTCAAAGCAGGGCCAATCCCCAGACAGATTTTTGCCCCAGATCCCTAATGGCCCCCTCAAGGATTGAGCTCACAACCCTGGGTTTAGCAGGCCAACGCTCAAACCACTGAGCTATCCCTTCCCTTCCCTTGTGTCACTTACTGTAAAGGCTTTTGATCAAATTATAGGCTGACCAGTCAATGCAGCAGCAACACATGCAGTGGCCTGTGGGAAACCCAGCTTCTTACACTGCTGGTAGACTAAAGACTGCAGTGAGAGGCATGCTGCAGGTTGTTAGTTGTATGCTCTTCACATTTAGAGTAGGGGTCACGTATGCCATGGGGGAAACCAGTTGCCTTCTCTTCCCTGTGGGAGGAAGAGGGAGAATTTGAACCAAAATACAGCAGCATGTTTCTGAAAAATCTTGATCCTTCAGCACCAAGGCCAGGCAAATGTAGTTGCAACAAGTGCTTGGGTGTCCTCTCCCCGGTGCTGAAGAGAAGGTAACAGTCTTGTAATGACAATTAGGCCGGAAGGAAAAGGGGGGCAGTAGTGTCTGCTCACAAGTCTGTTCTGTATCAAGAACGCGCAGTTCGCTTTTGCCCACTAGAGGGCAGCCCTGTCTTTCACTTTGTACTGGATAGTGTGTTTAATGTCAGCTTCATTTACGTCTGTTACCTGCTGAGCAGCAGCACAGTTGCTAATGGGTACTGGCCCGATGTAGGCCTGAAACTGTCAGCTTGGTCTTTCCCTAATCGCTGATGAGCTAAGTAGTTACAGAATTTCATTCTAGAAGGAAACCCATTTAATAAATTTTTATATTCAGCCTTTTGATTGAACTTGAAAGTAAATTTTGTTCCTCTTACTCTGTAGAATGATGTCCAAACAGCCAAGGAATTTATTAAAATCATAGAACATGCGGAAAATGAGTATCAGGTAAGAGAATTTAGCAGGGATCCCTGTCATTACATTAGGCTTGTTTACTTTCATGAATATTTTAAAAGATACTTCCCTCTATTTACAAACAATCAGAACATGAGAGATTAATGTTCTAGTTTTGTTCCACCCCTTGTCCTTTCTTCTCTACCTTCTTTTTCTAGTTTCATAGTCAGTTTATCTGATTTTGATTGTAAATTCTTTGGAGCAGGGACAGTAGTTTATCTGTAAGCCACCAGGCACAGTTATGGGGCTATATAAGTGTTTAAAAACAAATGAAATAAAGTCAGCAGTATGGCAAGTCCCTTTAAAGGATATTAACAAGAAAACCGGAGTGGGGCCTGGAAGGTGCAAAGTCACTAATTCCAATTCATGAGAAGATCACACTGTGTACAGCTGTTGGCAAGCTCAGCAGAAAGGCCAGGGAGCCTGAACTCTCCTCTCCACCTCCCTGTGACTAAGAGCCTTTGCTAAGGAAAGGTCTGCTACAGCTTCCCATGCAATGCTTGTTCTGTGTGTAAGAAGGGGCCTTACCAGAAGGCCTTTTGCAAATAAATTCACTTGGGAAGGAGAAGGCAAGAGAGACCCTTTCTCAACATACACACACTCCCCCACTAAGTTTGCTTTATCAGTTAGTTGGTAAGTAGCATGCCTGGCTTTAATACTGAGTAATGCGTTTTGAAAGCATCCATCCTCCTGCTGTAGTTTAGACAAACACTTTCAATGTGGTTGCTCTTGCAGACGGCAATCAGTGAAAACTATCAGACTATGTCCGACACCACGTTCAAAGCCTTGCGTCGGCAGCTGCCCGTCACTCGCACCAAGATTGACTGGAACAAAATCCTCAGCTACAAGATTGGAAAAGAAATGCAAAATGCTTAAGGCAGAACTGATGAGATTGATGAAATGGTAGCGTACAAAAAAACTAAATGTGGTCATATGCCAAGTAGGTGGTTTCCAAACCAGTGTGGCATTTTGCTAGGGCTTTCAAAGTTAACAAGTTTTCTTGCCTCAAGGAGAACTATTGAACAAATAGCATTGTCTTTGTGTTTTGTGTTCCCTACCATATAAACTTCCTGTTACTGCATTTACTGGGAGGTCATTTGAATTAAACCACATTCATAGTTCGATGATATAGCTCTGTTTGGGAGTCACTGTAATTACTGGTTGGAAAATTTCCTAGCCCTGAAAGCCCTTTTATAAATACAGGCAGGTGGTGTTGGGAGTATTTTCCCTGCACCCTTATACAGCACTGCAGGTACTTCAGTAAGTTTGTCAGATCTGGTAACAGCTCAAGCTGCTGCGCTGCAAACTGTAACAAATGCCAGAGAAGACGCATCTCCCACACATGCCTGCTGTCGATCTCTACATAGCAATGGGCCTATAGGCTTAGATTCTAATATCTGAAATGAGTTTACATGATCCCTTACAGAAATCTCAAGAAGGCCAGATTTTCTGTGTAAGTACTTTTTTTAAACCCAAAGATTCCATGTTCCCTCTAAGTGAACCTTTTTTTTTTTTTTTTTTTTTTTTTGGCTTTTCTTTTCCCTGGAAGTGTGGTTAATAGACACCTGCATTTTTACAGAACAGCTAATCCAGTTAGTTCTCTCTCTCTCTTTTTTTTTTTTTTTTTTTTTTTAGTATTGTTAAGTTTGTTAGTATTGTGACTGCTGAGACATTTTGTCTGGTTGGAGATTAAATATTAGAGTTAAAAATGCAAATGTCTAAGGAATAGTAGGTATGTTGTGCTTTAATGCTTTGTGGCAGGTTCCTAGAGTTTGTACCACAGGTGTATGAATGGATGGTGTATTAAATGATAAATAAAAGATTTGCACCGAAGTGAGAGAAAATCACTCGCAGTCGTGGTCTTTCTGTTGGGGCCAGTTTCTTGCTATACTTGGAACACTGGGATTAATTAACTTGCTCTAAATTATTCCATTTTTCACATCACAGAAAACAGCTGAGTGATTGAGAAGCAGCTTCCCCTGAAAGAGAGAAGTACATTTTCTCTCTCTAAGGCCATGTCTACACTAGCACTTTTGTCAGTATAACTGATGTCACTCATGGGTGTGAATAAAAACCACACCCTGAGCTACATAAGTTACCCCGACGGAAGCGCCTGTGTGGATAACGCTATGTTGGCTGGAGATGGTCTCCCGCCAACATAGCTAGCGCCACTTGTTTGAGGTAGTTTAATTATGTCGACAGGAGAGCTCTCTCCCATTGGCATAGAGCGGCTACCCGAGCGATCTTACACAATCGTACCGATTGGCACAGCTCAGTCGGTACGCTAGCTCGTGTAGACATGGCCTAAGAAACCAGAACGTGGATGCACTGCTAAATGAACTCTGTACAGCTAATTAACTCTGCTTCGTTTACACTTCGTTGTCCTTACCCCTTTCCCAAGGTCTTTTTTTAAACTGGCTGGGGTCTTCCTATTTTTAAAAATGCAAAGAAAAAGTGGCGGGTTGTGCCTGAAACATCAGTTTTGCTCCGCAATACCACAAAATAAGAGTGTCAGTGTCCCATTCTTTGTGAGAAGTTTTGTCAGAATAAAATATATTTGTATTTGCCATTCAGAATATCTATGTATTCATCCCTCACACATCCTGTGTGTCATCTACTCTGGTAGAAATACACCAGTTTTTGTTCTAAAGCTACTCGTGTCTGTCCTTTATGATCTGATATTTATGCCTAATCAAAATACAGCTAACTGCTCCAGGAACTCCGCTCTGCATCCTGCTGTAATGATGCATATTCCAACATGAGTAGTTTGGGGTAGCAACAGTGTGAGCAGTACTATACACTAGGCTACCCGCAATTTTTCCACCATCTCATATAAACCAGCTTAGAATTGGAGTCCTGAACTGAAAGCTGCGATATTCATGTGCCTGTGAGGACTGCAAAACAACCTCACCTATTCCAATATTGCACATGGGGCTTATACCGTCTGTCCCTGTAGTACCTTGATATGTTATATGGTATCCACCGAACTCTCAATAACTCATGTGCTAGTGTATCACGGCTATAGCTAACTCCTGGGAACAATCAGGGTTCTGTCAGATACATTATGGTACAAAAAGGAATAATACACATTGTGCGTATCTGCACACTAATTGGTTGTTTTAAGGTCTGTTGGCATATCCATTGCAAGTGAATTGTGTAAGTCGGTTACCTCCAGATTTTCCCTTTTAAATAACCTTCAAACTACATGTGAAGATAACCACCAGCATTAATGTTTCAAGATCAAACATTTGTGTCAGGGAATTCCAAATGGTTAAAATTGTGCCATTAACTCAATCAGGTTATATGTGCACAGTATTTTCTAATCCTCTCTCTTTTCAGTATAAGCCTTAATGTACTGCACTTTAAGAATGTATGCCAACACAATATACAGTAGGATGCTGGGAAAGCTTGTCTCTTTCATCAACCGAAGTTGGTCCAGTAAAATAGGTGATGCCCAACCTACAGCCCGTGGGCCATACAGGGCCCACCAGAGCATTTTATAAGACCCACAGCAGGGCTCGGGCTGTCAGCCCCCGATAGATAATCTGTTTGACCCACACAAGGTTGTGCTTAAGTTTATGTGGCCCACCTTTGTAATAAAGTTGGGCACCACCACAATAAAATATATTACCTCACTCACCTTGTCATCTCTATCAAAATGTGATTGACAGTAACTTGAGAGTGTGCTGTGAGCAAGAGTTCTGGGTTCTGTTCCTAGCTCTGCCACTGCTCTCCTGGGTGACTTTGGGTAAATTGTTTCCTTGTTCTGCCTCCATTTCCCTAATTTTTAAAACAAACAATGGAAGCTTACCAACAATCTCAGAGGGGTATATTGACGCTCAATCATCTTATTGCAGTAGCATCTAAGGACCTGATCAAAACCTCACTGGACAATGCACTGTTCAAATAAGCAACAGGCACTCCCTGTACTAGTGCGCTCACAATCTAGGGCCTTGTCAGTGTTACCTGCTTAACTAGAATGGATTAAAAAAAAATAGAAAAACTGGTGTAATTGATTTAATTAAGGATTGTAAGGAATCTGCTTGTTCTAACTCAGTATAACCCACATTTAAATTGATGTAAAAGTCTCCATAGAGGAGGTTTGCACTACTTTATCTATGGGCTTGTCTACACTTGAAAGTTAATGAGGAGTGAATTTAAAGTGCAGTCGCTGTTCCTGAAGAATTCCATGTGTGGACAGTCTTTGAAAGCATAAGTGGGTTAAGCTAAACAGGAACAAAAAGCACTTTTGTTCCAGAATAAGGGTATCCACACATGGAGTTAATCACAAACAACTCCTTAGGTAGACAAGTCCAAAATCCATTGTTAGTTAAACTGGTGCCACTTGTAAAATAGGCAAAGCCTTAGACTGAGACAATATGCAGCAGTTGAGTAAACCATATGTGGGTTGGGAGGACAAAGGTAAAGATGTTTGCATAAATGGTAGGCCAGTATCTCCGTTGTCACAATGTTAGCAAAGCAGTTGAGATGGTTGGGTGGAAGGTGCTGAACTTCAAAGTGTTCTCAGTGAACCCATTAACACTCAGCATTCCTTCCTTGCATTGCTCTGATGGTCCCATAACCCCCTGCCCGCGTATTCCCTTTCTAATCAAGTAGATGAATGCCAGTGCTGTGCACTTTGATGACAGTAACCTGGGTTGGGTCATTCTGGGGCTGTCAGAAGTTAGTCCTGCTTCCTGTACAGTAAGGTTCTATTCCAGCAGGCTCGTGTTGTGAGAAAATTTCTCAGAACAGCTTTCAGCGGCAGTGCTAGGGACCACCTGGACCCCTGTCTTACCATTGCCACTGCTGGGAAATCTCAGAGGCAGCGAGGGAGAGGAAAGGGCTAGTGCTAATCAAGTCATAACCTGAGTTAAACCCAAAACCACACCTACAAGAGCGAATCAGTTACACACAAGCCAGTTTATGGAGAGACATAGTCATAACAAACCTTCAGCAACAGAGCCTCTCTAAATCACTCCCTTTGCTGACCCATGAGCCCACCGGCCCTCTCCCACTTACTGGGAGTTTACAGTGCTCCCCTAAAGACTTTTCCTCCAGTGACTCCTGCAAAGGAATAAATGGCATTACACCCAATGCATGGGGACCTACAATAGTTTGCCTAGAAATCTGAATATTTTACAATCTTCCAGTAGTATCTGAGCCTTATCCACACCCCCGACTCTCTCTGGGGCAGGGAAGTACCATGTCCCTGGTGTACAAGTAGGAAACTGAGGCACAGAACGGCAAAGGAACTTGCCCAAGATATCACTGTGAACAATTGACAGAGTTGGGCATATGACCCTTAGCTCCCAGAAAAAATGCCTTCTCCACAAGGCCAGCCTTCCCTGGTGTATGCAGTGGGCTCGATCAATCTCTCCTCTGTCCTCCCTAACCTGGCTGCCTTTCCCAGAATGCTCCATGGAAGAAAATAGCAACTAACAAGGTAATAACTGTTCACCCTGAAGAATAGCCCATTCTTTACACACCCCTCTCCCATAGGCGGGGAATTCTCTGTGCCTGGGCAGCAGGAATATCCCTGGCCCGGCCTGGCTCCAGCACTGTCTGAGGCCGGGTCTCCCTCCTGCGCGATTTAAAACTGCCTGGGGCCCCCACCCACCACCGGTCCAGAGCGGAGCAGCTGTTGCCTGCTCGCTCCACCGGGCTGCCGGCCTGGGGCAGGGGTCTGGGTCTCCCTGCTGCTCCCACCCCAAGTGCCCCTGCGGCCAATGGGAAGCTGCAGGGGCGGTGCCTGGGGGGGGGCGGTGCGTGGAGATCCCCGACCCACCTTGCTTAGGAGCCCCAGGTAAGCGCTGCACCCCCTCCTGCCCCCAAACTCCCTCCCAGAGCCTGCATCCCCCCACCCCTTCCCAAACACCCTCTCCTGCCCCCAAACTCACTCCTAGAGCCTGCACCTCCTCCCCCTTACCACCCCCCCATCCCATCCCAGAGCCTGCACCCCTCACCCCCTGCCCCAGCCTGGAGCCTGAATCCAGCACCCAACGTCCATCCCAGAGCCTGCACCCCTCCTGCACCCCAATCCCCAGCCCAGGGCCTGCACCCCAGACCTCCTCCCCACACCCAAACTCCCTCCCAGAGCCTTAGGCAGGTGGGGGGGCAGGCTCTGGGCATTCTGGGCACCACCAAAATTTCTACAAACCTGCTGCCCCTGCCCTCTCCCTAGGCACAAAATCAGCCTGCAAGCGAAGGGATCTGCTGGCTGGCCTCTTCTCTGCTGCCCCTTTCCCCGCCCTTCTCCTGAGGCAGGATAACTTTCGTTTCTCTGAGGGAGGAAACCATCAGCTAGTTTACTCACATCCAGTGACTGAGTCACCAGCCTGTTGATTAGGGTGCACCAGGCTGTGGTAGAGGGTTTTAATTTTTCAAAGGCACTGATCATTCTGTGCTGGGGAGTCAAAACTGCAGAGCTGTAAGATGAGCACAGTACCAATTGGGGGAGGCTCAAAAGTTGGGGCTCACTCTGCTGAGAGCCCCAGAACAGCAACCACAGGCCAAGTTCTGCCCTGTCAAGGCAGAGCTATTGCAGTGAAATCGCTGGGGTAGCAGGGTGGCATGTAGCCTTTGTGCTCTGATCCTGCACACACTCATGAGGAATGGAATGACTCACATGCACTAAGGTCAACACCTGAATAAGTATTTGCAGGGTCCAGGTCCAACTACTTAAACTTCAAATCTGTATCAAGTGCCCAGTGTGTCTGTCAGAACCTGTGATTACAAAGGTGCAAAATGGACCCTTGGGGAGGCAGTGGGGTCTAATGGCTAGAAGACTGGCCTAGGAGCCAGGAGACCGGGGCTGTCACTGGCCCAGGCTCTGATCCTGGCTCTACCACTCACCTGCTGGAACACCTGGGGCTAGTCACTTCCCCACCTTGTGCCTCAGTTTCCCCATTTGTAAAATAGGGATAACGATACTGCCCTCCTCCATGAAAGGTTTTGAGAGCCACTGATGGAAAGTGGAATACAACAGCTCGGGATACACTTAGGCGCACAGGATCAAGCATTGGTTTAGTTAAACTTGATACGTTATAGAAATAGATTTACAAACATTCTTGGACTGACTCATGGCCAGCAAGATCCATGCAGATATTCTTAGCACTTTCACGCTAACACGACAGACGGCGCTAGTTCCGCAGAGTCAGAGCAGCCTGTCCCCTAACATCCTCTGGGGACTATGGCTCCAGACAGCAGTATCTCCAGACTATAATTTATAAAAAGGAAAGCTTGCCGGATCCGAAATACACTGTGCCAGACTGACTAGCAGCCATATACCCTGGCATCCTGTGGCCACCAAAGAGAGGAGATTTCTCCCTGAGACACCAGGGGAACCATCCTCAGCATTCAAGCATTTTGCAGAGGTGGCTCAGGCGAGGGGGAGAGCGGAGCCAAAGAAGGGGGAAGTAACCCAGCCAAGGTCGCCCAGGGAGCAGCCAGCGGCAAAGCTGGGAGGAGAACTCAGCTTCCCCATTACCCCCACCCCCTGCTTTAAAACAGTACAACGAGCCCACATCACCTCTGGGCGGGATTGCACAGTGCAATATTCGCAGGCAGGCAGGAGACTCCACTAGTACAGAGCACTGCTGCCCATCCCCCCAGCAACACCAGCTGCCTTGGGCACATCAGCCCTGCCCTCCGCTCTCTGCACTGGCTTCCACACAATACCCAGTCTAGGGCCCAGACCTTTGTCCTAATCGGCAAGACGCTCCGCGGCCTGGGCCCTGCGTAGCTAAAAGTGCCTAAAGCTCTGGGACGAAGGCCCTGGTTGAAAATTCACCCCTCTGGCACAGCAGAGCCCTCAACAGCAAGGGAAAAGCTCATCAGGGAGGTGGGGGCAGAAACTTCCTTGGGGGGCTGCCAGAGACTGTGGCATGAACTCCCCCAGGAACCAAGGCCCATCCCAAACTCCTCACCCGCTGCTCCAAGGGCAGGCCCATTGCTTTGACCTGCCCTTTCCAAAATAAACAGAGTAAACTGTATAACATGGATACCAAACAAGCCACGGGCCTGCACGCAACCCTCTGCCCCAGGGCAGCCGGAGAACAAAGGGGTGACTCAGGCACTGGGGCCGTGTGAGTCCCTGCAGAGAACATTGCCCCAGCCTGGGCTCTGGGCTGAGCCCTGCCAAGCCCTTGCTCTCGCCCTGGGACTTTCTCAGAGTCTCATTCACTCTGCCTTGAAGAGGAGGCCCCTGAGCTCTCCCCCGCCCTTTGCAGCTGCTGCTAGAGGGGCTGGCTCCCAGGACCTGGGGGAGAAAGCCGGGTGCCGGCCCAGTGCTGTTCCCACCCCCAGCCCAGGCAGGGGCCTGGCTCCAGGATGCACACAGCCTCTTTCACTTTCGTTTCTGCCTGCTGAGAGTTTGCTATCATCCTCCCTCTTTGATAAGCACTTTGCTGGCAGATTTCACAAGCAGAGGCACTGGGCAGGAGCTGCTGAGCCAGGCCGCCCCACAGGACAGGAGAAGGTCTGGGGGCGAGCAGCGGAGCCAGAGGAGATGCCCAAGTTCAACTTTCGGGAGAGGAGGGAGTTTGGGGATCAGTTTGTGCAGCTCCTAAAAGACACAGGCAGAGAAGCAGTGAGCAGCCGGGAGGCACTGAGGACCATCTACAATGTGGAGTTCAGGACCAGGTAACAGGCAGCCCTACAGGGAGGGAGCGGGGTGCGGATGGCTGATCCCTCACCCCAAGAGCGCCCCATTGCCCAGGCCTGTTGCTAAGGAGAGCACCTTTCCTCGGCCACATTACCTGAGTCTGGGAGTAGCTGCAAGCCCCGATTTCTGCTTGGCACCCTGCGCGCAGGGGCTGGGGACAGCTGCAAGCCCCCCTGTATGGAGCATGGCCAGGGTGGGATGGGGCCGGCAGGGCTGTGGGAGGAAGTTTAACTTCAGGGCTGTGGCTGTCAGGAAGCCATCAAACTCCCAAGCAGGGAGAGGAGAGTCTGTGTCACCCCAGACCAGGAAGGAAACTCACCTAGATGTTGGGTGGATTCCTTCCCCACCCTGCTGGGGCTTGCCATTCTGTTAAGATCAAATCCAGGGCACCCCGCCTCTCCCCTGGCTGATGGGGTGCAGCTGGGGCACTGGCGCAGACCCCGACCCAAATCACTCGCTAAGTCAGGCCGGAGAGGTCAGCGCCTCCATCCTGGCTGGGTGGCAGGAAGCGGCGTTGGCCTGGGAAGCCGGGCTTCTAGGCTGGGTTTCTGCGCAGGCCCATGGCTGAACGGCTCCCTGCGTCCCGGGGTGAGATACTGGGCCATATCCTCACCTGGGGTAGATCAGCCCAGTGCTGCTGGCTTCGGCGCAGCTCCAGCCATTCACACAGGTGAGGCTCTGGCCCATGGCTGCACAGCTGACCCGCCAGCATCCCCTTTCGCAGGGCTGGCCAAGAGGGGCCCCCTGCTTTGGAGTGTTCCCCTGCCAGCACGACTAAGTCTGGCCCTGGGCACGTGACAGCCCCTGTTAATCATTGGCAGGGGCCAGTCTGCCAAATGGTCAGAAGGCAGCTAAAAATACATACCCGTAAATGAAATACCACCCTGACTTCCCCATCCCGAGCACTTGGGGAGCTGGGAGAGGATGTTTTCCTGAGAGATGGGCTCTATTCCAGCAGGAATGAACTCAGAGCTGTTCCTTGGCCGGTGTTCTACAGGTGCCAGAACAGATGTTCACCCCAGGCCCATCTGGCCTTGGATCTAGGACTCCAGGTCCTGGGGCTAAGTGCTGTGGGACGGCCCTGTCCTTGGGCCTTGGCTGGGAATGAAAGGAGCCCCTGCCAGCTCTCCTCTGCCTCCTCCCCTGCAAGCAGGCTGAGACACGCAGTGCTGGGGGCCCGGCTCCATTCGGATTCAGCGCCGGTTTCGACCCATCGCAGTAGTAGAGATGGGCCTTGGAACGGGACGGGGTGGGGCGGACACACAAACACCTCCCAGCCCCCAGGGCTTTGGGGTGAGCGTGGGCCTGTCCAGTGGGACTAGCACTAGCATTTGCGGTGACAAAGGGATGCCTCCGGCATCAGGGCACAGGCCTCTTGTGCCGTGGGCGGGCAGCAGGCTCAGGAGAGCTCATGGCTGTTGTGCAGCGACAGCCCTGCGCTGTCCAGGGCAGAGGGGCGTCTGCGGCAGGGCAGCAGAGTCTGGTGCACACCAAGGCCAGGCGGAGGCAGGCCCCAGGGTGCTCAGGCAGGAGCAGGTTGAAGTGTGGTTGCTGTCCCCGGCAAACACTCCCCTGCTCCCTCCAGGTAAGTGTTGGGCCTGCTGCCGGGGAGCTCTGCTCGGGCACCATCCCCGGCACGCCCAGGGCAGCAGGGCGCCTCTGTGGCCCTCATGTACTGGCCGGCAGCCTTTGCTCCAGCCCTTCAGACCCGACTTTGCAAACACTGAGCAAAGCTGCCAGGCCAGCAGCCTCATGGTCCCCTACCCAGGCCTGCGCACTATGGCAATTGGGGGCCCCCACCTTCCCTGTCCCCAGAGTGGGGTCCTGCCCCTGGGGGTTGGGTGTGGGGGGGTCGGTCTGTTGAGACTGAGTTCACCCCTCAGGGGAACCTATCCAACGGGGCTGGCCCAGCTCCCTGCTCCAGCCCATTGGTTCTCTCCACAACGTGTGGGCAGCAGGGCCCTACCCCTGCGACCCCCGCCACCATCCTGGCTGGAAAGTGTGTGCACACGCGCATGTGTACACGTGTCCCGCCCACTGGTCGGGGACCCCCTGAGATCCCCCCGTGCAAATGCACCTAGTGCACGTTGACGGTCCAGCCTGACCCCATCCCCCGGGCAGGGATTATGCCCTTTGCCCATGGTCACGGAGTGAATCGGTGTCATTGCTGGGGAGAGACCCCCCCAGGCTTTGCTCTAACCTCTAGCCAGGCTAAGGCACAGTCTGCCCCAAGTGCTGCCAGGCTCACCCGGCCACAGCACATTGAGGCTACCGCAGTCCCGCAGCACCAGCCCTGACCCCCAGGCCCTGGGCTTGTTTCCCACTGGAGTTCCTTGTGTGCAGCTGGCTTCATTGGCCAGCCCATCGCTGCATGAGCAGGGCCTGCTCCCAGGCGCGGCTGGATTTGCAGCTGCTACTAACTCCCGGCACTGTGAGCCCAGCCTGGGTTGCAATTGCTGGGGACAGTCGCCCCCCAGGGAAGATGGCAGAGCTTGGGGTGCCCATGCTGCATTCGAGCAATGCCTTGGGGCTCCTCGTGAGTTGCCCATGTGGCAGGCGGCGGCACAGGATTTGGTTGGAGACGATGAAGAGACCCCCCCACTCGCTGCAGCCGGGGCCCCTCTCCCCAGAGCAGAGCACTGCCCTGCTGCTTCCCGGGTGGCAGTGGTACAGAGCCAGGGCTCTCCCTAGCCCATTGCTCTCCTAACACAGGAGCAGGGGGAATGCCCCTCGCCCCAAACACTGGCATCGCCCTGCCCCTGCTCCTTTCCCCTCTGCGTCCTGTCAGCTCAGTCACTCCCTGGAGACGCGCCCCGGGCCCTGCGCCCAGGCTCTGGGCATCCCGCAGTCACAGACTCTCCCGCTCTGTCGTTTCTGCAGGAATGATACAAAGACGCCCAGCTTCTCCTCCATCCTGTTCACACTGGGCCAGAGCGGCCGGGCCGAGGTGCGGGGAGACTTTGTGCGCTTCGGGAAGGTAGGTGCTGCCCACGCGGCCCCCAGCTGCCTCTCGGCTCCCCGGGCAGACGAGGGCCTGGCTGCCCAGGTCTGTTCCCAACATCCCTGTGCCCTCGGGGAGCCCTGGGGCTCCTGTCTCCCTCGCTACGGGCAGGATTGTTCCCTGCAGGCCAGGCTCCAGGGCTGGGCTGGCTTGAAGTGGCTCAAGCAGTGGTGCTCCCTGTCCCTGGGCAGGCCGATGCATCTACAGCTCTCACTGCTGGAAAGGGGGGGTCCCAGACGCACTCTATTCCGGTTCAGCCCGTGGTCCCCTACTTCGTCCCACCCTGAGCCGGGCCTGGCTGCAAGGTGAATACGGGGGTGCGAGCTGCCGAGCCCGCCGCCATCAGCTGGTCCAGGGGGGTGGGGGGTGCTCCAGTGGGGCTGGTCCGACTGAGCCCAGGGACTTTGTGAGTCCTCCCTGCCCCAGCTTCTTAGGGGCTGGAAGCCCCCGCTCCCCTGCCTGCTACCACCCACCCGGACAATCGCTCTCCTTCCCCAGGTGAAAAAGAAAGTGAAGTTTAGAGATCAGTACTGGACACCCAGGCCAGAGGAGCCCCCCACGGACAACCAGCAGACGGGCACCGATCAGCCTCCCCGCAGAGGACGCGCCAAGGAGAGGTACCAAAGCCCAGCGGAGTGCAGCCTGGAGCCCCCCTCGCTGTAATAGGGGATGACGAGCTCCCGGACCGGGGTCGCCCAGAACATTGGCAGCTCACAGGCTATTCCTGGGCTCCCCTCCCAGTGGGACGGGGCAGCTGGGTGGGCGGGAAGGAAGCAGGAGTGCCTGCTCCACCAGCGCTCGGCCCGCTCTGCGGGCCTGAGCCAAATGCCTCTGAAAATGGACAGGAGTCTTTGCATCGAGGGCATTGGCCCAGCCCCAGAGCCCCGGCAGGGTCGGGACCCTGAGGGACTCCTGCCCAGATTCTCTGTTGTAACAAGGGGGAAGTGGCTCCTAGGGCAGCCCCGGCCGGCAGAGACGCGGGCCAGCTGGGACTGTACGCGCACATCCAACCCGCACCCTCTGCCCTCAGAGCGGAGTTCATCGGTGGGAAACATGGGGTGGAGATTCTCTCTGAGCACGACCGGGGGAACGGGCGCATCCGCTTCCCCGTCACGCCCAACGAGCCTGCAACAGTCAGCATTTGGGTTCAGAACAACGGCACAGAGGAAGTGACGCTGCTAGGGTACAGGGCGCTTCGGAAGCAGCGCGAGTTAACCTTCCACGATGAGAGCAAGGTGACCAGACAGCAGCCCCGGGTGTTGCAGCCAGGTAAGAGGGTCCAGCTTCCCCCAGGAGCAGAATTCTCCTTCACATCTGGTCCCACACTGACCTTCAGCAAAGCTGTGTGACTGGGAAACAGCTGCCGCTTTCAAGCCCAGAGGTGGCTGCATCACAATAGTGGGCAGTGTGTGGTCCGCCCTCTGTACCCCTTTCTCTGCACCGTCCTGGCTCCCCCATCTGGTGCACGCAGCTTTGGGGAAGCAAGCACGGCAGGTGTAGTTGCCAAGCCATCTGGGTATGTGGGCAAGGGTGGAGCGTAGGGGTGCGGAAGGAGGAACTGCAGGCCCTGCTCACATTCTGCCCTGCCAGCGAACACGGCAGCTATTCTCCCATTCCAGCCCCACATTCACAGACACTCACGGACAGGCGCCTTCCTGGGCATCTGAGTTAGTGCCAGAGACTTGGCAGAACGTTGCCATGGGGTGAAATGCCCAGGGCCCCCTGGGAGGGCGGGGAAGCATGTGGGGACCCCGGAAGGGGGAGCTCCCTGTTCACACATCCCCTTTGACTGCAGGAGACTCTTACTCGATCGAGGCGCGGTGCCTGACTCAGCACTATGGTTACTATCCTGTCACTGTGCTGTTCGAGTTCACCAAGGAGCAGGACGGGCCCTTCAGCATCGGGCGGTTCGTGTCGGCCGTAGCCAACAGCCGGCTGGCTGAGGAGCTGGGGCCCACTGCACCATACAGGCCTTACCAGGCCAACCTGAGGAAGACGGTCACATTCATCACAGAGGATGGCGTCCCTCCTGACAGGTACACAGGGGGAGAGTTGGGCCGGGCAGCTTGTGCCCAGCACCATTGGCTGAAGGGACGGATACGGGTGCAAAACTGGTTGGAAAACTGTTCCCAGAGAGTAGTTATCAGTGGTTCACAGTCATGCTGGAAGGGCATAATGAGTGGGGTTCCGCGGGGATCGGTTCTGTGTCCGGTTCTGTTCAATATCTTCATCAATGATTTAGATAATGGCATAGAGAGTACACTTATAACGTTTGTGGATGATACTAAACTGGGAGGGGTTGCAAGTGCTTTGGAGGATAGGATTAAAATTCAAAATTATCTGGATAAACTGGAGAATTGGTCTGAAGTAAATAGGATGAAATTCAATAAGGACAAATGCAAAGTACTCCACTTAGCAAGGAACAATCAGTTGCCCACATACAAAATGGGAAATGACTGCCTAGGAAGGAGTACTGCGAAAAGGGATCTGGGGGTCATAGTGGATCACAAGCTAAATATGAGGCAACAGTGTAAGACTGTTGCAAAAAAAGTGAAGATCTTTCTGGGATGTATTAGCAGGAGTATTGTAAGCAAGACAGGAGAAGTAATTATTCTGCTCTACTCCACGCAGATTAGGCCTCAACTGGAGTATTGTGTCCAGTTCCTGGTGCCACATTTCAGGAAAGATGTGGACAAATTGGAAAAAAGTCCAGAGAAAAGCAACAAAAATGATGAAAGGTTTAGAAAACATGATCTGTGAGGGAAGATTGAAAAAACTGGGTTTGTTTAGTCTGGAGAAGAGAAGATTGAGAGGGGACATGATAACAGTTTTCAAGTACATAAATGGTTGTTACAAGGAGGAGGGAGAAAAATTGTTTTTCTTAACCTCGGAGGATAGGACAAGAAGCAATGGGCTTAAATTGCAGCAAGGGCGGTTTAGGTTGAACATTAGGAAAAACTTCCTAACTGTCAGGGTGGTTAAGCACTGGAATAAATTGCCTAGGGAGGTTGTGGAATCACCGTCACCAGAGATTTTTAAGAGCAGGTTAGACAAAGACCTGTCAGGGAAGGTCTAGATAATACCTAGTCCTGGCTTGAGTGCAGGGGACTGGACTAGATGACCTCTCAAGGTCCCTTCCAGTCCTATGATTCTTTGTGCAGCTGGGATCCAACCCCATTCCCTAGCCAGGGCGAAAGCACCTACTGGGCTTTTATAGAGCCAAAGGGACCGTTGGCTCATCTAGTCTGAGCCCCTGGATAGCACAGGCTTGCCTCTGCCCCAGGACCCCCAGGCTGAGCCCAGTAACTTGTGTTTGGTTAAAGCATCTTCCAGTCAAGAGCTGGAGAATTCACCACGTCCAGTGGCTGATCCCCGGCTGTGTTACCCACTGGTGCCTTGTTTCCAGTTGGAATTTGCTTGGCATCAGCTTCCAGCCATCGGTTCTTGTTCTGTGCTAGATGAACGAGCCCTCTAGTTCCTGGTAGTTCCACCCCGGGGAGGTGACCCAGCCACCTCTCCATCTTCTGGGGGTGGAGACCCAACCACCTGGGTCCTGAGACCCAGTGTCCCCCTGCCTGAGCCCCCATGCTGGAGTCTGTCCCACCGGCTGGGCAGGGCGAGGAGCTCACTCCCGCAGAGCCCTGCAGTAACCCTGCATCTCGTCTGCCTAGCTCCCATCACCCCGAGCTTAAGCAGCTGATCCCGCTGGGCTTCTACAACTACCCGAAGGACCTGCAGGACATGGTCAACGCCGAGCGCAGCAGGCTGCGGTGAGTGCTCGGGGGGTGGGGTGGAGGAGGTTCACTGCACTGGTGGCCTCATTGACCTCCCAAGGAAGGGCGCCTTCTCCCGCGCAGCCATGGGGCCCAGCCCCCCCTTAGCCAGAAGCCCCCACCAGCCCTTAGCTGAGCTGCCCGGAAAGCAGGGCCTCAGGGTTCCTGGCGCTGGGGCCCGGCAGGGGTTTCTCCTCCTAGACACTAAGTCTCAGGGACACACGACAGCCTTTACTGGCCACTGCTCGCCCGGCCCCTTGCCTCTGAGGCCCAGACACGCCGCAGGGCACCTGGAGCTTGCTGCCTCGTCTCTTGTGCTGGCTAGCCCAGCCCCGCTGTGCCCGGCGAGGTCAGGATAACGTCTGGCTGGCACTGGCCCTGCAGGAAGTCCCTGGCGGCCGAGCTTCAGTTTGAGAACTACCAGGAGAAGTTCCAGCTGCTGCTGCACCTGGAGGAGCTCCAGATGGAGGTGGACATCCGGCGCTATGATATGCAGGACGTCCCGATGGTGAAGGACACTCAGAACAAGAGGCTGCTCATCCTGGAGGTGAGAGCCAAGGCCTGATGGCCGTGCCTGTCCCTTCAGCCCCCTCCTCTCATGTCTGGGCTGCCAGCAGGGAGGGTGGGGCCCGCAGGACAGTTGGCTGCCAGGGGAGCACAGCCAACCACACTCCCCACTGAACTGCCCCTTCTCTGCTCTGTCCCTAGGTCCCCGGCGTGGCAGAGAACCGCCCGTCCGTGCTGAGGGGCGATCACCTGTTTGTCACCCGGAGCGAGCAGCGCACCTTGTCCCAGCTCATCCAGTACAAGGGCTACGTGCACGCCGTGGAGCTGGAGAGGGTCAAGCTGGGCTTTTCCCCCAAGTGCGTCGCGCTCGGGTCCCTGGGGGGCTCGGGCCAGTGCCCGGGGTGGAGGGAGGGGAAGCTGGGCCCTGACTGGTGGCACCGAGGAGTCTGCGTGGAACAAGACTGGAGGGGCTGAGGCCAGGTCCAAGGCAGCTGCCTGATGCAAGCCAAGCAGCTCCTGCTGTTAGCGCTGACGGGTGACTACCTGGGGGAGTGCAGCAGAGGGGGAGGTGCTGTGCTGTGGGGCGCAGGATCGCCAGGCTGAGCAGGGCTGGGGGTGGGAACCACACAGAGTAGGGGGAAGAGTGGGCCTGGGCAGGACGGTGCCTGGGGAGGGGTGCCCAGCGCTCTGTCCAACCCTGTTCGCCCTTTTTCAGCCTGCTGGCGAGCTTCGTGAATAACCTGAAGTTCGATGTGATCTTTACCTTCAACCGGCTGCCGCTGCGGGTGCAGCACCGGGCCGTGGAGCTAGCCAAGAAGAGGAACCTGGGCGATGTCCTCTTCCCGTCCTTCTCGTACAGAGAGTCTCTCCTCCACGAGGGAGGCCGGCTCAAGTGAGTGCCTGGCTTCAGAGGAGAGGCACTCGGGGGGCTGGCTGTGTGGGGAGCGGGGTGGTCACACGCAGCAGGGCCTGGTCTTCCCCTCAGCACCTGCCCGGCTCCATTTCCCCTCAGGCTGTTTGACCGGAACCTGGAGACCAACCAGGAGCAGTACGATGCTGTGCAGCAGATCGTGACAGGGATGTCCAGGCCGGCACCATACATCATCTTCGGGCCGCCAGGGACCGGCAAGACCGTCACCATGGTGGAGGCCATCAAACAGGTGAGGGGTCCCCTGGCATCCCAGTCCAGAGCAATCACCTGGTCCAATTGCCAGAGGGGCCGAGCACTGGCACCCGGGTCTAGGCAGCTGGCCCACAGCCCCTCTCTCCCCTCCGCATCCATTTCCTCCTGCCTGGGCTGCTACGCTCTTCCTCTCCCGCTCAGGTGGTCACGTGCATCAAGGACTCCCATATCTTGGCCTGTGCGCCCTCCAACAGCGCCTCGGACCTGCTCTGCCAGCGCCTGCTGAAACACCTGGACAAGGGCAGCATCTATAGGATCAACGCCAGCAGCAGGGACTATCGCCAGGTGCCGGAGGAGATCAAGGTACGTGTGCACCCCTGGCACCCCAAGAGGCACCCAAAGAGACATCGCCCGTAGAGCTGGGCAGGAATTTCCTGTCTGAAGGATTTTATGAGGGCAGATGCCCTTTAGCACACTTCAAATTTTCCATGGGAAAATTGAAATTGGGGGTGGAAATCAGTTTTCCATTGGGAAAAATAGGACAGCCCGCCTGGAAGACTCCTGTCAGTTTCACTTTCTGCAGACAGGCACAGAGTGAAATTGACGACAGCTTCCCAGGCAGACCTCTCAAGCTGAAAAATGCCAAACGTTTTTTTCAAAACTCTCATTTCCTTATGGGAAGGGACTTCCATGTTCCAGCAGCTGTAGTCACCTCCCCAGGCTGCACGGTCGATAGGCGTCCCTGCCCTCCCTGCAGGACCCTCAGGTCACCCGCCAAGACGCACATGTCATTGCCAGTTGTCTCAGGGCTTCATGGAGGGAGAGGCGTCTGCCCCCAACTTCCCCAAGGGAAACACAGCTCCGATCCCAGACCTTGTCTAAATGCTCTTGGTGTTCGTAGCCCTGCTGTAACTGGGACGATGCCCAGCAGTGCCACGTGTACCCAAGCAAGGAGAAGCTGCAGCACTACCGGGTCATCATCACCACCCTGGTGACAGCAGGACGGTAGGAGGGGCCCGAGGCAAACCGCACCAGGGTGGGTCTGGGGGGCCCAAATCACTTCTGATGAATGCGACTGTGCTGGGGGAGCACAGTAGGGATGTGATTGGGGGGCACGTGGCTGTGCTGGGGGAAGAGAAGGGAATTCTTTGGGCAGGGTTTACCAGGGGAAGGGACGTAACAGAGAAATGTGGGCGGGGGCTGACCGGAGGGCACAGGAGGGGGGCACATCATCAGGTTGGATGTATTGGACACTTTCTGGTGTCTCCATTTGTAAAAGGGGAGGGTCAGCCCCTCAGATTCCGGGGGAGGAGTTCTCTCCCTGCCCAGTCC
Source organism: Emys orbicularis (assembly GCF_028017835.1). Taxonomy (NCBI): domain Eukaryota; kingdom Metazoa; phylum Chordata; order Testudines; family Emydidae; genus Emys; species Emys orbicularis. The sequence goes on from NC_088686.1 coordinate 148,346,217, forward strand.
TGGGCATGGCCATGAAAGCCCCTGCTCAGGGAGGGGAGGGGGGCATCGCCGTGCTCAGGAGGGGGCCAGCGGCATGGGCAGGTCCCGCAGGAGGCCTCTGTGGAGCAGTCTGGCTATGCAGGTGGCAGGGCAGGGAGCCAGCATTGTACAGGCTTGTTCACTGCCTCTCCCTGTCCCCCGCAGGCTGGTAACGGCCCAGTTCCCTGACGGCCATTTCTCCCACGTCTTCATCGACGAGTGCGGCCACGCGGTGGAGCCGGAGTGCCTGGTTGCCATCGCAGGTGAGTAGGAGTCTGGGGATGGGAGCACTGCACCCCCAGGCATCGCCTCATCCACCCTACCCCACATGCCCGGGGCCTCGGACCCGGCTGTCTCACTCCTGCTCAGACAGGTGGCCAGCGCCTGCTCCTGGCGGTGGATTCCGGGCCCTGGATGCAGCCCCTTCTCTGCGCTGTAAGCTCGGGAGGAGCCCCCCCATGCTGCTCGGAGCAGATACAGCCGTGATGGGGCCCTTCGGCCGCTCCTCGCTGTGCAGGGATCAGTCAGTGACCTGCCTGGGCATGGATCTCCTACCCTGCTCAGCCACCTCAGCCGTCTCTCTGCCCCAGGAATTCTGACAACGATGGACCGGGAGACCAACACCAATGGGGGGCAGCTGGTGTTGGCGGGAGATCCCAAGCAGCTGGGTCCGATCCTGAGGTCCCCACTGGCCATCGAACACGGGTTAGGTGAGTGGAACAGAGGGCGAAGGCACCGGGTGGAGAGTGGGGAGTTCTCAGACACGCTGATTTGCCCCCAGCTCTCTGCCCCCCTCGTCTGGGCTCTGGGGCCACCTGGCTTTGCACAGCCACTGCAATAGCCCGTTAGTGACCCTGGGCACCTCTGGAGAGCAGGGAGAGGCCCGCTCCCTGATAAGCGGGTGAAAGTCTCCCCCAGGAGAGTCACTGAAGCTCCTGCCCCCTGCTCAGAGAGGCCCAGGCCAGGGTGTGACAGGCCGGACCCCGTGGGGCTGCTCGTAGGGGGCACGGTCCCAGGCCAGGGGGGTCGCTGGTAACCAGGGCATCACTCTCTCTTGCAGAGGTCTCGCTGCTGGAGAGGCTCATGAAGCACAACTCCCTGTACCAAAAGGGAGCCGAGAGCTACGACCCGCAGTTCGTCACCAAGTTACTGCGGAACTACAGGTGCCATATCCGCCCTGCCGGGACTGATGCTGCGGCGTGGGGGAGCCGTGGGGGCTGTCGGAGCTGGGCTGCCGGCGGCAAAGGCTTCCAGCCCCCGTTCTGCTGGCTCAGCCTGGGATGCTCGTGTCTGTCCATCTGTCTGATACCCACCTGCCTGGCGTGTGGCTCATTTAATAGTCACCCCAGGGCAAGAGGTGTTGGACGGAACAACCCGGATTCCTGGGTTCTGCCCTCCCTGTCCGGAAGCCTGGCCATGGCCGCTCTGTGCCCAGGGCAGAGGTCGCTGGGGCCCCTCCTGTTGCTGGTGAGGTGGGAGGGGGCCTCAGGGAAGCAAGGCTGCTGCAGCGCGGGTGAGTCTGAGGAGCAGCCGAGCACCCCTGGAAATGCTGTCGCTGCTCCTTCCCCAGGTCCCACGCCGCCCTCCTTGAGATCCCCAACCAGGAGTTCTACGACGGGGAGCTGCAGGAGTGTGCTGACCGCCTCATCAGCTATTCCTACTGCACCTGGGAGGAGCTGCCTACACAGGTGAGGACGGGGCGGGGAGCAGGCACCCAGCCTAGCCCCCATCCCGGGCGGGGCAGCACCATGGGGCTAGCTGCAGCCCTGACCGTGGCGCTCTCCCTCCAGGGCTTCCCGATCATCTTCCACGGAGTGTCCGGGGAGGACCAGCGAGAGGGTAACAGCCCCTCGTTCTTCAACACGTTGGAGGTCGAAGCCCTGGTCACCTACCTCAAGAAACTGCTGCAGAGTCAGGGCAAGCGGGGCCGCTCCAGGATCTCCCCCAAGGAGATCGGTATCATCTCCCCCTACAGGAAGCAGGTGAGATGCAGCCCGGCCCCCAGGGCTGCCTTCCCCACGCACCACGAGCCCTGCAGAGAGGCCGGCAGTCCAGCCCTGAGCTCTCCCATCCCAGGCTCCTCAGCCCCACACGCCATCTCCCTGCTGCACCCCATCAAGCCTCACTCTGCTGAGTATCTGGACAGAGTGTGCAGTGCCCCATGTGGGGGAACCCCCTTGGGGCGGGGGCCAGGAGCCCTGGGGAATTGCCCCAGACGGAGGGACCTGCCGGATGGGGCCGGGGAACCCCAGCAGTATTCTCTGGTCAGTCGCATGGGAACGACGCAGAGCAGAAGCCTGCCTGGCACTTGGCTGAGGGCGTTAGCTCAGTGAGATGGCGGAGACCGAACAGGAGGGTTAGGGCAGGACACGGCAGCCATCACAAGGGCCTACAGGCTGTGAGAGGAACGAGCACGGGGCTGGGAGCCAGGAGCTCCTGAGGGCAGCGGGAGTCACATCCACTCCTCCCTCGTCCCTCCCCAGGTAGAGAAGATCAGACAAGCCATCACCAAAAAGGACGGAGACCTGATGAAGCTCCCAGACATCAAGGAGCTGAAGGTAAGTCCCTCCCACCCCCCATCCCTCTGGCCACACCTGGAGTAATGGCTACGGCCCGGCAGCTACGCCAACAGCCACACCCAGCCTGAGGGCAGACTGTCCCTGCTCAGCGGTGGCACTCGCTTGGCGCTGGGCCGGGGGGCAGCTCTCCGCCAGGAGACACCAGGCCAGCCTGGAGCCCTCCATCCCTTGGGCTTGCAGGGCAGAGTGCTCCGGCCATGCGGAGAGGGCACCTGTGGCCTGCATCCCCTGGGGAGAAGAGGGGCCCTGCATCTCCTTTGTGAGCCCTGTAGCCAGAGCACCGGGGCGAGACAGGCTCCATCCAGCTCCCGCATCGGCCAGAGTCGCAAAAGCAGGGGAGGAGGTTGGGGGGACGCTCTGCCCCGCAGGGTCCCTGCACAGCTGGGTGTGCGACCGGCTCTGGGGGAGGCGGGGGTGTGCGAGGGAGGCTGCCGACGGGGGATGGAGATCCCTGCCCTCTGCTCCCTGCTAGGTGGGATCCGTGGAGGAGTTCCAGGGCCAGGAGCGGCGTGTGCTCCTCATCTCCACCGTGCGCAGCTGCACCGAGTACCTCAGCATGGACGAAGATTTCAAACTGGGCTTCCTCAAGAACCCCAAGGTAGGCGCCCGCCCCCGATGCCTCTCTGGCCCCAAGGAGACTGTGGAGCCCTGAGGGAAGTCGCGGGCTCTCAGCCGGGATGCAGAGCTGCCAGCCATCCCCAGTCCATCTCCCTCACTGCCCGCCCCCCACCGCTCCCCCTGGTTTCACAGGCCACGGCTGAGTCATGGTAGAAAATGAGCTCCGAGCTGCTTTGCAGCCGTGGACAGGAAGCGTGGGCTAGTGGGCAGAGCAGGGCCAGGACTCTGGGTCCCATTTCAGGCTCTGCTAGTGACCGGCTGCATGACCTCAGGTAGCAAATCCAAGCCCATAACCTCAAAGCCCTCCAAGGCCCCAGTCACACAGCCCTTCCCCCAGCGCGCAGAGCCTGCCCTGGGGACAGCACCTGGGAGACACGCCTGCCCTTGCTCCAGGGGCCACAGGCCACTAGCCCCAGGACAGGAGGGCAAGTGAGGCTGCGCTCGCAGTAGGGCCCGTTCCCCAGCTCCCGTGCGGCGGTCGGGGGCGCTAGAACCCCACGGCTCCGGCATTCCCCCCCTTGCATCCAAAGCCCGGGGCAGAGCCGGCTCCCACAGGGCCAGGCTGCCTAGCACCCAGGTCAGTCCCGCAGGCCTGGCCTCCCGCACAGACAAACCAGCTTGCTCCGCCGGGGAGCCAGGAATCCTCCCAGCCCACCAAGCTCTCTGCTCACCTTGGGGCAGCTGCAGCTGCTTGTCCAAGGGGCCGAACGTCCGGCAGAGCCTGGAGCACTTGCGCCAGCTGAAGCAGACTGTGCCTGGCCCGGGCAGCGCGCTCTGGCCCAGGACAGGGCAAGCCGTGTGGCTCGTCAGAACCACTCGCTCCAAACCCTCCCTCGCACCTGAGCCTCATCAGCGGTGACGAGCGCTGATCCCAGCAGAGCCCTTCCCCACACCACTTCCTGTGGGGGCGGGGGTGGTCTGTGGAAAGGAACACCCTTTAACTCCTTCCTGTCTGGGCAGGAGGCTGGGCATGTGCGGAGAGCCCTTCTGCCCCTGACACGGTTGTGTGCAGTTGTCTGGCCAAGCGGGAAGCAAAGCCTGTGACCAAACGTAGCAGAGCTGCACGCGGGCCAGGCCCTTCTCAGGACACAGCGTTCCCTGCAGGTGCAGTGCCAGTGGGATAGACAGGGCTCAGACTATCAGATAGCCCTGCTCAGAGCTAGTCTAGTCAGCCACAGTGAAACCCACGCGAGGCCAGCCAGCCATGGAGCTGCACCCTAGGGAATCACAGATCCTAGTCCGGACACTGCCCCACCCCTCCCCATTAGCCCACTGACAGCCAGAAAGTGCTGGGGCTACGGACCGGCACTAGAGCTGTGGGGTGGGGCAGTCTGGGCTGGCTCTCCTGCCATCCTTGGGGGGCGAGGGAGCTGTTTCCTGCAGGGCGAGTGGCCTCATCCTGCTCTCTCTGTTTAGAGGTTCAATGTGGCCATCACCAGAGCCAAGGCTCTGTTAATAATCGTGGGCAACCCGACCGTGCTCAGCAAGGATCCTCACTGGAACACGTAAGTTGCATCCTGCAACCTCCTCCTTCCCTGTCCTCTGCCTCTTCCCAGGGCCCAGTGGGCTCCCCCGTCCTGCAAAGCAAGTGGACCCCTCCTCTGGCCTGCAACGCAGCACCCCGTTCGCAGGGGTTAGCACAGCACCTGCTGTACCATGCCAGGGGCCTTTAGGTGGCTGCTCGGACGCCAGCCTGCAACCAGGCCCCCTGGCGGTGGGAGCTGCTCTGAGTTCACTAGCAGAGAGTAGGGCTTGCACTGGGCTGGGAAGGTTGGTAGATCTGGAGGGGGCGACACACTTCTCTTGGGATCAGGACGGAGCCAGTGACCCAGCAGCATGCTGGGTGGGGGTGGGGGTGGTACCATCTTTTGAATGAGACGTTTAAACCCTGTTCCAAGCCCTTGCCACTTGTGGTCGTTAAAGAGCCCAGGGCACTTTCTGTAAGCGAGGGATGAGTGCTGGGGCCTGGTGAAATCCCAGCCAAGGTGTCACCCTTCTGCCCCTGTAGTTAGGACAGAAAGGGTAGCGTTGCCCTGCACGGCTCAGTCGCTGCAATGCTGCACCCCAGAACTTTGGGACAACAGTGCCTGTGGAAATGCAAGATGCAGCTGGGCCCAGAATTGCAGTGGTCACCGCCTGCAGCACAGAGACAGGTCAGGCCCTTCATTCTCCATCGCTGTGAGCTGACACGCGCTGGCCCCAGGCTTGCTCTGGGCAGGACCTGCTGGCTCTGGCAGGGTGCTCTCAGGAGCGGGTGGATCGTGCCATTGGCGTTTCTCACACAGGGTTGCAAGCTCCCCTCCGAGGCGGTCCATGCCCCGCGCTCTCTCCCTGCGCTGAGGAGGAGGGCCATGCCTAGGGCTAATGGCCCCCTTTGGTTGTACCTGCAGGTTTCTCAGGTACTGTATAGCGAAGGGTGGCTACACGGGGTACCCCTACGCTGAAGAGAGCCCGGAAGAGGATGCTCTTCTGGAGGAGCTTAGCTCCCTTCGCTTGAGCACGCAGTCAGCAGGTGAGAGCAGCACAAGCTTGCACCCAGCCTGGGTCCAACAGGGCAGCCCTCGCCCCAGCTCTGCGGGGGGTGGGATATGGCCTGGCTGCAAGGGCATTTTGAGACCCAGTGGCATGACTTGTAGCTCAGTCATGCCCTCTGCTGGTGTCCCGCTGATAGGCTCAGCCTGTGTGGGGGGAGCAGTGGGGGCTGGGGGGCACAGGTGTACTTTATGCAAAGCAGACAAGCGTTGGCCAGGCGTTCACTTCCCAGAATCCCCCTTTAGCCTGGCACTAGCGCCCCCTTGTGGGCAGCCTCGGGAGAGCGTCCATGCCGCTGCCGCACCTCTTTGGGATCTCTCAGGGTGACTGCAGGCTCCTGCCCCTGCCACCAGCCCTGACCTCCTTCCGGAGAAAGGAGGGAGCTATGGGGGGGCTCTGCTCTCCCCCTCCTGTGCCCTACGCAGACGCTGCCCTGCTCCCCACCCCCAGCCTGCCTGGGCACTGCTCTGGTACCCCTCTCACAGCTGGCCGGCGTCTCTCTGCAGGGAACCAGCTTGGGGAGAGCCACATCCAGCAGCAAGTGGAGCCAGCGTGGAGACACGAGCACTGAGGCATCGCCTGCAGTTCATCCTACTGCCATGTCAGCACCAGCAGGGCATCTCCTCCCTTACTCAGCAACTGCCCTTTGCCCTCTGTCTGGTCCCCTCAGCCACCTCACTCGCTGCCGGGGGCTTTCCAAGCGCACAGGGGTGGGGCAGAGGAGGGGAACGGTGCAGCGACTGAACTGGGAGCATAGCTCCGACTCTACCCACTATCCCAACGCCCACCTCTCACATGGACCCAGCCCCGTCTCCTACCCATTAGCCTGGCACCCACCTCTGCCCTAGTCTGGTCTATGTAGGCTCCTCCCTGTAGGATCTGGGCCCAGCCCTGGGGCCCGCTCGCTAACCTGAGCCAGTGCGATTGTGTAACTCTTGGAAGCACAAGGGCAGCTCGAGACGGAAACTGCTCTGCTTGGCCGTGTGAGGGGTTTGTTTGCACCGTCTCTCCCCGTCCCCTCTCTGGCCACTGTGGGGAATGAGAGCCGCAGCAGGAAGCCCTGCCTGTTTGCCGGCATTGCCACACAATGGTTTAAACGATTTTACATCCAATTTTTGGGAAAAGACTCTTTTTAAAAAAAAAAAAAAAAAATTCCCACTGCGTGGCGAACCTGACCGGCCCAAACCGGCCCTGCAGAAACCAGCGACACTGCGACGGAGAGACAGCCTCCACCTTGGATCACGTTTTCCACACATGGAGACCGGCTTTTGAAAATCAAATCATTGTAATAAAATTCCCAGCTACTGGTCAACCGAACACTCTCCTCCGAACTAGAGCCGTTTCCAGAGCCCAGCGGCAGGGCCTGGAGCCGCTGCCAAGTGGCTGGCTACAGCCCTGCTCAGGTGTTGCTGTGATACTGACTAACTGCTGGTTAGCACATGGGGACCAGCTGGGCTGTAGCTCCCTGGCCAACAGGCCCCGTGCACTGCACTGCCCTGCCCTGCAGGCAAGCTGTTCGATGGTGCTCCAAAATAAAGGGTGAGGAAACCACTGGTGCTTGTCTGTACAGCTCTAAAGCAGTGTCTCAGCTGTCCCCGGGCGGCTGGGCACCGCTTCCAGGGGACGGGGGAGCCAGATTTGCATGTGGAGCACAATGCTGCCGGCAGAAGCCACGGCAGGGGGCAGCGCTGGGCATTGTTTACAGGGGAGGGATAATACGAAGCTGGGGAAGGGTCAAGTTGGGGGCCAGTATGTTCCCCCTTCCTGGAGTCTCAAGAGGCTTAGGAGATAAACCTGGGCTCATGGCAGGGGCAGAGGTAAGGTAGGCAAGAGTCACGTCACCGGGTGTGTTCAACTTTCCCTTCCCGGCCTTGTCTCTGCCTGAGAGAGAATCTCTCTGCCTCCCTCCCGCTCAGCTGCGGTTCATGCTCTGTCTGGGGCTGAGCGCGCTGCTCTTTGTGCCATTCACAGCCCCATAACTCAGCTAGTGAATGATGGGAGCAGCTGGTGCAGTGGTAGCCCGGGGTGCTGAATGAGGCACCACCAGCTGAGCCCAGCCTCTTCCCTTCCTGGTTGATTGCCTGCCAGGCAGACACAAAGTGGGCAGGGGGAGTGTTTTCCTTACGCAGGGCTGGGCTCTGGTGCATCTCCTGGCTTTTCTCATGGGCTGGAGCTATTCGTGTGAGGGAGTTCAGAGTCTGGTCAGGGATTCCCAGGCTGGCTGGCTACATCACTCCTCTGGGGCTCAGCTGGAACCCAAAGTCTTTGTCTCAAAGGGGGGGTTAGGAAGAAGGACTTGAAGAAGTGGCTGTAAGGGGAAGAGGCATGGGTTTTTCCACCTTGTGTGTAATGATGGGCTGGTCACAGCAGTTCCCTGTCTGCAACTAGAGAAGTCCCACTTGTTAAAGGACAAGCATGTTGACTACAGCACCATCTGTCAAGCATCAAGGCTCATCAGCTCTCCAATTCAGTGTCACTCTCATGACTAGCGCCAGTGACTTGTGAAAGGAGAAGGCACCTGAAAGGGGAAGGGCCTGTCTACGCTGCAATCTGGTGTAACTGCAGCACCTTTAGCCATAGCTGAACTAGCAGGGTTCCGACAGTAGGGACTTCAGCAGGGACCATACCAGCCCACCTTGGGTCCTCCCGCTGGCAGCGAGCCCCACTGCAGTGTGCTGTGACTGACTCCAGTTTGGTCACTGCTGCTCTCACAGCTCCAGTTCAGCAGTGTGGGGAGACCCTTGCTCGTAAGAGGCTGTGGCTCATGGGAGGTTTATGTTGAGAGCAGCAGTTATGGAGCACATGGTCTCTTTCCTTCGCTCACGGCCCTAGAGGAGCTGTGCATGGCCTGCCGAAGGCTAGGAAAGTGCTGCTCTGTGGGAACAGGCACCCAAACCAGAGAGGGGTGCGCAATCGGGCATCTCAGACAGTTCACAAATAATTAGCCCCCAAATGGGCAGGGGAGGCTATTTGAGAGTAACCCAGCACTGACAGGGCATTCACCAGTGCAGCAGACACGCAAAGCTATCAGGTTTGCCTTACTAGGCATTTGAATTGCTTTCTATCTCCACTCCTGCTGGCCACAAACAGGACAGGGCAACAGAAAGGGCTGTGCTGTTCCCCAAGGTGTTTTCTGGGCATGCTGCAATGTGGTATTTCTTCATTTCAAACATCCCCCTTCTCTCTGCTCAGAGGGAGGAGAGAGGAGACAAACTCCTAGTGCCCGAAAATCCCATCAAAGATCCCCTACTCTAAACCGAGAAGACAAACTCCTGGTGCCCGAAAATCCTGTCAAAGATCCCCTACTCTAAACCTGACCTCTTCCAAACATTCAGGCTCATGATGAAAGCAGGCGACAGCATCAGGATGCTCCAGGTCTATTTGCACAGCCTGAACGTACATGTGCATTTGCTCCCCCTCCTCAGTGTCGGGGAGCTAGGTAGCATTTCTAGAGTGTGTACAGAACATTCCCAGAGCGGGTTTCAATCAGAAAATGCCATTTCACAAAAACAAAACTGCCTGCGGGAATGCAGCTGCTGGTGAAATTTTATTTAGAAAACGTCAGAATGAAGTGTTGTGATGGTGCCAAAATGTCCCAACTGACATCAACACGGAACTGCTCTTTTTTTTTTTTTTTATAAAATCACTTTTTGAAACAAAGTCAAAATCATAACAAAATGTTTTGACTTTATCAAAATGTTTTTATCAGTCCAAAAGTCGGGTTTGGTTTTGTAGAAAGTTTCGAAGTGCAGAAAAGGGAAGAGATTTCAGTTTCCCTGTCATGTGAGCATTGGGTGAAATTCCACTGCAGAAACCCCTGGAGTACTGAGGGGAGTTCCCAGCGGAGAATCAGCATGAGGTTTTGCAGAAGAGAACTGCTGTTAGCTGTGCAGAACACACACCCACCCCTTCTTAGGGAAGAAAGTTGAGCCACCCCATTTCCTATGGCCAGCTTGGAACAGCATTCACAGGACTCTGACCAAACCACTCCTGACATTTCCTTTTGCCTTTCATCATTGTGGAATTCACCTCCCCAAAGCAGCTCAGTTTCCTTAACGTACCCAAAGTGCTCAACCCCATGCACTGGCAGGGGATGTATAATCCTCACGCATCCCTCCCTGGAAGTGTCACTCCCATCTTAGTTAGAGCTAGGCATCCTCTCCTTGTCCCAACAGGGCAGAGGTGGGGAATCTGCCTTGGTCAGTCAAGCAGGGCGATTAGAACTAGGGCTTGAAAGAAACTGAAAGATGCAATAGGCAGCCTTTGCCCCTCTCCAAGCCTTTTGCAAGGCGCTCAGAGTGTGTTAATGAAGCTTCGCACCATCTTGTGAAGCAAGTAGTTCTGACTCTTATTTTGCCAACAGGTGACCAAGGTAGGAGGCATAGTGCGTAAGGGCCACACAGCAAGTTATGGACAAAACCATGGAATTTCGTCCGCAAGAACCAAGAAGTCCTGACTGGCAACTCCCTGCTCTAGCCCCTCAACCCAGCTGCATGGCATGGGGATAAATGAAGGACATCCCCAGGAAGCTAGTGGAGAGGAGAGCAGGAGACCCGAGAGGTCTGCATGCATGGGGCAGAATAATGGTGCACAGGCGCTAAGTTACAGTTATTAAAATACCAATTTGCATTTATTCTCCCAACTATGCATTTTAATTTATAGGTGGACTCAAACGTCAAGGCAAACATCAGTGTGTAAGAAAAAGACCCAGCCAAGGGTTATTTTACAAGGCCTTACTTTATTGAAAGAGGATAAGAAGACACTACCACAGTGCAGGTCCAAGGTGAAAGCGCAGCAGAAGGCATTTCTGACAGTAGCAGAGCACAGCTCCTTGCAAAGCACTGGTGGAATAGGGCAAGGCCCTGAGTACAGACAGAACAGAGACTGCCTTGGTGAGTCTGTGTACAAAATGCTGGTGGGTGTGCTGTACACCTTAACCAGAGGGAGAATCCAAAACCCCCTGGAGCAGGAGCAGCTGAACATCTTGGCTTGGAGACAAAGCAAGAGTTCAAGAAAACACAACCAGGATGCCAGGACAGGAACACACACCCACAGGCAGACTGTGTCAGAGCTTCCTTATTTTGCTCTAATCGAACAGTATGAAAGTAGAGATTAAATATTGCAGAGAATCTGTACAGAGCTTCAGACAGGAACGGGATGAGGGATTAGTATAAAATGGGACTGAAGTACAACACCGAGAGCTACTCAAATGCACTGTATGGTGTATACAAAACAGAAGTGTCTGCCAAAGATGGTCCAAAGACATTTGGCCCTTCAGAGCCCAGGACCGGCTTAGGAGGACAGTCCACGCATGGCACAGAGAAGCACCACTAGACACCTCCCCATATGTGCTTCAGGTAGTGGGTTTTGGGCAGCGGGGTGCAGGCCACATTATATTCTCTAGACATCAGACCTAACAGCGCTCTTCCCATCCTGTACCCCATTCTCACACACGTGGGGGTGCAGGAAAAGACAGATACAGTACAGATGGCAGTCACATTCTTCACGGGCATTGCTGCTTTACAGGAGTGGGCAGCCTTTACGCTTCTTGTTTTTCCTGACTTGTAAGCCGGCCCGAGTGGCCATCTCAAAGACTTCCCGCACGCCATCCTTCGTCTTGGCGGAGCACTCGAGGTATCCAAAGGCGTTGATTCTGTTAGCCATGTCCCTCCCTTCCTCTGGCTTCACTGGCTCCTAAGAGTCATGAAAGAAAAAGCTTTTAGAACGCTGAGTTAAGCACCAGTGCAGCAGGCCAGACGTGCAGTCAGGGAGGCTCAGCATCTCTAGGTACTGATACAACCATGACTACTCCTATCTGAGTGCCTCCCTCTTCGGAAGAGAAGCTAGGATTGTCTCGGGAAATGCTTTAGTATCCGGCATCTCTCAGGGACTGGGATTCTCTGGAACATTAACAGGAACTGGAGGCAGCAGCAGCAGCCAGTAAACCTCTGCAGGAGTAATTGCACAGCAGGAAAAGGCATCAGCAGGTCAGTCTGGGCTGAGCTGAGGGACTGCCCTGTTACTGCATAGCAGGGATCTCCATTGCCTCGTGCAGAGGAAGCTGCTCTCAATGGGCGACCACCCTCTACCCCTGAATGCAGGAGAGGCTCCAGGGCTCTCTGTAATAGGAAGTTACAAATAGCTGCAGGCCTGACTTATCCCCACAGAACACGCCTGACCCCACGTGCACTGCGGTTGCCATGGGGATACGCAGCACAGCCGGAAGAGCACACGTGTCTGCACAGATGTGTTGCTTTCCTTTAAGGGATGCTGGCATCGCAGCTAGAGGTGATGTAGCCCCCTTACCTGCTTCATCTTTGCTAGCTCCCTCCGGGTGTGCTCATCATTCCGTAGGTCCTTCTTGTTTCCGACCAGGATGATAGGCACGTTGGGGCAGAAGTGTTTCACTTCCGGAGTCCACTTCTCAGGAATGTTCTCTGGGAAAGCCAAGAACAGTTAATGACTTTGCACTGAGCTGACAGGGCTTTTTAGTACACAGCAGCCCCCTTGCAGGCCAGGCTACCACTGCTGCCTTCCTACGATGTTCCCCGGATATTAAAAGAGGCAAATGTTTTAGGTTCTTTCCTGGAGAAATTGTATACCGCTGAGCTGCATAGGACGAAGATACAGTGAGAGCCTTATTTGCATGCCCTGACTGCTGTGTCATTGGCAGAGAGGCTGGGTCCTACACCCCTCCTCAGCTTCAAGTGGACACGGCTCAAAAAAGCATGAAGGAAAATCTCCACCCAAACCCCAGCAGCATTGCTGATGACACCCCTACAAACATGGCAAACAGAAGGGCCTTCAAAGAGCGAGACCATGCCAAGGAGCTGGGGAGAAGGGAACAAACACCCATGAGGTCTGATTGCCAAGGGTGTTGATTCCAGCTGGTAGAGGGACAGTATCATTTGCAATTAGCCACTATTTCCTTGTGAAAAGGAGCATTGTCATCCCTTTCTCCCTGATGGACAGTACTGAAGGGCACTTGAGGAGGATGTGGTACGATCATGCACGGGCCTGCAAGCCAAATGGGGTGGTTTAGCAAGAGCTGTAATCACAGCTGTGACAGACAATTGTTCACTCATGAGCATGGAGGAGGGGACTTCTCTTGCCAATGGCACCAAGGCAGCAAACTCCTCCTCGGTCCAGAGAGTCCCACTGGCAGCCCCCCTCCTCCCTCCCAAGCAACCGATGAGACTCTGTACCAAGCAGAGACCACTCTGGGGAACATCCTCATAACTATCTTCTCTCAAAGCCTCTGCCTAAACCTGCCGAGCACATCAACTCACTGAGATGGTAGCATGAAGATTTGGGCCTTATCTACGCTCATGAACAGCCTTGATCAGCAATGATGCAGGGACACCAGTTGCTGAATTGGAGCCATTCTTGAGTGCAGACAAGGCCTTAGCAGCGATTGAAGTTGACACAAACAAGTTACACAACAGTTTCTTTTTCTTTACTATGAAAAAGTGTCCAAGGAAGAAGATCATCTGCCGTGAAACATCCAGGGTCAGGGAGAGCCACAGCCAGCCAGGAACGGGGGTCAGAACTCCCCTCAACATACCCGCTTTAACGAAGGCATGGCCAGCATGTGAATTACACATTGCAAGTGCAGCAGGTAGGAGAGGAGCAGAATCGTGTCGTCTTCAGCACAGGAGATCATTGCTATGGAAGGAGAGATCCTCTTCAGCATGAACACCAGTTCTCCTAGCTCTCACTGGTTTGGACTAGATCTTTACAGTGTCAAGACAACCAGACTGGATACTCGATTTAGCAACGGAGTTCTGGTTTGCTGGCAAAACTGGGCTCCTGGCTCTGCTTTCCGACGGCCTTCTTGTGGGCTGTGAAAAGACACTACAATCCTGCCGAAAGCCAGGAATTTGTTGGGCAGGGAGGGCCTGAGAACAGAGCGGAAGTGCCACAAGGTATCTGCTCTTCTGCTCATGCAGGTTTCACTCTAATCACATAGGGCAGGCTGCAGAAGGGGCTGGTGGGAGTTCTGGGTTGACTGCAGGCCTCATCTTCTGGGTTCTCTTTCTGGCAGCGTAAGCAAACGCACTATGTATAAGAGCAGGGTAGGTTTTGGCTGAAGCCCAGAGCAGGACAGAGAGCGCATGATACGCCCTTTGGCTACAGGGGAGACCAGGCTGAAACCAAGACCTGACAAGCAACTAGTGCTAGCTCCGACACACTGCTCTCTTCAGGAGCCCCAGCCGTTGTCAAGAACGGCTAAAGCACATTGGCCACCAGGCCCTATCCCCGAAAGCCAGGGCAGCGTATCCGCTGGAATTTGCCCTGACTTTGCCGAACAATACCCGAATCCGTCAACACCTACGTTGTCAAGTGTAAGACTCCTCTCTACCCACTCAGGTTTGCACCAAGGTGCTGCAGAGGGAATGGACGCAGAAAGGGCATGGAGCTATTTTGACAGGGCTCTATTTATTTCCCAGCTGAGGAGGTTGTTGGAGAAGTGCACGAGGAAGGAGTTGACTTACAGAAGCCAGGCAGGAGTGATGCCGTGACATTCTAAGTCTATTGAGTGCTGAGTTTGTTTGCTAACAAGAACTTTTCTGTTCCTCTCAAGGCTATTCTAGGCTTTTGGCCAGACTCATCTCTGCAGACTGCAAGCAGAGTGCTCTCAATCCAAGCCTGTGCTTAACGGTTTTGGAAGAACAAGTTAATAGTCCTGTTTAGAGTGAACTTCACCCCTGTGCAGAGGGCCAGCAGCACAAGGCCCACCCACCTATCAAGTTGCCTTGTGCATAAGGGTGAAGTTCACTCTAGTTCCTAAACCCCACGTCTGTTACCCTGGCCCCAGAGATCCTACCTAGACTGTCTGGGCTGTCGATGGAAAAGCACATGAGGATAACATCCGTGTCTGGGTAGCTGAGGGGCCTCAGCCTGTCATAGTCTTCCTGCCCCGCCGTGTCCCAAAGGGCCAGTTCCACCTAGAGGAGGAGAGATTTAAAGAAGTCAGCAGCATAACAGATGACCCCCTACCCTCCCAAACTGCCTCATGCTATAATGATGGCAATTCTCTCCGGCAGGGAAGCAATTCATTTTTCTCAGTTAAGACAATTACGTTGCTTTGCTAATTCTGGTAGATTTAAAGGTGACCAGGCAACGCCCCCTCCCTAATCCACGTCCCTGGACCCAGTAATTGATAGTGTAGCTATGCAGGATATTTTATGGGGCTGCTGTACCACAATACCTTCAAGAACCCCACTGCGCTATATCACCAGCTGCAAAACGGCTTGGAAAGCCAAGTCTACTCCAAAGGAAGCAATGCTTCTCCATAGCCAGCCTGACTGGGGAGCTACGGGTGTCTGGGTTCGGGCAGGTGGGGAGCATGGTCTCCTTTGGAGGATTCTCCTAATCAGGGAGCAGGTCACTGAGTTCTCTGCTTACAGGTCAGGGGCTCCAGCAATCCCTGAGAGGGACAGGCACCCTGCTGAGCTTGCCACTGCATGCTGGGTTGCAGTTCACAGCAGAGGAGAGCATTGCTGGAAGCAGCCTGTCGGCCTTTGCTTCTCTCTTCCTCCCCCGCTGAAAGGCTTCCTCCTCTCGGAAGTACTGGAGAAAAACGGTCAATAGCCGAGACCTCGAATAGTCTCGACAGCAATGCCTGGCACAGGGCGTGAGGAGCCAGGCTGCCATGGCCAAAGCATCAGGACAGGTGGATGAGTGTAGTCGTTCGACAGACTAGGAAGCAGGGGATGGAGGGGAAGAGCGCACATGACAAACATTCCAGAGGGGGAAGTGAGCAGATCTGCCGAGCACACAGTCCCTCGTGCGGAGATTGTCCATGGCTTGGGAATACAGGCGCTAGACAAGCGCAGGTGGCCTGAGACCCCCAGGAAAGTTACCTGCTTTCCATCTACTTCGATATCAGCGATGTAGTTCTCAAAGACTGTCGGCACGTAGACCTCAGGGAACTGGTCCTTGCTGAACACGATCAGCAGGCAGGTCTTCCCGCAGGCGCCATCTCCCACAATCACCAGCTTCTTTCTGATGGCTGCCATTGCTGCAGAGACGAGAGCAAGGCTGCGGGTGAGCCACGACCCACAGGAAGGCCAACGGTACCACATATATTGCTCATTTTGTGCTGCCCTCTGACGGGCCAAGTGGCCATGGGCATTTAAGTGCAGCACCAAGGCTTGGGCTCCACCCTCAATGCCAGAACTCAGTGTTGGGGCTGGTTTGGGGGAGGAGGGTGCACTGCAGATCCCTTCTCCCCGATGGCACGTGACAGAGGTTACTGTGCCCCACCACTTGCAGAAGTCCTTACGGCACACTTCACTGCCAGTCAGGAGTGAGCCCAGGGGCCTAGCCAAATTCTGGTAGGCAAGTTAGTGCACTATACAGGACACCTGTCACGAGTCTGAGCATTCCCAGCATTGCACGTATCCACGTCGCTGCTTTTTAAACATGCTTTGGATCCTTCTGAGCATCAGTAGGGGTCAGAGTAGCAGGTCTCAAATTTTCAGGGTACAATTATCAGGATAGGCAAAGCAGCTTACTGCTAGTGTCCCATTATGAATTCTGGGTACAGCGTGGATTTTATAGAAATTCACATGAAAGAGCCCAGAGTCTGGGACATTCTATAAATCCGAACAGTCAATAAAAAGAGCAGACAGTGGACTGGTTTTTAAAATGCAGCTTCCTGGCTACATTCCAGCACACACCATCTTTCTGCGTCTTTTCGCAAGGTCAGTAATATAATTAGAGAAAGGGATTAGTGAAGTAATGAGATAAAACCCGACCAGCCTTTAAAACTGGTCTTGATTTAAAAGACCTTCAAGTAAAAGAGTGAAGTTATGAACTACTTCCATTTGCCAGGAGGGTGCAGCAAACGTGAGCTCTACAGGGTAAGGCAGCAAAAGCAGAATACCATTGGTCAATTCCCTGCTGGTGTAACTCCACTGAAATCAACATCAGCATGGCTCTGAATTCCTGTAAGTGAACCTGCTGAGTAGTGCTCAGTAACTACCCGCCTCCCCCATCATGAACAAAGATTCCTATGTGCACAAGAGGCAGGGAACATGAGGATTGGACCAGTTTAGATGGAGTCTCAGATATCACTTCCAATACATAACAGCTGGTTCCTGCTCAATACTGAGGACTCCAAGAATTCCAACTCTTAAAATTAGGTTCAGTGCCTACCCCAGAAGACGGATCAAATGCCTTACTTCAGTCAAGTGGCCAGCAGTAAATAGAGCGCCAAGGAAATGGCAAGTGACTACATCAGCAGTGCAGACAGAGGAAACAGGTCGGCGCTGAGTGATAAAGTGAGGTTTTATTCCTGGAACAGTTTTCCAGCCTCGCCTTTAAACCCAGAATTATCAATCCAGAGACAGCCACTCTAGACAAGGAAGGGCTAAGCAAGAGGCAGAGATAAAGTTCCAGTTTTATTGTCCTCTATTGAGGCCTGGTCTACACTAAAAGTTAGGTCACCCAGGGGTGTGAAGTTTTCACATGGTAGTTAAGCGGAGTTAACGGTGGAGTGAACCTCTCCAGGGGGTGTATTACCCACGCTGTAGCATTTCAAGTGTAGATAAGCTCTGGTGAAAGTAATGCATGAGAAAAGTGCCGCGGTGACACTTCAAGAGACAAACTCTCTTTTTCTTCGCCACAGGTATAACCTGGACAGTGGGACTGAAAGCTCCCCCCACACCACACCTTGCTGGCCTGGAGCACACCTCCCCCTTCCTGTTTTCCAAAGGTGACTGGCAGGGCCGCCCCAAGCAGCCAAAACAAAACAAAACCAAAAAAAGCCGCGATTGCGATCTGCGGCGGCAATTCGGCGGGAGGTCCTTCGCTCCCAGGCGGAGTGAGGGACCGTCCGCCGAATTGCCGCCGAATACCTGGACGTGCCGCCCCTCTCCGGAGCGGCCGCCCCAAGCACCTGCTTGACAAGCTGGTGCCTGGAGCCAGCCCTGGTGACTGGGTAATTCATTCTTTATCTCCATTCAATTCTTGTTGAGTCTACCCAGCTTGCTAGCAAGGGGGACAGCTACGCCACTGTGATGGCGGCCCACAAAGAACTGGACACGGAGCCCTGGGCACAATGAAAGCACGTGGATTATTAAAGTTAGGTGGAAAGAAGAGCACCTTGGAGAAGTCTGTTAGAGATGTACAGATGGCTGCTGCTACTCGAGAGAGCAAGTCAACAGTGCAGAGCTGGGCACCTAATACCACTATTCTGAAGGGAAATACTGTGCAACGTTCCTGCGAGGTGACTTTGCTCTCTGCCTAGACAGCAACCCTTGCATTAGCTGGAGAGGCGAGGCTTGCAGGGGCGGCTAGGAAACCCCTCCTGGAGTTCCGAGGGAGAGGAGGTTCCAATCTGTAGAGCCCATAAGCGTGACTGCTGTTTGCCTTGAAATGCAAAACTGCACCGGGCCATCTATTTTCACCAGCTGCCCCAGTCTGTGGCTAAATTTTGCACACCCTTATCTGGATTTGTATATGACAATGAGCACCCATCCCCAGCTCCGGTTCCTTCCCACAAACTTCACATTTACATAAGGGTACATAAGGATTTATATACGGTTCGTGCCTACCCTTGTAACGGCAATAACCCGGGAAGCTGAAAGCGCTTGCTCTAGTACCCCTGATACTCAGAAGTATACAAAGCATATTACAGGGCAATCTCTCACACCAGTCTGTCTAGAGATACCACTCTAGATCAGGCCCCATTGCAGTACATGTTGTGCCGCCATATTAAAAAAGACAAGATCCCTGCGCCCAAGAGCTCACAGTCTCAGACCTAAGGGCTGGTTTACACCGAGAACTTACATGGGCATCGCTACATCCCTCAGGGGTGTGAAAAATCCACATGTAGTTACGCTGACCTCGCCCCCCCCCCCCCCCCGGTGTAAATCAATGGCAGAATTCTTCTGTCAACCTAGCTACCGATGGAAGAACCCCAGCGTCTCCAGTGCAGCATTACAAAAGTGCTGCTATAGCAGTTTAAGTGTAGACATACCCTTCATAAATTTCGAGGATAGAGGTTTGACCTGGTGCCTTGTTACCTACCCAAAGGGTCTGAAGTGAGGAGAAACAGTATGTTCTGCTCATATTGCGGCATCTGCGTATGCATGTCATGTCAAGTCACTATCACTCAGAGAACCCGTCTGTTTTGCATCTTTTTGCACTCACGAGAACTTGTCACACAAAATGCCTATTATCTGCTGCATAGTGGCAGAAAGGGTTCAACAAGCTGAATCCATTTTAATATGATGAGCAAATTCTCCTCTTCCCCCCCTCTACCAATGAAAAAACAAATTAATGATTAAGGTAATTAACTGCCTTCCATTATGAGATTGTGTTTCTAACCTCCCACTAAAAATTCGCTTGGAACACAAGAATGGGCTGCCTTTCAAAATACATGTGTGATTAGCTAATCACATAAATGTCACCACATCACAGCCTCATCCTTACTAAGCAGTAATTATTTCAGTTACCACAAAATAAGCCTGCAGTGCCATGATGTAATAACTCAGGACGCAACACGAATAAGCATTTACACTTGAGGAATGCCCACCAATCAGCTGTACAAGCTGCCGGAGGGTGGGGGAAGGAGTTAATTCACACAAAAACCAGCTGATATTCCCAGAATTAGCTGAGAATCTCCAGATACAGACACATTTAGGGGTCTAATAAGCTCCTAGAGCAGAGTTTTCAGAGGACACCCAGCCTCGTTTGATGTGTTTCCTGCACCATATTCAGAGTCTGCAGGATGTAGAAAACCCACAGAGCGTGAAAGGAGTGTTACTTACGCAGGGCTGCTTTCAGGCCATCTGTGGACAACAACTGCGATGCTAGCGAGGAACCTACGCTTTAGCTCAATCAATCTAGCCCATTTTAAAGGCTGGAGCCTTGTCTAGACTAAGACTTTTCAAACATGTTACTGTGCTGTCATCATGCCTGAATATCTCTGGGGCCTTATCCAGACTAGGATGTAAACTGCGCTCCCACTCTGGCTGTTTCTGTCATTTCGTGCTTCCTTGTGCATGGAAAAGACCTTACAAACCCATTTCACCAGCCACTACCCTCTTCATTCAAATCCCTCCAGGATTCTTTCACAACACCCACCCACGAAAAAACAACTCGATCCCCTCCAAGTTACACACCCCTTGGGTTTGTTCTTCGGCTGTAAGGTTTTTGGAGCAGAGACTGCATTTTTGGGCCTGTTGCACGGCATATTTGTCAGCACTTAAGATCCATGTGCAAAAGTGTTCAGACAAGAGGAAGCAGAGGTCTGTGTGTGTAAGTGCCAGCTGCACTCCTGGCACAGGGCACCCCACTCAGAGCACATCTGGCATCATTTTACCCAGTGTCCATAACAACGCATCCTTTGCCACACAATCACTGTTTGAGTTAGCCCTGGTATGGAGCGTAGGCAGTGCTGCCAAATTGCACTCAGCGAAGAGCACTGAAATCCCTCGATAAAGTAGCGATTCTATTTTCAGCCTGAACTTAAAAAAGGGACAGGGTTTTTTAAAGGAATTATGCCTTCATGTCCTTGAGTCTCACAATATGGCAATTATAACTTAGCCACAGAGGGCTCAGTGATCAGGCACTGAATGCCTCCTGTGAAACAAGAGCTAGGTAGTTTAAAACTAGGTTGAACAAAGCAACAGAAAATAAATACTGGAGGGAACAAACATGCCTTGGCTGGGAAACGTACTATGACCTAACAGTTCTTTACCATCTCCGATTTACAGGATTCTTTGATCCTAAGAGTCTGACCCATTCTTTTATAATCTGCATAACATATCAAATTCCCTGTGCCCATAGAAGACTTGGGTCAGGACTTCAGTGATAGCTCACTGTCTAATCCCTTATTAATTACAATTCACTACACGGGGTGGGGAGGACGTGTTCTACAGAGCCAAAGCCTTCCAAAGCAGCACCAGCCCTGACCATTCTGAGCACTGTAGCCTGAAGTCAAACACTGACTTGCTGCATACCTGCCGAGATAAGGCTGTCCCCAAGGGATTAACCTACACAAATTTTGTAAGCACAACAGCCACAAGCTTTCTGTGTGGATCCTGCAGGAGGCAGGGTTTTGTTTGTTTTTCTATAAAGTCAGGCACGCCACCTTCACAGCTTAATTTGATTTTTTCCCTGCAAGGTAATAAGACAATTTTTCAAATTGTCTCTTGGAGACAATTCATCATTCCTGGGCTTTCTATCAGCATTTCTACTTTACCAAGTAACAGCTGCCCTGTGCATGGGACTCTTTTTCTCCCTCCTCTCGCAAAGATGTGTTCTGCAGGTCAATAAGAGTGAAGGCAGACTATTTCCTGAACATTTTAATTGTAAGATAGCATGAGGTTTCTCAAGGACAGTCCCATTTAAAGAAGTGCTTCCATATTTTTGCACCTTGTTCAGTGGTGTAAACTACAAGCCATTTTTCCTTTTTAAAGATGATTTTTCCCTGCTTTGGTGAATCAACACACGTGCCCACCCTCCCTCCTTTTAAGCGGCATGGCACAATAGATAGTAAACAATACAAGGCACTTTTCTAGCAGTATAACTATCTCCACACCATGAGGTCATACTGGTATAGCTACAGAAATAGTTATACCAGTACAAGAACGTGTGTCTAGACCAGGCCTTAGACTCATTTTACAGACAGGTTAACAGGAACTGAGAGTAGCTTACCTAAAGCTATACTGGAAATCTTTGTCAGAGCCAGGATTAGAACTTGAGGTTCCTGGCTCCCAGGCTGTGCTCAGACTGTATCCTTCTCCCGGAAGCAAACAGGGAGGGGGAGTACAGTGTATGATGTGGACAGAGGCATGTGGATTTGTCCTTATGCAGGTTCATGGCCCAGTCAAAAGGAAAACTGAGATTCCTTCAACTCACAGGAATAATTTAAGCCAGTCTGGTAAAATGTTCACAAAAGTTTACCAACATAAGTGCAAATGAAGATTTCCCCGACTTTCACCATGCCATGGGAAGAAACAGTAGTGATATTTCACTCACCTCTCTAAGGCTATGTCTACACTTGCAGAGTTTTTGTGCTGTTAGTTTCAATGGTGATAGGGAACCAGTGAAAGAAACACACTGGTTTGCGTTCTCACTTACTTCCACAGGTGTCAGAGAGTGTTCACATTTGCAGAACATCCATCACCGATGAGAGCAGTGCACTGAGGGCAGCTATCCCACAGTGCATCTCTCTGCATTTTGAGGATAGGTCTTGTGGGAAGAGGGGTGTGTGATTGCGGGGCATCCGGGGTCCCTGCACAGCCGCCTCTCCCCAAACACTGATCAGCTCCAGTAGCTCAGCCTTGCTCCAAGCAGGGGATCCTGTGGAGCAGCCATTGTCACCTGGCCAGATAAGTGAGCACTTGCCAAGAAAACAGGAAGAGGAGTTTCAAAGTTCCAGGGGCTTTACAGGGAGAGGCGTGGATGTCTGTTTACCTTGCATCAGAGCAGCTGAGCTGCTGGCCAGAGCGGTCACCTAGGCGCTGTGGGATATCCTGCAGAGGCTAAAAGCTATGTAAACAGGAAGAACGTGTCTTCACTTGCACATCACCGGTAAGAGCTGTACGCCTCTCATGGAGGTGGTTTTCTTTTTGCAGTGAAACTTCTGAGTTTCACCGCAAAAAGTCATTGGCAAGTGTAGACGCTCTTACGGTTTTTTCGCAAAAAAGGGACTTTTCCCACTTTAAATGGCAAGTGTAGACATACCCTAACACAAACAAGTTGGTTGCTCAGCCAGAATTTTGCAGGGTTGGCTTTAAAAACAAACCACGTCAAAGAAAGAGCAATAACTGTCCAGTCCCTTTAAAAATAAGGGCTTGTCTCCACTTACATTTTATAGTGCTCTAACTTGCTGGCTCAGGGGTGTGCAGCAAGTCTGAGCGCTTTAAAGCACTAGTGTAGACAGGCTCCCAGCGCATGGACCTAATCCCCTCGCTCACGGCGACTACACTCGCACTTCAAAGCGCAGCCGTGAGAGCGTTCCCGTGGCAGCGCTTTGAAGTTTCCAGTGTAGACATACCCTAAGAGTCCAAGGCCTAGTCTCCACAGGTTTTGTGCTGAGAGACCATTTCTGTTAGGGGTGTGATTTTTTTTAAAATCCTAAATAGTTATACCAGCACTAACCCGTAGTGTGGAGATAGTTATACCAGCACAAGGGTTTCTTAAACCATTATTCCCATTTTCACACAGGAAGGGAAATATCTATACCAGAATAATTGCAAATACACTCGGAGGGTGTACCACTTTAACTAGACTAGTATAGATCAAGTGATGCAATTTTCTAGTGTAGACAAGGTCCTAGGAGTGGGAAGCTTTTTAAGCAGAGAAAGGAACTAGTTAGTGGTACTGTGCTCTCTAGCACTAATGCAGGAGGACTTTGCTCTCACACTGACCTGCTTAATTTGAATTGGGGACAAAGCACCTTTGATTAGGTCAGCTTTTATGTGCCTGTCCTCAATGATAAAAATGAGTAGAGATCACACTGAGCTAGAGATTTCCATTTCATTTGTCTCTCGCTTAACAGGTTATTGGGCCAAGACAGATTAAAATAGGAATTTCTAAAACTCCAATCTTCTTCAGACAATGACAGGTTGAAAGTGCTCAGAGCCCTCCCAGCCCCCCCCTCAAAGGCCTAAGGCAGTCTAATTTAGATCTGCAAAAATGTAACTTTCCAGACAATTTTTTTGTAAACAGACTGGGCCAGCGTGTGAACGAATAATGCATTGTGCGAGCTCTAACTGTGTTTGTAGGGAACAGTCCCATTCCCAGTGCCTAGCTGTACAAGCAGGGCCTGAACGTGCAGTTGCATTGTGCCCAAATAGCAAAACTTTGTCAAGTCAAACTGAATTCCAGGAGAGGACAAAGAGGAGCAGCATGCAAAGACAAAAGGCGAAGATGTTCCCCCATTCTCCAGAGTGGGCACTGATACCCACACTGAAGAGAACATTGCTAATCTCCTTCCCTCCCCATAAAGCTTCTTAATCTCAGGCAATTTTGTGACAATGATGCACAGAAGGACGGGCAAAGTGGCTGGCTCTCCATACTGCGGATTCTTGCTTTGGCATAGCTACATTGGTGCAGAAAGTCACTCCCCCACTTCTGCTTACCTTTGTGCAAGCCTTGTGCAACATCGGTGCACTATGTCTACGGTAGTGGTCTCAACTGGTCCTCGGGATAGACAGGCTGTCAGGCCCTGCAATTCTAGAAGGCTCATAGCAAGGTGTCCACACAAGCCATTCATCAGTGTCAATTATTTAAAAAGAAAAAAAAAAAAATCTACATCTGACCAGAGAGAAAACTGATTGCAGGAAGTGAAGTCAGGTTTGCCCAGCTGTTTTTAGTCTGTACAGTGAACAGAAGTCAGACAGTTGCTGCAGTAAGTTAATGTTCTTGCTCATTTTGGACCCTCGTTTCCTTGGGCAAGAAGAACAAGAACAGAACATATGAAAATTCCGGGTCACACTAACCCAGGAATTTCACCTAGGAAGGATTCACATTCCCAAATGAGCTCACTAAACCACAAATGCGCAGATTAGCTCACAGTCAGGAGTCCTGGCTGGTAACAAGTATTTTATTTAAACAACACATTCGTATGCGAGGGTTAACAGAATGAAAAGCTACTGTTAGAGAACCCAGTCTGCTCCCAGAATGATTACACATGCATCCAGCTCTTACATTAAAGGAAATAAAGGAGCAAAACACGATTAAGGCTGCATCATAATTAACTGGAAGCAAAGGATTAAGAAATGAAATTCAGAGGCTGACTTGCATTTCAAACGCAAGCTGAAGAGTGTGCTTCTTATCTGCATATTTAGTTCTGCTCTCCCAGATGCTTTGTAGCAGGAGCTAAAGAATTCCATCGCGGAGGCTATCCCAAAGCTGCGCCACTCACAAAGGCGGCAGCCCTGCATTCACTGTACAAGTCACCTCTATAAATCAGGGGCAGTGGTCCAGCTTTTATAGCCTCTGAACAGCACACTAAAATCTGTCTACAAACATTTCTGGTGTGAAGGGGAGTGTGGAGACGTTTTATCAGGGTAAGGCCAAGTCTTGTAGTAGCCCCAGAACTTAACAGCTCAGTAGGCACCGCAGTCCACTAGCATAACATACGGAGCGTTTCCCGCACAATGCCTGTTATTGCCATAGAGCTAGTAATAAAAGCTAACCTGGAATTTACCAGATGGGTAGGATTAGAATGAAGGACTCAATTTAACAAGACCTGACAGCCCTAACCCAGGAGAAATTCAGGACTTTAAAATGAATTTAAATCCAATTAAAAGGAAAGAAGAGGTACAGTAATATTAAAACTGAAGGTAACTCTGCAGTGTAGTTCGTTACTGGTTAACTTTTTAGGACGAGGCCAGTTTTACACAACACACTAAGAGTTTACTTGACTGACCTTAACCCAAGTTGCCTGATACCTTTTGTCAACAATTGTTAGTATAGTCCCCGCAATTGTATTGAAAACAATCCTTTGCACATATGCATTGCCTCTCATCAAAAGGTCTGAAGCTCTTATACACATTAAGCATTACATTAATCCCCTTTAAACACACACATGGGAAGTAGAGAAGTATCAGGAGTTTAAGGCCAGAAGAGACAACCAAATCATCTGTCTGACCTCCTGCACATCACAAGCCACTAAACCCCCGCCAGTTACCCCTGCACTGAGCCCAGTAACCTGGATTCGACTGAAGTGTTACAGCCCACAGGACACTGCATTACTGTGTGCCACAGGTAGATAACAGAGATCGAGGTGCACTAATGACCGAGGCCCCTGCAAGTGACCCGGTGAGATATACCCAGGTGAACCTATCTAGCATGCTGCACGGATTTGTCCAATGGCAGTGCCAGGAATAAAACGACGGAGACTTGGCTTCCAGTCCCCACGAAAACTACATCCCCTTCCACCCCAACAACGTTCCCCGACATGAACAAGCAGCTTTGGTTTCCACAACTAACTTGCACCTCTCCTAATTAACACACTTAAATTGCACTCCATGATCCTTACTACAGAAACACAGACACACACACACACTCAGAAAGGATTCTGGGGGTTTCTTTGTTTGGTGACAGAATCCCAGAGGATTTCAGCCCAAACCTGGAAATAGCTCTTATGAGTGGATCACCACTACTCAGCTAGTAAATCTTTGGCACAAGCTTGCTTTTGTGCAGCTCTACATGAACAGTGGCTTTTTTGTAAGTGGCGTGGTAGATTTAAGATGGAAATATTTAGAAAATTAAAGGCACCCCATGCTAGAACAGCAAGTGGGAAACCTCATCAGGAATTTTGCAAAGGAGTTGCAATATTTTATGTTTTGGGGGAAGACAGTGAGTAGACAGACTTTAGACCCATATAGCCAAACTATGTGGCCACGTTGGGCCATTAACCTAACATGGACCCCCAACAAGCTGACATTAGGTGCAAGGTGACATTCCATGAGGAAAGCTTAAGAACTAAAAATAGCTGCAAGCAATTATCAGCTGAATGATGCAACGTGCAAGGGCAAATCCCCACCCACCCAGGCTTCAGCAGGCTGAGCTCACTTCAAATCACAGCGCTAGTCATCATGAACAGCTGTGGCATCACCGCTTCTGGGTCCAGAGCTTTGCAGGGTTACTTGCCGGGTTTTGAGGCTGCAACATTACTTGGTCAACTCCAAAAAGGGCCCATTGCCTCTGAGTTACTCTAAGGGCTTGGTAGGGTGACCAGACAGCAAATGTGAAAAATTGGGACAGGGGGCGGGGGAGTAATAGGAGCCTATACAAGAAAAAGACCCAAAAATCGGGATTGTCCCTATAAAATCGGGACATCTGGTCACCCTAGGCCTGAGTTTGAAGGGGAAGTCCTCCTAGGCTGGCTTCCTCTTCCTTGGTCTGGGAGCATCTCCCTCCCTTAGCACCATATGCAACAGTACGATGAGGGCCCTCCCCCCTGCCCCAGCTACAGGCCAGCCTGCTCCTGGACTGTGCTGCCAATCCCTCTTGGCTGCACTACTGGGGTGACCCTTCAACAGCAGAGGGAACGGATTCCTAATTGGTGGTCCAGGGACACCAGGGATCCCATATAACCCGCGATTCCTGCCCCACAAGGTACTCATGCCCAGCAGACACCCTCCTTGTTTAGGATTCTGTCCCTGCAGGCATATTACTGACTTACAGAACACCAACCCCAAGGCTGGGCAGACCTGCAGATGGCATCTTTCAGGGCAACGTGTGGTCAAGAGACACCCGTAGGCTGGCTGGGTCAGCTGGCAGGAGCTGTTCCTGGACAGTGACTTGTGAACCTGGGCATGTTCAGGAGTTTCTAACTGCTACAGATCGGGGCTCTCTCTGACAAACTGCTCTGACACCAAGGCTTGTGCAAAGGTGGATAGATCCGGGTCCCAAGTTCAACTCATGAAAATGCAAGATGTTGGCGCTACAGACAAAGTTAAAGGGTACGATCAGCTCTGATGCCCACATCTCTACAGAAAGCTTGTGGGGAACACTCATTCCTTCATCTGCTGGGATACGGTCACCTACATGTTAGTCCATCTTTATCTACCACAAGCAGCAGATCCGCTATGCAGGCATCATGCCATAGCTTCATGAAACAGGACAAGGTAAACCTGGGCCACTTACCGTATTTGCCTTGGGACACAAGAGTTCTTTGCCCACCACTAATCCCACTTTCCGCCTTATCTCTGTTATTCTATATCTGAAAGCCTTTAACTGAAGGGGACAAGGGTTGTGAAGGAGCCCTGATGTTTTTGGGAAGGGCCAGTCTGCAGGGTGATGAAAGGAGGAAGTTCAGGGAGACAAATGGCATGTTCCCAGAAGACAGGAAGAGAAAGGCAAGGAACGCGAGATTAGCCAGCACACAGCCCAGCAGGATTTCTATTAAAGCTGATGTTAAAACTATCTAATACACAGGTTAAAGGGTTTCTATACATCTGGGTAGAATGTTTAAATTATCCAAAAGTACACAGTTTGGTTTAAAAAGTCATAAAGTACAGCCGGTACATAATCTGCAATATCCCAAATTAAGGTTAATAAATTTAACAATACAGTTTAAATATTAGCATCCGAATATTCAGTAAAAGCAAATCCAGCCAGCAGTGTGCAGCTAACGTGGAAGAGCAATGCTAGCCACGATTAGAGCAAGGCAAAGGACTTTTTGGCAAATAATATATTATTTGGGACAGCAAATCTATTTGTGAATCAGGTCAAGTTCAATTAATAGTTTTGGCCACCAAAAAAAAAAAAAAAAAAAAAACCCTTAAAAAATTCAGACATTTCAGAACATTTCAATTAAACATTTTGTTTAGAAAATGTTGTTTTGAAATTAACATTCAAAATGCTGCATTTGACCCGAATGATTTTTTTTTCATTTTAGCAAGAAAAACCTGAAAAATTCAGTTTCAGTTCAAACCAAACAAGAACCAAAAACCTCCCATCGATTCTTCGCTCGTTTCTAGCCATGATACAACTCCATCTCCTTCTCCCCACCACTTCCTTACTCCCCTGGCTAAGCATGAATGCTGCTGGAAATAAGAGAGAGTGTTCTAACCAGATGCATTTAGAAGCGGCCAGGCTCATTGCAGAATAGCCAGGAGCTCACAGATTGTTGCCTTGCACTTTACAGACTGTCCATAAATTACATAACACGATTCTGTGTTACGTAATTTATGAACAGCCCCTTACAATATTCAGAGATGGAGGAATTCAAGATACTCCCAAAATCGTGGGGGTCATCAGGCCAAAAGGCGGCTTCTCCATACCCCGCCCTTGTCCCATTCTTTCTTCCTCTCTCCCCAAATGCTACCACAGAAGCCTTGATCTTACAGAGAAAGACACTACCCTCCCTGACCTGGAGTATCTCCTGCCCCATGTTCTCCATGCAGCTGCCTGAAACCTGCCTGAGGTTGAGCAGTCACAAGACAGATCCATGACTCATCCACCCAATAAACTGTTTTACCCCACCCATAACTTGAATACAGAGTTGAGACTCACATGTATTCACAAGGAAGGGTAGCAGCCAGAAATAGTCCTTCGAGCAGAGATTCCAAGATACTAAATGCAAGCTAGCGTCAGAGAACTTGTGACCAGCTGGATAAAGATCCCGCCCAGCCATTACAATTCCATTAGAAGAAATCCATGTCATGGGTCCATTTCCTCCTGCATCTCTTTATAACAACATCATACATGCAGTTAGTGCAGATATTTTGCTGTCATCCAAATGCAAAATGGCACTGACCATTGCCAGACACTAACTCAATGTTTGCTTTTATGCATCTTCATCTATGTAAAGCCACCAACCCATATCCCTCTAGTTTTGCTCATAACAAGTCAAAAGTTAGAATCTATTTTAACTCAAACAGGCAGGCATGATTAACATCTGATTAAATATTTCTGGTGAAATAAGTTTGAGATATTCACTTGTGCAAAGGCTACATCTCTTTAGGTCTCCCCAAGTGCATAATTCAAATGAAGACACCTACAATAACATTTCTTTTGCCGTCCAATATTTCCCCCTTTAGCTTTACCCTGAGCGCATTCATCTTCTTTTCCAACTTATTTTTGGAAAGTCACAGACACACATCCCTTAGGATCTGCCATCAACATTCATAAAATACCAGCCTGCATTCTTTTCATAAGGAGATTAGCTTATCTTTTCAGGCAGTGTTTGTGTCACTCAAGACTACAATGTCCTTCCTGGGGAGTAGGAGATGCATAATGCAAAAGGCTTTGTTTGTGTTTGAGATAACAGTCCCTAGATCACAAGAAGTTCACAGAGGAAATCATGGAGAAAATTTCAGGAGGTTAGTTTAAAGTTGCCAGCAGAAAATCTGAATGATTAAAGGGCATCAACATCAGACATGGAATGTCTCTACAGCCAATGTTTTCAAGAGGAACTAGCAGATTTTGGGTGTCCAACCTGACATCCTTTAAAGGGGTGTGAAGCTGGGTAATTCAGCTTGTTATGAAAAGCAGACTCCTTTAAGATGCTTCAAGTTGTGACTGGTGATTTCTGAGTCTTCTTTATGGGGGTCTCAGTCATCTCAGATTCAACTCCCATGAACATTAGAGGGGAGTAAGAAAGACAACATTTCTATCCTTATCAAATAGTTAACCTATTTCAACATTTCACAAATTATCCCTCCCTTCTTCTCTTTTCCAAACTGGAAATTTAAGTAAAGAGGACTGAACTACTGAAGAAAGGATGCCAGGTTTAAGAAAAAGTCTCGGTTGTGAAGATACCTCCCCTCCCACAAAAAGAGGTGAGTAGTCAGAAATGTCTAAGTAGGCTTTTGAAAGGTCTTTCCTATATCCTACGTTATGTTTGTTCTGAAAGGTTGTGCCCAGACTCTGACTCAGATGCCAACTTTCAGCATCGTCACTATCCACAAAGTGAATTTTAGGCCATTCTCTCCATGCTGTTCTGGGCAGGTATAGCCAACATGTTGGTAAGAACATTGGTGTCTAATCTACACTAATGCTGCCACTGTTGCCAGTACTGGTGCTGGAGCAACAGTGGAGGATTGCTCATCTCCCCCGGTTTGATGAGAGATTGCGAACTAGGAACATAGCAGCACTGTTCTATGCTCCAAGCAGCTACAACAAACTGAAGTCATCGCTGCAAAAAATAGCAACAATTCTGTCATAGCTATTATAATATAAGTCCCCCTTGGGTTTAATGACTCAGGATTGAAACTCCTACCAGATAGGAAATGGGGAATTTCTTTGGTAAAAAAATACATCTTTCATCCAGTTGCCACTGTGGGAGCTGGAGAGAATGGTAGAGAAAGGTGTTGACCCTTCAAGGGAAAAAATCAGAATCTTAGCATCAGAATTTAGAGATGAAGAGACCTATTAAAGCTTTTTACTGGCTGGCCCCTCCCCAAGCCAATGAAGTATAAAAGCTTTGATCTAACGTGTCATGTGGATGATCAACCTCTAAAGTTCAGACCGTTTCAATGGGCACAGATTTCTGAAGTACCTGTATCCTGACTACAAATGTACCAACTAAGCCCCAAATTCTGGCAGGTTCAAGATAATCCTGTACGCATGACGGTTATGGAGATAGAACTTAAATCCAAGTATATGAATAAGTGATTACGATAGGGAGGTTCACATCTTCAAATCAAGAATAAGTTGCACTATTAAAAGAAAATAGCACAGACACCAAGCAGGGGCAACATCCTGAATCACTGCTAGTTACCATCTTACCCAAATCCTATTACATACAGATGGGAAATATAGCCACATGTACCTGTTCGTCGTGTAAGAAAGGTTAGCTAGCTTGTAACGTTCAAAGCAATTAACAATATTGCAGAGAAAGCGACTGCCTTAGTCTTCACTGCCAAAAAAAGATGAATTTTTACCATGGGATAACTAAGACGTGTTCGGCTATCCCACTGTAAAATCCTAGAGGCCATCAGACATTGTCGTTTTTACTGTGAGGTAGCTAGCTAGGCAAGATGAACATTATGCCCCCGCCCATGGCTGACTTCATCTAGTTACCTCATAATAAAGAATGCCTGGTCCCCACTAGAATTTTGCAGTGAGATAGCTGAAGTGCGATGTAAAACCAAAAACAAACACACCTATTTTTATGCAGTAAAGACATACCCACTGTGCAAGCCCCAATACCATTCAGCTAGTTCTGTGAGCAGCACAACCAGCTTTACTCAAGCCCAACGGACAAACACTCAAGAAGAGGGCGGGGGAAATTAAAACAAAGTAAAGCAACCCAAGAAACTGTTTCTGAAATGACACTGCTGACAGGCTGGCTATAGATGGAACACGGCTGTCTGAACGCTTTGATGATTCCTTGAGATGAAATGGCCTTTGTTTGCATTTCACCTGTCAGTGCTTGATCCACTTTCCCCATCATCTCCACCTTGGGTATTGTGGAAGCCTTTCTAGCGTGTCAGAAAGTTCCCAGTATGCAACACTCAGTTAGCTGATTCAGTCATGATATGGTGGTCTATCCATCTAGTGTGCTGAGCACTAAACTGACCATGCGGTGACTAGAACACTCCCTACAATAGTTTCTGGCATGCAAGGAGCTGACTTTTCTCCAGGAGATGAGCATGGATCCTGGACCAATTTACTTCCCCATTTCACTATCATGCTGGGCTAGCTAATGCCACTGAGCTTTAGGGAGGATTTTTAAATTTAAAAAACTAAATTCACACATTTTTCTTCACTGTTTCAAGAAAGAAGTTACCAGGGTCTGGGTGAGTTTCCCACTAGAGATCTGTCATGTTAGTTTCAGGGCTTCCTCCTAAGCACATCTGTGCCAAAGAGCCAGCAGGCACACTGGACTGACGTGTCCCAACATCCTTTGCACTTCAACGGGCAGCACTGAGGAGCTATTGGCCATTGCAAACAGTCCAGAAAAGCAGGGACTGGTGCAAGTTGAGAGGGTCCAAATCTACTACTTTTGGCAAGGAAGCTGCAAGCCCAGCAAATCCGGCAACAGAAAAATCTGAGGCCAATACCACAGTGATTAGTACAGAATAAACGCCCAAAGAGACAGGATTAAACTGCTTCTATCAAAGTCATTGACTAAGCTAGAGAGACGTCAGAAGCAATAGTTCAGGCACAAAAGCCAAACGTCTGATTGAGGAAGGGGAAAACCCCCGCTTGTACCTAGTAGTGACCTACCGCTGTACTGTGGTTTGACACATGGACACACAGCTGCTACAGAAGGGCTGAGCAGTGCTGCCTAAGCACTGCACAAGGGGACCAGGTGCATTATTTCGGGATGAGCATTTCACTTTCTTCTAAGGCAGAGGTGGGCAAACTACGGCCCACAGGACTGTCCTGCCGGGGAGGCTAGCCCCCGGCACCTCCCCTCCTGTTTCCCCTCCCCTGCAGCCTCAGCTCGCTCGCTCGGCCGCCGACGCAATACTCTGGGCGGCGGGGCTGTGAGCTCCTGGGGCAGCACAGCTGCAGAGCCCCGCCTGACCCGGTCTCTGTGCTGCGTGGTGGTGGCGGCGGGGGCGTGGCCCAGCTCCAGATGGGCGGCACGGCTCCAGCGCCGCCAGCCACGGTAGCACAGTAAGGGGGCAGGGAGCAGGGGGGGTTGGATAGAGTCAGGGCCGGTTGGATAGAGGCAGGGCCGGATTCAGGCACCAGCCTGGCAAGCAGGTGCTTGGGGGGTGGCCGCTCCAGAGAGGGGCGGCGGCACGTCCAGGTATTCGTCGGCAATTCGGCGGACGGTCCCTCACTCCCGCTCGGAGCGAAGGACCTCCTGCCGAATTGCCGCCGCAGATCGCGATCACGGCTTTTTTTTGGCTGCTTGGGGCGGCCAAAACCCTGGAGCCGGCCCTGGATAGAGGGCAGGGGAGTTCAGGGGACTGGTCAGGGGGCGGGGGTGTGGATAGGGGTCAGGGGAAGAACAGGGAGTTGAATGGGGGCAGGGGTCCCGGGCAGTCAGAAAGGAAAGGGGGGGTTGGATGGGGCGGCAGGGGTTCCGGGGGCAGTCAGGGGACAGGGAGAAGGGGTGGTTGGATGGGGCAGGGGTTCCGGGGGGGGGGGCCGTCAGGAATGAGGGGAGGGTTGGATGGGGCGGCAGGGGACAGGGAGTGGGTGTGTGTGGATGGGGCAGGGGTCCCAGAGGGGCTGTCAGGGAACGGGGGAGGGGTTGGATGGGGCAGGAGTGGGGCGAGGGGCAGATAGGAGGTGGGGGCTGGGCCACGACCCCCTCCCCAACCGGCCCTCCATACAATTTACGAAACCCAATGCGGCCCTCTGGCCAAAAAGTTTGCCTGCCCCTGTTCTAAGGGGTGGTCACTGACGGAGGCAGCGAGATACTGCTCTGTATGGCCCAATCCTACAGAAGCATTCTTTGCTCAGGTACACTGATGAGGCTGTTGGCAAAACCAACCCAGTCTCTGAAAATCAAGCTATCATTTCTCCTGGCTTGTGCGTTTGTTGTCTCCAAGAGGAAGGAGCCTGGAGTCAGGCTTTTGATGGTAGTTATGCAAGAGGCCTAATAACAATTTAGTTTATTCTGCTACAACAGGGGCAGCTCTGTAGGGCTAACAGCAATAAAAACCTTGTTCTTGTCAGGAGATTGAAGGAACAAGACCAGGCAAAACTTATATGCCAGACCAGGTGCTGCTTTTATTGTTCCCTTCAGGTAAGTTTGGTCAGTAACTCTATCCCCTCCCCCTCCCTCCAAAAAATAGAAAGAAACCAGCTCCTTTTAGCTGTACTGTACCTCATGGAGACAAGGGAGCTGGGGAAGGAGAGGGAACAACTGTTCTAGTGCAGCAGGCAACTGAACTCTTCACAAAGAGGCGATCTGGAAACCAGAGACAGATGATTACACAAGGGAGACAAAACCTAGGCGCCCTCCAGCCGGCCTCCCCAAATCACCATTTGCAGTGGCAGCCAATTCCAAACCACTTGAATCAATATTTACTATTTTAAAATCCCCGTGGTACCAGCTGCCAGGGGTGTAAGTCCTGTACTCGCTAGTCCACGTGGTACCATGTAGGGTCAATCCTGAAGCCCTGGTGGAAGAGGTGGTAGGCAAGCTGGTGCTATGGAGCGCCGGCTAAAGTCATAATTCACTTGTCTTTGCCTCCACAATACCAGCCACATTCCCTGTTTTAAACCTTTCTGGTTTCAGCACAGCTTGCCATATACAGTGACCACTAACAGAACATGCTGCTTTTGTCTGAAATAATTATGTGGTCACAGACTGCTTGATTCCAACTGCAACCAGACTCCTGAGCTGGTAAAGAGCTTGTTTCCCTGCAAAGATCCCTTGCAATAAAGGCTGATGGAAAAGAGTAAAGAAGATACATCAACATCTTAAGTTACAATCCCCTCTTCCCAACACATGATTCCAGGAGCAGAGAGGTGTCTGAATCCCTATCTTTTTGCAATGGTTGGACAGGTTAAGCATGAAGACTTTGATGCTCTTCCATCTGTAATCAAGCCTCAAAATGTTTACCTAGATAAACTCTCTGAGATTAGAAGCCCTGGCTAAAATAAAGTCATGGGCCAGTAATTTACATAACTAAACAGGCTTTCATCAAGACAGAGAACCTACGGGCTTGTCTACACATGGAGTTGTTCCCGATTAATTCCATGTGTGAAAACTTACTCTGAAATAAGAGTGCCTTGGTCCTGTTCAGATTATTCCAAAACAACGTCTACTCATGGAGTTAATGAGGAACACCTCCATGCATGGACAAGTCCTATCTCAGAAGAGATGCAGTCAGTTCCAGAGACTGCTGGCTATCCTGAAAGCAGTCAAAGTTATTGTGGAAGGGTTATCCAAAAGAGCCTTTGGGTCATGCAGTATGCCCCTGGTGATTTCAGAAGACTGTTCACTTATGCTGCACCAATGGAAGGGCAAGGTATCAGATTTCATTTCCTTTTATGCCACTTGGTCCTAGTCTGGATTCCAGCAGACTTTTTTTTAAATCTACATGATTCTAAATTGCTGTGTGACTGTCTCTTTTAGGTCCGCAGCAGGCAACATGAGCCAACACTTACGTACACAGAGAAAGCTGCTTCCATTCAACTTAAGTAGATTTAAAACCAATTTAGCGACGACAATACCTACCCCTGCCTGGGTGCACTTATCAGTTTAAACCTGTTTAATGAGTTCCTACACACAAGGCTGCAATACTTCAACCATCACATCTTTAGTTAAACTGGTGCAACTATGTTTTTAAATCAGGCCTTCGATACTAGGCTCATAGGGCATCAGAAACTCCCTGGGTAGATATAAACCTGTCTTGTTTCTTCAAGCACTTGGTTCCACACTCTGAAAACAGCCTTGCAAAATTCTATACACCCAAGTAAGTAAAGATCCCCAGTGTCTCCTTAGCAATCACCTTAATAAAGGACAGGCAAGTACATTTTGGACCGGGACTCATACATTTCCATGATAGTTTTGCACAGAGGCTATGGAGTGTTCCATCATGGGCTTCTTGAGGGGTTATTAAAAAAGAGTTGCACATTTAGAAGTTCTCTACATCCTGGATATTGATTAAGAAATGCTTCAACACCACCGTTTTTTTAAAATCAAAGTGAAGCATGTCTCCAGAGCCATTTCACAGAGATCAGTTTGGGGGTCAATGAGGGACGGAGAGATGGGGTTGTTTGTTTGAACACAAAAGGTGGCAAAAGTCAAGCGAATGCTGAAAAATCTGCTTCCTAAAATATAACACAGGAGCCTACACAGGAATTAACAAGTCTATATGCTGCTAAACGACAGTCTCCTGTGTCTAGCTTCCATGGCAGTGGCATATACACCTCTACCCCGATATAACGCGGCCCGATATAACATGAATTCGGATATAACGCGGTAAAGCAGCGCTCCGGGGGGGGGGGGGGGCTGCGCACTCCGGCGGATCAAAGCAAGTTCAATATAACGCGGTTTCACCTATAACGCAGTAAGATTTTTTGGCTCCCGAGGACAGCGTTATATCGGGGTAGAGGTGTATCTATTAGCATCTGTAAACTCAACGAGGAGTCCTTGTGGCACCTTAGAGACTAACAAATTTATTTGGGCGTAAGCTTTCTTAAAAGGCACCACTATCCAAGCAACAGCGCAACCACTTACCCTGCAGGGGTTTTCCACCCCACAACCAACATTAAAAAGGCATGTCTACAGTTGTCCTACACCAGTGGAGAGGAGGAAAAGAGGACTTGAAGGGAGCAGCTGTCCCTTGTTCCACAAGCGACAGAAAGCAGTGTATCCTTTGCCACCCCTTCAGTCGCAAGGTATCAGAACCTTTGGCCTTGTCTACACTGGACTTAAAAAACTTTCCCAGTTCCACCACCACTCGGGGGAGTGCTAGCATAGCCAGTGCACTGGCATTCAATAGTGTCTTCTACTCTCAGCAGTGTGATCAAAATGCTGTTGCCATGTCTACGTCTACACTAGTCCTTTCACCATTGTCACTGACAGAGCTGCACCAGTGGTAGTGAGAGTCAGAGATTCCCTATAAAAGTCTAGGGAAGACTGTCTGGCTAGGCTCTTAGCACTGTTGACTACCCTGTAGATAACATTTTCACCCTCTCCCCCCCCCCCCCCATCCCTCCCCAGCCAGTACTATGCAGAAACAGAAGGGGAAAAACTTTGTACAGATTAAAGCATAAGCCACCTTAGGCCTTGACTGCATTATACATTGCACTAGTTTAAGTCAATTTACTTAGCTTGTTTTGAGCAGTTTAAGTTAATTCATTACCAAATTAAGTCAAGTCAATATAAGCCTATTTTAAATCAATGTAAGGGTATCCACCCAGGGCTTTAACTAAATAGTTTTAAAAAACCCAAGTCCCCACCCCTCCTTTAAACCAATGCAACTTGTAATACAGGCCTTGGCTACAGTGGCGCTGTACAGCGCTGCAACTTGCTGCGCTCAGGGGTGTGAAAACGCCCCCCCCCCCGAGCGCAGCGAGTGCAGCGCTGTAAAGCGCCAGTGTAATCAGCGCCTGCAGCGCTGCACGCTCCCTCGCAGCGCTGCAAGCTACTCCCCTCGGAGAGGTGGAGTACTTGCAGCGCTGCGAGAGAGCTCTCGCAGCGCTGGCGGCGCGACTATACTCGCACTTCACATTGCCAAGTGTAGCCAAGGCCACAGACATGGACTAAGTGAGATCATAGCATTTAAACACTGGTGGAAAACAGAATCAAACACGAGATGGGAGCACAAGGAAATGCCTTTCACCAGCACAGCCAAGGACAAACTGACTCCACATCTAAGCATGGTTGTGTGCTTAGATGTGGATGCCACACAGCCCAAAAGTGCACAAGCCCCGCAGTACAGAGGACAGGAGCTACCAGGGGTGTGATTAACTCATAACTGAACTAACATGAGTTTGCCACAGGCAGGAGCGCCGCCAGCTTTTCTGCCACCCTAGGCGGCAGAAGGTCCCGCCGCCGAAATACCGCCGCGGTCGCCACCCCCCAAATGGTAGCGCCCTAGGGGACCACCTAGGTCACCTAATGGGTTGTGCCGGCCCTGGCCACAGGCCAGCCACAAAGTCAATGCCCGAACCACCAACCTCTGAACCCGAAACAGACAAGTGGAAATAAGCAGAGCTCTTTGAGAAACCCACCAAGAAATTTAAATGAAGAAACTCTCCTTCTTAGGCTCCCCCATCAAAACTGATCACTCCTCTGAAATATCAGAAACAAACACCACATCATTGCAACCTGAAAGCCCATGCTTCATGGGAATGACAGAACACATCAAGAATGAGACAAGACAACTCAGCTGGGGGGGGGGACTCAAAGTATTTGGTCAGACAGGATGGCAAAAGCAAAGGCACACACACAAAACTCACAGGAACAGGCCCAAAGAAATAATCCCTTAGAATTGCTTGTTTCACAAGATGAAATAAAACCCTCAACGAAGAGGAAGCAGAATGGTCCTAGCAACGAATCCATCTCTCTGACCAGTTATGGCTGTCAAAAGAAAATCAAGTTTCCACAATCAAGCTTAAAAAGTACCCCATCGGGAGAAACAATGTCCACTGAGCTATCTAAATTAGAAGAGCCAGGATATCGTACTGTACTCTATCTAATGCCTCAGGTATGAAAATTCTGAAAAAGAATCTGAGACCAGAGACTATATTTTGCCTTCAGTTTCTGGAATGATCCCAGCTTTCAGATATCTGATCAAAGTGACATGGTTTGGCAAAACAAGGGACCACAATTTCACATCCATACAGTTTGTAGGCAGCACAGTCTGTGTAACTATACATAAAGAAAAGGGCCTAAGTCTACAGCCCTTATTCATGCAAATAATCATTACTCACAATTAACACAATTAGACTTGTGACTACAAGCATGAGCCTCCCAAATGAACAATCCAACTCCCACGTAAACTTACACTGCTCCCACAACCCTCCCCAGAAGCACTTGTTTGTATTCCTTTATCTAATCATATCAGTTTAGAGTATTTTCAGTGGGGGGTTGTTGGTGTCAGACAGAGGCAGTTACCCTTTCTTTATGACCGGTGAACTCCTCTATGCTGCCCCTCTAAGCTCCCCATGGCCACTTACAGGATTTTATTAGACTAAACTAAGGACTGTGTCTTAGAGGGGGCTAATCTCAAAATTTATGTTTAAATTTAAAGATTTTACAAATCCTCATACTAGAAATAGTTTCATTACATATGTAAGTGTAGAATCATAGAATATCAGGGTTGGAAGGGACCTCAGGAGGTCATCTAGTCCAATCCCCTCTCAAAGCGGGACCAACACCAACTAAATCATTCCAGCCAGGGCTTTGTCAAGCTGGGCCTTAAAAACCTCTGAGGATGGAGATTCCACCACCTCCCTAGGGAACCCATTCCAGTGCTTCACCACCCTTCTAGTGAAATTAAAGACATCTTGGATTTAAACATTTCCTTTGCAATGTTTGCAGCATGGTGCATGAAAAGGAGAAAGTGAAACTGTCTAGAAACCAACCATAAATGGAAGTGAAATTGACGCCTCTGTTTTCATTATCAAAGCTCAGAAAAATGAAAAAGCAAACAGCATAAATGGTGAGAGGTAGTTTGGATTTTAAAGATTCTTTCAGTTCTAACATTGCCTGAAGCGTGTATGCCTGCATGCTGTGGGACATCATTGCCTATTTCTCACTGCAGCTAGATGAAAGAAGGCAGAGAGTTGGAACCATCACTTCATTCCTTAGTTCATCAAATCTGAGTACAGTGTTTTACTAATCAACAGTGTTTAATCCTAATTGGGGCCTCTGGGCACTCTTGTTGTTTATTTGTTGTTTAATAATGGTACATATTAAATTTTTTAGATATTCAAAATACCATGCAAACATTAACATAAACATAAATTTATAATATAATTTTTTAAAAAGGGACTTTGGGTTAAAGTTCAAGATTATATGCATGGGAGAATGCCTAATGAGCTAGGCCCATTCATAAAGTCTCAGCTCAGTAATGAATAGTCATGTGGCAATAGGTATTAATAAATCTCACATGCATTAAACATATCCTTTACCTAATGCTGAGCTCAATACTCTTTCTTCAGAATTGTAGCTTTGAACTTTGATATTTTATGTCACAACACTGAAGTGCAAAAGCTAACTTTTTTATAGTTGCTAAACCAGTCAGCCTGCTTTGAGTTCAGGATCTTATTTTAATAGAACTCAGACTGAAAATCTTTTAGAGCTAAAGGAGTGTGTGGCAACCGACGAGCAAACTGCTAGGTGCTAAAAACAGCCGCCTTTCTTCCATTTTTTGACTCCATCTGGAGTCTACATTATTTTTGTCCTCTCATCCAAGAAAGGATACCACCCGCACTCATTCCTTTCCCCAAAGGCAATACCCTCAGAGTATTTCACCTACTGTATGGATTTATTTATTTATTGTATGGCTTGCCAATTACAAGACTCTTCATTATACAAACGGCAGATCGAGAGCACCTTGTAAAAAAATTAACGCTCAGCAGCATCCAGGAATCAGTTGCCTACTGAGCCTGATTTCATCTGATGCATGACCCCTTTAGAAAGCACAGAATTTGGGTTTATATACCACCTTTCCTGCTTTGTGTATCCCCTGTGCCTTGCACAGTAGTGCGTCAGATTCCTGCTGGCTAAAGTGGCTGCCATTTTACACTTGGCATTCACACAAGGATTTGTTTATAACAGGTTTCAGAGTAGCAGACGTGTTATGTTAGTCTGTATCCGCAAAAAGAACAGGAGTACTTGTGGCACCTTAGAGACGAACAAATTTATTTGAGCATAAGCTTTCGTGGGCTACAGCCCACTTCTTCGCATCCGAAGAAGTGGGCTGTAGCCCAGGAAAGCTTATGCTCAAATAAATTTGCTAGTCTTTAAGGTGCCACAAGTACTCCTGTTCTTTTTGTTTATAACAGTGTTTTGGGAGGGATGCTGGGCAGGACGTGAGGATTATTCCATGTTCTGAGAAATGCTGCAAGATCTTAACTTCCTTAGGAAGTTATTGCTGCAAACCACCTCTGAATTCAGATGAATGTGGCTCTACTTTTGGAAGTTTACTGTTCCACAGAATTTCTTTTCAAAATAGGGAAACAAAGGCTCAACCTCCAAAGGCTCGACATCTCAATTTTCAAGGAGAGGAGTCACTTGAAGTGCATCTTACATAAAAAATTCTTACAACCCACCACACCTTGAATCTAGAGACACCATCTCTCCACCCCCCCCCCCACACACACACACCCATATTAAGCTATCTAGTCCATCTTCATTCTAAGGCAGCATAGGTTTCTTATTACACATTTATTAATAAAAGGGATTCCGCCAACGTTTATACTGAAGAATAAGTGACATGTTATTAGCTTCCAACAATATACCACAGTCTCAGGAACTGTTTCTACCTGGTGTAGTGTTGTGCTGCTTTTGCCCTGGGGCCAATCAATATTTGTCTAACACATTCCATACATTTCATAGCTCTAACACACACAAACACAAACAGAAGATTACAATGTATATTTTGTTTACACAAACTTCTGATAACCTGTTAGGTGTGGGTCAGCTCTGTGCATTTTCCATTTAGATACAACGTCTCAAAGCAAATATCTTCTACTAGGTACATGACTCCAGTTTAAGGCCCCAACGCTCTCACACATAGCTAACGAAGGGAAACTGACCATAAATTACGGCTGTTTGGAGGCCAGAAGACACTCGGCACAATGAAAGTAAAGTGTGACTGACAGTGGAATATAAATGGGAATGCACAAGTAAAGCCCTTAAGCAGTTCGTTGCCTATGTTTTAAACACAATTTTAAACCCTTTTCACAATTTGCTTAAAATGTGACATTTTCCTTTATCCATGACCCAGTTAGTTTCAATCAGCTTGAGGTCTCAGCACACAACATGTCTTCCAGTCACAGATTGCACACTATAAACTGACTCGACAACTTAGTTACTGTTTTATGCTCGGGTTGTCTCGAGGCTGAGGCTGGATTTAGGGGGTTTGGCTGCTGCTGAAAAGACTTGGCTGCCAGACTGTTAGTGCTGGAGAGAGCCGCTCAGTCATGGTTTTGGAATGCATACTTACTCCTGACACTACAAAGCTATTCCTCCTCCCCACCCCCTAATATCAATGTTTAAAAACCACCTCAGTAGTAAGCCAGGAGCACTTTTTAGAACACAGAGTTGCTGTTCAGTTAACACGGAAATGCAGTTTGTTAGCACCAGGAAACTGCTCTTTTAACATGAAAATGACCAGAGAAGCATGCACACACCCAGAAAGGCAAATAGTGGGTGCATGGGGGAACCACCACAATTTCAGTCAGCTTGGTTCAAACAAACTTCCTATGGCGTCAGTTGTAGGCGTTCTCCAGTTGACAGTGACACAAGAGACCAAGCAGCGAGCACTCACTCCTATGCTGAGTAACAAGGCAAAGGAGAGAGTCACACTCTCTACACTCAGACAGCAGTGGCCTCTGCACGCAGCTCCTCGGGGGAAGTGGGTGGACATGTGCAAGAGATGGTCACGGAAAGGCTAGCTGGGATGTTTGCTCTGCTCAGCTGGATGTTCCCCCTCCTCCCCCAGTTTTTCAGTGTAGCCCAGGCCCCCACCCATCCCCAGTTACTCAGCACACTCCCAAAGGAAGGGAAGAACCAGCCACGGAAGTGTTTCCTAACCGCCCTCCCTGCATCAGCTGCTGGGCTGAGACAAAGCTCAACCCACGCGGGGCTTTATCCAGTTCAGCAGGGCGGGGGGGGGGATGACTCCCAAGAGAAGGGGAGACAAAGGGGTAAGAAGAACCCCTCCCTCCAAAAGAGGCTAGGGGAGAGAAGGCCATTCCCCCACACCTCACTGCTAGAGCCCCACTACAGCCACCCCACCCATCCCTGTTCACCCCGCTGCTAACCCCACTGACCCCCACACACCCCAGAGCAGCCCTGCCACTCCCAACTCCCTAAGGCCCTATCTCACCCCTGAAGCCCCCATAACCAAGTCATGCCCCAACTCCCCACTGTGTTCCCACCTAGCCCCCAACCCCCACACATTCCCACAACCTCCTCGCACCCCAATGCCCATCGTAACACAGCCTCACACACAGCCCCCACCCTGACTGCTCCCCCCACCACCTCTACCCATATACCCCCCCGACCCCAGCCCCCCATAGCCCCACCCTGACTGCTCCCCCCACCTCTACCCATATACCCCCCCGACCGCAGCCCCCCATAGCCCCCCATAGCCCCACCCTGACCCCAGCCAGCTTCTACCCATATACCCCACCCTGACCCCAGCCCCCACCCTGACTGCTCCCCCCTCTACCCATATACCCCCCCGACCGCAGCCCCCCATAGCCCCACCCTGACCCCAGCCAGCTTCTACCCATATACCCCACCCTGACCCCAGCCCCCACCCTGACTGCTCCCCACTCTACCCATATACCCCCCCGACCGCAGCCCCCCATAGCCCCACCCTGACTGCTCCCCCCCACCTCTACCCATATACCCCCCCGACCGCAGCCCCCCATAGCCCCACCCTGACCCCAGCCAGCTTCTACCCATATACCCCACCCTGACCCCAGCCCCCACCCTGACTGCTCCCCCCTCTACCCATATACCCCCCCACCGCAGCCCCCCATAGCCAGCCCCCACCCTGACTGCTCCCCCCTCTACCCATATACCCCCCCGACCGCAGCCCCCCATAGCCAGCCCCCACCCTGACTGCTCCCCCCTCTACCCATATACCCCCCCACCGCAGCCCCCCATAGCCAGCCCCCACCCTGACTGCTCCCCCCTCTACCCATATACCCCCCCGACCGCAGCCCCCTATAGCCAGCTTCTACCCATATACCCACCCTGACCCCAGCCCCCACCCTGACTGCTCCCCCCACCGCCTCTACCCATATACCCCCCCGACCCCAGTCCCCCATAGCCACACTCTGACCCCAGCCCCCCCACTCACTGACTCCCTGGCGAGCCCCGCCCCACCGCCCGGTACCTCGGCCGCGGGTCGCGCTGGCTCCGGCTGCTCGGGCTCCGCGGCGAGCGGGACTGAGCCTGGCAGGGCGGGGCCGCGCGGGGACTGACAGCGCCGGGCCGCCCACCCCGCCGGGCCTGCTGCGGCCGCCACCGCCCCGGGGGCGGGGCTGGGAGCCGGGGCGGGGTAGCACGGGGTGTATGGGGGGAGGGGAGCTGGCACAGGAAGGGGGTGGCACGGGGTGTATGGGGGGAGGGGAGCTGGCACAGGGAGGGGGTGGCACTGGGTGTATGGGAAGATGGCACGGGGTGTATGGGGGTGGGGTGGCACGGGGGGGAGGGGGTGTATGGGAGTGGGGGGATAGCACAGGGAGGGGGGATGGCATAGAGGGGATGGGGGGTGGAGGTGGCACGGGGAGGGGGGATGGCACAGGGTGTATGGGGGGTTGGGGATGGCACCGGGAGGGGGGTAGGGGGATGGCACAGGGTGTATGGAGGGTGGGGGATGGGG
This sequence comes from Emys orbicularis, assembly GCF_028017835.1. Taxonomy (NCBI): domain Eukaryota; kingdom Metazoa; phylum Chordata; order Testudines; family Emydidae; genus Emys; species Emys orbicularis. Next base: position 148,390,378 of record NC_088686.1, read on the forward strand.
ATGACATGAGGCGAGGGTGATGGGGAGGAGGTGCAGGGGCAGGCTGATACAGGGTGTTGGCAGTGGGAGCTGGGAGATTGGGCACAGGCCTGGAAATGGGGAGAGGGGCTGGAGGTAGAGACTGGGACCTGGGACCTGGCACAGGGTCAGAGGGGAAGGCCAAAGCGAGCTGAAGTAAAGGAAAGGGCAGCAGCTATAGGAACAAGACTCCCCAAACACACACACACTGGTGCTCACTCCTGTCACGTCCCCCGACCCCCACAGCTCTAGGGGATCTCTGGGGACCAACCTGTGCATGGGGAATTGTCAATGAAGCTTTAACTCCCCAATTCCAACCCCAGAGCCTGGCACCTCGTGTGGTGCACTGCTGCCCTGCTCATCTGGGAGTGTGTCTCTCCCCCTTTACCCAAGTGTTAGTGACTGTACCATTTGCCAGCCAGGGGAGAATCGTTAAAATACCCTTTGAACTGGAGGCAGGTGAACTGGAGGAGGACTGGTCCAGGTTTGTAAAACCCCGTGGGTTGGGTTTTCATTCTGCAGACCCTCGGGGTTTGGGATCCCTGTCCCAATTGCACATCTGGAGAGTTCCAATAAGGGGCTCGGGCTGCACCCAGCTCCTGGAGGACAGAGGATTTCCCCTATCTGTGGATTGCACCAGCAGGAAAATACCCCTCCTCTGTAATTGGGTACTCAGAAATTAGAGCTAGGATCTCACTTAATGAGACAGGGTTGGGATTAGCATCTCGCTGACCATTTCCTCTGTTCCCAGAGACTGCACTTGCTGTTACTTCCCTTCAAAGTGAACTTTTCCCTTTTCCTAAATTATTATTTAATTGCCAGTCTTAATAACAGGCCTCCGAAAACCAAAAGCCTTCCAAAAAGCATATCTGGTCCAACACTTTTCAATAGGAGTGAAAGATGCAGCTCTGTTCCTTTCTCCTTAACCCCCCACCCCCCGGCACACATACCTCCTCATTAATACTTTCAAGCCTTGGTATTTTGGCAAAGTATAGCAGCAGGCTAGACACAGGAAGACACAGGGATAGATGTGGGTTTGGTAGAGGCTCGTGTAAATCGCTGCAACTCCTCAGCCCCAAACAGCTGCTCTGTTCTCCAGTTTCAATTCACAGTGCCCAATGCCCATCTTGGAAAGGGTTTTTCTAAGGCCTGGTCTACACTAAGAGTTTATGTCGAATTTAGCACCGTTACATCGAATTAACTCTGCACCCGTCCACACAACGAAGCTATTTAGTTCGACATAGAGGTCTCTTAAATTTGACTTCTGTACTCCTCCCCAACGAGGGGAGTAGCGCTAAATTCGACATGGCCATGTCAAATTAGGCTAGGTGTGGATGGAAATCGACGGTAATAGCTCCGGGAGCTATCCCACAGTGCACCACTCTGTTGACGCTCTGGACAGCAGTCCGAGCTCGGATGCTCTGACCAGCCACACAGGAAAAGCCCCGGGAAAATTTGAATTCCTTTTCCTGTCTGGGCAGTTTGAATCTCATTTCCTGTTTGGACATCGTGGCGAGCTCAGCAGCACTGGCAACGATGCAGAGCTCTCCAGCAGAGATGGCCGTGCAATCCCAGAATAGAAAGAGGGCCCCAGCATGGACTGATCGGGAAGTCTTGGATCTGATCGCTGTGTGGGGCGATGAGTCCGTGCTTTCCGAGCTGCGATCGAAAAGACGGAATGCAAAGATCTATGAGAAGATCTCTAAAGCCATGGCAGAGAGAGGATACAGCCGGGATGCAACGCAGTGCCGCGTGAAAATCAAGGAGCTGAGACAAGGCTACCAGAAGACCAAAGAGGCAAATGGACGCTCCGGATCCCAGCCCCAGACATCCCGTTTCTACAAGGCACTGCATTCCATCCTAGGTGCGGCCGCCACCACTACCCCACCACTGACCGTGGACTCTGAGGATGGGATATTGTCGACGGCCGGTTCCTCGGAGATGTTAGCGGACGGGGAAGATGAGGAAGGAGATGAGGAGGACGAGGCAGTCGACGGCGCTTACAACGCTGATTTCCCCAACAGCCAGGATCTCTTCATCACCCTTACAGAGATCCCCTACCAACCGTCCCCAGGCGTTAACCCGGACACAGAATCAGGGGAAGGATCAGTCAGTAAGTGTTTTAAACATGTAAACATTTATTTTTAACAGAACAGGAATATTAACAATATTAACAATGGGTTTTTCATGATTAGTTTGCCCTAGGCGCTTAACGTTTCAGTCCTTGGCAGTGCAACTACAGAAAAAAAATCTAACAATGTCCGGTTTAGCATGATTGTTTTGCCCTAGGCGCTCTACTGTTTAGTCCCTGCCAGTGCAGCTACAGTAAAATCCGGTCTATATGTCCGGGGATAGAGCAGAAATCCTCCATGGACATCTCCACGAAGCTCTCCTGGAGGTAATTGGAAAGCCTTTGCATCAGGTTCCTGGGGAGAGTGGCCTTATTGGGTCCTCCGTGGTAGGAAACATTTCCGCGCCAGGAGACAATCAAGTACTCGGGGATCATTGCCTTGCAGAGCATGGCGGCATACGGCCCTGGTCTTTGCAGGCTTTCCCGAAGCATCCGTTCTTTCTCCGTCTCTGAAATCCTCATCAGAGTGATGTCGCTCATGGTGACCTGCTTTGAATTAGGTAGGGGAATGTTAGTATTGGGACTGCTTGCCTGTTCCTTTACAGAACTGTAACCGGCGGTTTACAGCCACGCGGTGGAGGCGGGAGAGGAGCAGCATACAGGGATCTTTCCCTGGGACAGCCGCGAGGGGGTGGGACAGGGGCAGAGCTCATGCTTGCCGGATTGCTGGCAGCAGGGACTGGCATTGCTTTGAACGTGAAAGGAGGCCAGTGCTATTATTAAAGTTTTAAGCAGCCACAAGTCTACGGCTTACCATGTCGGCCTGTTACCCAAATTCCGCTGTCCTGCCCCGCTTGTCTGATCTGCACTGCAAGACCCCAGGCACTGAATGCGAAGGCCGAAAATTCGACCTTGTCCTGAGTGCGCATGTGATAGGTGCTGTGCATGGTCTTGTTCACAGAGAAAGACTATGTTCTTTGTTCACCAAAAAATTTATCTTTCTGAGGAATTCACTCCCTTTTTCCCATCCCACAGCTGCGACTGTCTCCCGACCTACCCTGGCATCACACTCCCAGAGGCTAGCGCAGATTAGGCGTAGGAAGAAGAGGACACGGGAGGACATGTTCTCGGAACTTATGGGCTGCTCCTGAGCCCAGGCAGCCCAGCAGACCCAGTGGAGGGAGAACTTGTCCCAAATCCACCGATCACACATGGAACGGGAGGAGAGGTGGCGGCGGCAGGAAGACCAGCAGGCGACTCAAACGCTGCTTGGACTACTGAGGGAGCAAACGGACACGCTCCGGCGCCTTGTGGATGTTCTGCAGGATCGGAGGCAGGAGGACAGAGCCCCGCTGCAGTCTCTCTCTAACCGCCCTCCCCCCGCCACAAAGTCCCATACCCCCCTCACCCAAAGTCCCAAGAAGGAGGGGCGGCAGAGTCCGTGAAAACTCTCACTCCACCCTTGCAGACTGCTCAAGTACCAGAAGGCTCTCATTCCCCAAAATTTGATAAGTCCTTTCCTTCCCGCCTCACCCAAGCCCCCGTCCCAGTTTCATCCCCCAGTTTCATGTGTAGTTGCTAATAAAAAATACATTTCTGTTAATTACTGTTTCCATCATGTTCTTTTAGAGGAGAGTCTGTTTGAAGGGGGGGAAGGGGGTTGGTAATTGGACAGGACAGTCACCTTTACCAGGGTACAGATGCGGGGGCAGGTTCAGCAGCAGGACACACACACATTGCAGTCACTAGTTACCCTGGTCAGTCTGGGAGGTGGTTTTCATGTTCTGTGTGTGGGGGGGGCTATGTGACTTTGTGGCGGGGGAGGGCGGTTAGAGATCATATGCAGCGGTCCTTATCCTGGATCACAGAGCCACGCAGCAGGGGATCTGTAACCGTCCTCCCCCTGCCCCCCCACACAGAGTCCCGAACAGGAGGGGTGGCAGGCTCCGTTGAAACAACCAGTCCACCAGTGCGGAGCCTGTCATTCCTCGAGTTTAGAAGCGTCCTTTGCATCACTACACTACACCCGCTCCCCACCACAGTCTGCGTCCCAGGTTCAACACTGTACCGCGAAAACAGTAATAAAGAAAACGGTGTTCATTAACAAATTTCAAGTGATTTTATTTTTAAACGTGTGTTGGAAGGGGGTGAACGGGGTATGTAACTGGAGAGGATAGTGAACATTTACTGGGTAAAGAAACGGGGCCAGGTTCAGCTTCTCTGTAAACAAACTTAATAGTCACAGGTTACCCTGCTCACTCAGGAACCTAGCTTTCAAAGCCTCCCGGATGCACAGCGCGTCCCGCTGGGCTCTTCTAATCGCACGGCTGTCTGGCTGGGCGTAATCAGCAGCCAGGCTATTTGCCTCAACCTCCCACCCCGCCATAAAGGTCTCCCCCTTGCTCTCACACAGATTGTGGAGCACACAGCAAGCTGCAATAACAATGGGGATATTGGTTTCGCTGAGATCAGAGCGAGTCAGTAAGCTTCTCCATCTCCCCTTGAGACGTCCAAAAGCACACTCCACCACCATTCTGCACTTGCTCAGCCGGTAGTTGAAGAGTTCTTTTTCACTGTCCAGGGCGCCTGTATAGGGCTTCATGAGCCAGGGCATTAGCGGGTAGGCTGGGTCCCCGAGGATCACTATAGGCATCTCCACATCCCCAAGAGTTATTTTGTGGTCCGGGAAGTAAATACCTTCCTGCAGCCGTCTAAACAGACCAGAGTTCCTGAAAACACGAGCGTCATGAACCTTGCCCGGCCATCCGACGTTGATGTTTGTAAAACGTCCCCTATGGTCCACCAGTGCTTGCAGCACCATTGAAAAGTAGCCCTTTCGGTTAATGTACTGGCTGGCCTGGTGGTCCGGTCCCAGGATAGGGATGTGAGTTCCATCTATAGCCCCACTGCAGTTTGGGAATCCCATCGCGGCGAAGCCATCTATGATGACCTCCACGTTTCCCAGGGTCACTACCTTTGTAGCTCAACGATTGCGTTGGCTACTTGCATCACAACAACCCCCACGGTAGATTTGCCCACGCCAAAGTGGTTCGCGACTGACCGGTAGCTGTCTGGCGTTGCAAGCTTCCAGAGGGCTATGGCCACTCGCTTCTGGACAGTCAGGGCTGCTCGCATCCGGGTGTCCTTGCGCTTCAGGGCAGGGGACAGCAACTCACAAAGTTCCAGGAAAGTCCCCTTCCGCATGCGAAAGTTTCGCAGCCACTGTGATTCATCCCAAACCTGCAGAACTATGCGGTCCCACCAGTCCGTGCTTGTTTCCCGGGCCCAGAATCACCGTTCCACAACATCAACATGACCCATTGCCACCATGATGTCCTCGGCGCGGGGTCCCGTGCTTTGTGACAGGTCTGTGCCACTCTCAGACTTCAGGTCCTCTCCGCGCTGCCGTAGCCTCCTCGCCCGATTTCTCAGCATCTGCCTCTGGGAAAGGTGGATGATAAGGTGCGAGGTGTTGACAACGGCCATAACTGCAGCGATGGTCGCAGCGGGCTCCATGCTCGCAGTGCTGTGGCGTCCGCGCTGTCACTGACCAGAAAAATGCGCGAACTGATTTCCCGCCGGCGCTTTCAGGGAGGGAGGGCGGGAGTGACGGTTGGATGACGACAGTTACCCAAAACCACCCTCGACACATTTTTTCCCCCAGAAGGCATTGGGGGGCTCGACCCAGAATTCCAATGGGCAGCGGGGACTGCGGGAACTGTGGGATAGCTGCCCACAGTGCACCGCTTCCAATGTCGACGCTTGCCCCGTTAGTGTGGACTCACAAAGTCGAATTACTGTCCTTAGTGTGGATACACACGTTCGACTTTGTAATATCGATTCCACATATTCGATTTAAGTAAAATCGAACTACTCTCGTAGTGTAGACATACCCTAAGTAGGCAACATTAGCTGCAGCAACTTCCCAAAGCCAGGATGGCAAATGCCTGATTTCTAGCCTGACAGAAATCCCACGGTGACCTTATCATCCTCTGCAAATGGGCATATTGTTTGGTATGTAAGAATTGTGCCAAAGTAGCTGAGCAAGACTCACAATCAGAATTGTTACTGGAGCATTTAGTGCACTATGCGGGTGAAACCAGACAATCACTATGCTCTTGAATGAACTCACACAGGAAAATGATAAAAGACAAAAACACCCTATCCCCTGGGGGGGAACACTTTTCAGAATGCGATCACTCTATGTCTGTCAGCCCTCATCCTCAAAGGAAACCTGTGTAACGCTGTCAAAAAGGAGCTTGGGAGTTTAAATTCATAACTTTGCTAGACACTAAAAATCATGGTCTTAATAAAGACAATGGATTTATGGTTTATTACAACAATCTGTAACTCACTACCCCTCTTTTTGTCCCAGGACTGCAGAGGTGTTAACGGGCCATTCTACCTTGAATGGTCCCTTGCAATATATGCTAACAACTGGTGCTAAACAATCTGTTCCACCTCCCATTTAGCTGGGATGCGGGAAGTACCTTTTCCAGGCCTGAAGAGCTCTGTGGCAAGGTCTACACTGGCAATTGAACGACAAAACTTTTGTCTTTCAGAGGTGTTATCCCCTCCCGTGCCAAAGACAAAAAGTTTTGCCGGGACAAGTGCCAGTGTGAAACCCCACTCGTTGGGGGTGGAAGTTTTTTGTGGCCACACAACCATATCGCTAAAAGCTGTGTAGTGTAGACATAGCCTGTGTGGCTCAAAAGCTCATCTCTCACCAACAGAAATGGTCCTTAGCCTCCTCATCTAACTAATATATCAGCCATTGTGTTAGGTCCTAGACAAACAGTAAATGACACCACCTGCCCTAAAGGTCTTACGCTAGCCAGTCTGTATAGTATGGTCAGTAGCCAGTTGTGCCTAGTAGTCTGTCACATGTCTATTGGCCAGCCTGTGTCATGCTGCTAGTAGCCAGGCTATCTGATACTGTGCATCTAATAGCTACCTTCTGTATGGCTAGTAGCTAGAATATATTGTGTCTAGGAGCCAGTCTGCTGTGGCCGCTAGCCAGTTGACCTGAGATTTAAGGCTTTGGTGAAACAGAAACACAAAAAACATAATTGTCAAATTTATTCCTTGATGAGAAAACCTTGAGCAAGTCACGTTTCGTTCATGGGACAAAGGCAAACACACACAGAGACAGAGTCACATGAACCTCACACACACACTCGTGTGTGCACACACCCCTCCCCAACCCTCCCCTATGAAGCTAACACCGCCATCCTTAGCCACAGGAGACAGCAAGCATTCCTGCAGCTGTGCAACAGGCAAGAAGTGTCGTTTATAAACATAAATATGAACCCCAAGGCAGGAATCAGGAAACAGACAATGTCAGGCTCTGTTGGCTGTGGCATTTCCTGTCTTTATAGCTCTCCACAGCAGCAAGAAGACTATAAAGCCTGATTTTATGCTATTTATTTCTTTGTGAGGGTAGGAGTTTCGTGCTGCATCAAATGATAAGGGACTGGAAGAAGTGGGAGCAGAAGGTGATGTAAGCCCCCGCAAGGCGGATACAGCGCAGACTGAACCTGGCTGATCTTCCTTAGCAATCATTTCAGCTTTCAGCAAGGGCTTCGTCTCAAGGGAGAGGAAGAATTCTTATTGATTAAAAGAAAGGATTAGACATTTACTGTAAGCGAATAAGAATAGTGTTCTCCCCTACAGTCACTAGGGCCATCAATTGTGAGGGCAGAAGCTAATCTCCACCTGGGTGGTGTGCAGCAACCATGGGATAGTGTTGCAGGAGCAATCAGCTATATTGGTCATTGCTGGGGTCAGGATAGGAGACTGGCTGGCCCACTGGTCTCTTCTAGCACAACAGGAAATGGGACATTGTAATGGAGGTACAGTGACGGAGGCACTGAACTGGGAATCTAGAGTACTGGGCATTGTTCCAACCTCAGCCTTCTGCTCCATGTGCAATCACTACTCTGTGCCTCAGTTTCTTCATCTGTAAACTGGAGGCGACGCTGCTGACACACCTTTGTCAACTACTTTGCGTGTGGTGGGTAAAAACGTTCTACAAATACAAAGCTCTGGATTTAAATGGTTGTGGCCGCTTCCATGGTTTTGTGATACCAGATTTCAGGGCTGACGATAACTAGAGCCTGCAGTTACATCGGGCAGTGCTGAGAGCAAAGCTGGTCAGATCATTTCCATCAGTGGTGAGCAGAGGAAAACAACGTGGGGACATTTTCACGATTTCTTTTTTCTCACCACCTATAGAACCACTCCAGGCATTTTCATCAGCATCCAGCACATTGGATCTAACTCCAGGGCTCAGTTATGATTTCCCGTCACACAGGGATTTGTCAAGAAAGGAAGGGTAAGGCAACGCATATCCATCCTCCTCCTTGAAAGTCCCAGCTTCAGGCGGCTGTGACTCAGTGAGGAGGGAAAGCCAGCCCCGGACTCTGGCTCAGACCCAGCAGTCTATAAAACATTTGCTATTTTAAAGGGGTTTGGCCTCAGAGACAATTTTTCTTAATTTACTGGGCTTCAGATTTGGAGTTGGCTCTAAAGGAAACATTTCCATATAAAGAAAGGGAACCAAGGAGGAAGTTTTAACTTCAACTCCTTCCTGGGTTTCCTTTCCTTTATACAGCCCCCAGCCTGGGCTCCAGAAAAACAAGTGTCCTGTTCTCGTCAGCAGCTAGCATCTAATCTCATGCCTTTTCCCCTGCAAACAATGAGAGCGTTTGTGTGCCTGGGTAACACTTGGATACAGGAGAGGGAGAAAGTGAACACAGGAGGGCCACAGGAAAGGAACCAAACAGGGATGATTTCAGCAGTCACCCGGATCTATACAAATTCCCTGGAATGGCTCATAATTTCCGGCTTGTGGCTTCTGCTTCTTCCTGCCACCTGGGAAGTACAAACACTGCTGGGAAGAGGGAGTTCTGCTCCCAGGACTGGGGTCTGAGATCACCTGGGGCCTCCTGCAAACAGATAGAGAAGCCCTGGCATCTCCAGTGAAAATGACACCATGCATAAGCCTCGTTTCCATTGAGTGGCTCCTGGGAATTGGGTGCCCAAGTGCCATGCACCCATCGAGGTGCTATGTCCACATACCACCCAACAGAAAATCCACTTCTCCCCGTCTAGGATGTCTTCAGAGCGATGGGAGTCAATATTAAACCCCTCTCCTTCCCACCTCCTGCTGACACATGGTCTGTGCCTCCAGTATCTCATCTTCAAGACAAAAGAGGGATGGGGTTGGGCAGGGATGGCTCCCAAGCTTCTCCGCTCTACAATGTCTTTTTCCGGAAGATGAGATCCCGGAGGCAGAAATCAAGCATGTGCTTCCCTGCTGCTTTCCATTGTCCCTTGCTCCCAGAGGGACTCACATTCTCTCCACCAACCAGAGATCTATGGAGCTTAATGTTCTGCTGATGTCTTTGTACCAGCTGAGTGGGTCTTGCACTCTGCAGATTAGTCACTGCATAATTAAAGTGTTTCCTTCTTTCTGCACAGTCACACTTGTGATTACTCTAATCTTGCTATTTAGACTATTTAGGCTTTGCTCACCCTGTCACCCTGACCAGGAAGGAGCAGAGGTAGCTGTTTACACAAAGGAACTGAGGCCACCAAGAATTTTCTGAGGGCCAGCTTCACATCACTGCCAAATGCATTGCAAAGTGATGCCATAGTGTGGCTGGGGAGGGGCTGTTGTCCTGTTGATACTGATACCTGTGCCCAGCAGTTTTCTTCCTCCGGGGGGATCATCTCTACCAGTGATCCCAAGGCTGTGGCTTCCACAGGCTCATGCCAATGGCAAGGTTTACTTGCTAGTACGCAGTGTTGTTTGTGCCAGCCATTAATCCTGCCCCTCTGCCAGGCAGCATTGATAGTGCACAATGCTCCCGTCTCCGGCTCGCTCTCCAGTGGCAGCCCGGGATGGACGTGCTGCTAACACCCACACATCAGGTTGTACCTGTTGCCTGTGAATTTGGTGCTGCTGAAAAGTGCTGGATCAATGGAGGTGTCTATTAGTCTCCAGAACTGAGAGAGCCCTGGCAGAGCAGGGCAAGCTTCCTTCCCTCACACTGCTCTCCGCACTGTGCCTCGCAGCCCTGGACGAGAAAGGAGCGATCTTGAACTTTGCTGGGTAGGCCAGGCGGCTAGTGCCCCTCACACTGGTGGCTGCTGTAATGTGCACACCTGGCCACAGGGTACCATGCTCAAGTCCAGCAACTCACTTCCCAAAGGCGGCAGCTGGCCATCCAATAGCCCAGGCTGTCATTCACCCCGCCCTGTTCTGAGGGGGATGCCTTTGCATGTGAAGTCCGGCAGGAATTAGCAGCGATCTCCGGGAGGTATCGCCTTGTCTTTGGAAAGCGGAGAGAGCAGAATAAAGTCCAGCGTCCAGCACAGTGCAGGGCGAGGGTGGGAGCAGCGAGTGAAAAACAACGCGATAGGACCTTTCCTTTCCACTTCCATCCTCTGAACTTCTTGAACCCTGGGGGATATCTTTCCGCATTTTCATGAGAGTCGATTGACTGGAATGGCGCTGCTCCCCAGACAAATGGGGCAGCATGAGGAATCTCACGCTGTGGGCTGTGAGATTTGCTCAAACTCTGTTAAATAACTGAGGGTCCAATTTATAGTGGGGGTAAAAATAAAATGAAATCCAAATGTCTGCAACATTCACTGCAGCAATCTCAGCTAAGGGCTTCTCTACACAGACAAGCTGAACTGCTTTAACTATACCTGTAGAGTTGACACGGCACCACTCCCCTAGTGTGGATGCAGTTAAGCTGGTACAGAGGTGCTTCCTGTACAGGAAAGGGAATAACTATACCAATATAAGGCAGCTTGATACTAGAATAACTGCATCCACACAAGGTCTTGTGCCACTAACTATTTTGGCAAAAAATCACCCCCTTACTGAAAGAGTTCTATCAATCCAACAACTGGGTGCAAGCCAGGCCTTTCGCCCTCACTCAGCATCCCCATTCACCTGGCTGCAGTAGGAAGCCAGGCTCTTTCTCATTAAATGTTTGGCCTTGGTGTTGCATTAGACACAGAAGCCAGGTTGCTGCTCCCACCATGCATCATTCCCACTGCGTCGCCTAGGTGGAGTGTTTTGTTGTCAGTTTCTGCAGTTCAGGGTGTGCTTTAATGTAGACAATACATGCGCTGGGGCTGAACTAATATTGCTCTGGGAACCTTTAACTTCTGAATGTCCTGACTTGTGGGTGTTTCCCTGCCCTGCCTTAGCCATGCATTCATTTATTATAAGAGTCTGAACAGTAGTTCTTCTCAGGGCCAACACAATTCAGGCTGTTCCACGCCGCTGCCAGCTGCTAACAGAGCCTGTCCCCACTTCCTCTGCCTAGCATCTGCCCCTGCCCTGGCTTTGGAGAGGTGAATCCCTGCAGATGAGTCCACAAGAAGCTGTGCCTTTCCATTGGCAGCAGGCCTGATTTCCCACTGCTCTCCACCTTGTGTTGGCATTTGTACCTGTGCAAAATCCTGGCATTCTGATTCAGCAGCGTTTTACACCCTTTGCACTGGTGCAAAGGACAATGCCTGGTGCTGGGCTATAGTGAATTAGGCCCAGTGCATCTAGTGGTTGGAGCCAGGGACTCCTGAGCTTTATTGCCAGCTTTGTGGCAGAGCAGCTGTGCAATCCCGGGAGAATCAGCACCTCTGTTTCAGTTTCCCCATTTATTTAATGGGGTAAGACCTGCCTCATGCTGGGCTGTTGCAAGACCTGTTTGTAAAGTAAGCTGCAATTCATCTCACACTCACCCTTCCCCAACCTTTTGCTGAGGGCTTGTCTACAAGCAGTTTAACTAAAGGTGTGATTTTAAACCAGTTTCATTAAACCAGTGCAAAGGCTGTGTGGACTCTATTATTTTCAGTTTAAATCAGGCTTGGCTTATTGTGGTTTAGTTTAAATCCATTAGGGACAGGCTTAAGCTAAAAGAAAATAAGCCACTCAAACCTAATAAGAGGGTCCACACAGGGTTTGCAACAATTTAACCAAACTGCTTCAAATAAATCAGTGCAGGTTTGTGTGTAGACAAGGCAGGAGGCGGATGGAGCTCAGCTCCCTCTGGTGCCCACGCGATTCCAATTGTTTGATGATTTTTGGGGGGACATTTTCAGTTGATTTCTGGTTTCGAAACCCACTCCCCCCACCCCTCAATCCCTGTTTGAAAATGAAAAAGAAACTTAAAAATCCATGTTATAAAGTGGCCCAAACCCAACTGTAATGTTTTTAGACCAGGGGAGGAGCCGAGGAGGTGGAGCCAACATGGGGTGACCAGACAGCACTCAGCAGCCTGCCAGCAAGGGGGTGCGGAGCACTGTGTGGGAGCCAGGGCGCTAGCACATGGCAGGGGCCGCGTCCCTGCAGTGGAAGTGTACAGTCCGGGCTGGGAAAGCAGGCTCGGGAGTGCCCCGAGAGATGAATACATTTTCCTTGTAAAGACTCTTCTGATCATAATGAATAGCCCATTAGCTTGGCCGTCAATCAGAGCCTGCCTGAAGGCTGGACTCCATCTAGGCCATTGATTTTGACCGCGGGCTCTCGTTCAGAAAGTTCTTCTGAGTCAGATTTAGAGGCAGTGCGGGTGAGGGCGTTGTACTAAACACCGCTGCTGCCCTCTAGTGCCCGCTGCACACCACACGGAGCTGCACTCCTGGTTACCTTACCTGGCACCTACCCGTTATGTTCTAGCTAATACAAGGTGGGCGAAGCTCCAGGCTGACTGTGCAGTCGTGACCGCGCATTCAGCACAGAGGCGCTCTGGAGCTATGTAGAATGAAGACGCACAGCCCTGGTAGGTCTGAGGAAGAATGAGGAGACCCCATTAAAGCCCGAGGCAAGTCTCAGAGGGCACGTCTGCATGGCAGCCGGGACACACAGACTCAGGCTGGTTCTGCTCAAGCCAGCATGCTAACAATAGCAGTGTGGACGTTATGGCTCACGTGAGCTGCTTGAGTCAAGCCCATCTGAACACATGGGTCCAAACTCAGGGGGCCAGCCCCAGCCGCAACGTCACACTGCTATTTTTAGCGCGCTTGCTCGAGTGGAGCTAGCACGAATCTGCCTCCCCAGGCTCGGAGGCTGCTCCCAGCTGCAGTGTAGCCAGGGGGTAACAAGAAAAATCATAGAATCATAGAATATCAGGGTTGGAAGGGACCTCAGGAGATCATCTAGTCCAACCCCCTGCTCAAAGCAGGACCAATCCCTAGACAGATTTTTTTATCCCAGTTCCCTAAATGGCCCCCTCAAGGATTGAACTCACAACCCTGGGTTTAGCAGACCAATGCTCAAACCACTGAGCTATCCCTCCCCCCAGATAGTCCTGCAAGAGCCATTACCGCTATAAGCCTTTTGAGATTGAAGCTCAACTCTTTATGGGTAAAGATCACAGGCCAGAATTTGACCGGGGCACTCAGCAGCTCTGAAAATTAGGCCATTAGACCTATGGCTTCAGGCAGACCAGCTGGAAAATGCTGGCAAGAATCTGCACCTTTCTCCTTGGGCGTGTTAGGTGAGCCTAGCGTATGCTGTGACAGGCCCAGAGACAATCCCAGACACAGAACTTAGTTGGCTCGCCCATCACACATTTAAAGAGACTCTACTATTTTTCATTACTTGAGGTCAGCACTGCCCGTCTTGTCGGTGGCCCCACTAGGCACATGATGGGAGGCACCAATCTCACTCCACACTGCCCTCTGAGAAGGGCTGTATGGCACGAATACCCTAGACAGCATTCGAACCAGGCATGCCAACACGGCAAGCTCTCAGGACCTGGATCCAAAGCCCACTGAAGTCAGAGAAGCTATCCATTGACTTAAGAGCTTTGGATCGGGCCCTGGGTCCCAATTCCCTCTTCCAGCCAGGCCCCAGATTGTTTTAGAATTCACCTGCTCTTTAGTTCTAACCTGAGCCATCATCGGCAGAGAGCCCAGCAAGCAGTTGCCAAGACATTTCTCAGCCCAGGAGGGGCGTGAGTAGCAGATGGAACACTAACCAAGAGAGTTCCTGTTCTCTTTGGGGTTTTTTGCAAATATTCCACACAACAATAAAAAGGAAGCCCGTGCCCACTTACAAATGAATCAGAAAAAAAACCCAACTCCCTTAGGAGGCATGAGCAGTTTTCTGGACTCTGCCTGCTGGGAATTTAGTGGGAAAGGTGCAACCAAGCACCAAAGGAACAACCACAAGATTAAATTTCCAGAAAAATATACTTTGTCTTTACAAGCGCCAGGCCACGTGCTATGGAGCAACACAGACTCAATCTCCCCATGATCACACATGTAACATACTGTCTCAGATGGCAGCTGTTACCCAGTATTCTGTTTGCTAGCCAAGGGCATCTAAGATACTACACCGGACCCTCACTAGAACACGGGATTTAGGATCCATGTGCAGTACCGCGTTAACGCGGGGACCGCGTTAAAATGAATTGCAATTAAAGTAATTAAATTTGGGATCCATGGCCGCGACCGCATTATATGCAAATTCGTGCTATATAGACGTGCGTTCTAGCGAGGGTCCGGTGTATTATCATATTTTGGGTTAATAAAAAACAAAACCAAATAAGAGGCTCTCAGAGCATCAGTAATTTGTTCTCTCTCCAGCTCCTGGATACACAAGAAAGTCAACTCCACTCCTCGGGTGTCATCTTGCCCACTTGAGGTGAGTCAGTGGTTACTAAGACTAACTGGGTAACTTTCACTTAGTTGGCACTAAAGAACAACACCTGGCAATGGCAGTCAGTTGAAAATATGCACAAATTGCTTGGCATCAGGGAAGGCAACGTTCCACTCTTAGCATATTTGGAGTGGGGGAGATTTTGCATGATCTGATCTTTGTGAATGTTGAGGAAGATACTGGCTCATAGAGGTCTGTCTGGGTATATTTGCTGGCAACCCTGTAAACTACTCATAAGTGACTGGCTTTCAGGCAAGTCTCCTTCACAGAAGGCTCTGCAAATAAAGACTTGGCAGTGGGATTCCTGGGGGCATTCTTTATTTCAAAACCCAGGTACACACAGGGCGATCTAACGATCTCCTTACAGCACAGAAATGTCAATAGATTAAACACTCCCTGGATGCCTTTTAGTTCCAACGAGGTGTACCCAGTTTATTTACATCTCACAAATTACGAGTTACAAACAACATTCACCAGAAGGTGACACATCATGACAGTGCTTGGTGCTCCTGGCAGCAGCAGGACACGAGAAATAGTCAAAGCCAAAGTGTTGTTTCAGAAACGGAGGGAATTTGCTACCCTGGGACAGCATTTTATAGCTAACCCTTCATCACACTCTGCAGAGACCCAGAAAATTCATGTCCCAGATCAGAGGTTTGCAGAACATGTTGCTTTTTCTAAATCAAGCATTCTGCAGGGCAGGGCAGAGCTCCAGCTCCAATCAGAATAGAGCTGGTCACTGCTCTGAGATTAATACAGGAAAGAAGGTGATTTGCTTTTTTTTAGAAAAAACACACACCTTATTAATTATCCTTGGGTCTCAGCTAAGCACATAGATGCAGCATATTTAAGTTGCAAGATCTTTGGGGGGCAGGCCTGGTCTGTATTTTGAACAGAACCAAGCACCAAATTCATTACAGCTGGTGGAAAAATGGGATGAAAGTTTTGTGGACCTCTCATTCCAGTTGTTTTCATTTAAATTTGAATTTGGAAATTTTCAGGCCAGCTCTTCAATTAACAACCAACAATAATTGGGCCAATCCCCAGCCTTGGCATCTGGGAACTCAACATCGGCCCAGGGTGCTAAAGCAGCTCTGGTGGAAGGCGCAGAGGACTAGCAGGGGCGGTACCAGCTCACAGGAAGCCCGCTTACATATATTTCTAAGTATTTATACAGTGCCCGTCATCACGGTAACTGGGCGCCTACTCCAGGTTACAAAGCTGAGACTAAGATACAGTAAGTGGACTGACGGCTGCATGACCAGCAGGAGGGCAAGCGTGAAGGAAGGGTGCTTGGCTACAGCCACCCACAGCATGGCTCCATCCCAGTGCTCTCTCTGGCAGGACTGTTACTTAGCTACGAGCAGGAGGCCGAGCGTCAGGACTGTGCATGCCAGGCAATTAGGCACTAGTGTTGTGAGGACTGGACAGGCGCCCGTCCCACGGGCGTGTGGGAGCAGCAGCTGATGCAGATCTCGAGGGGGGAGGAGGAAAGGTTTGCAGAGGGCAGCACGCACTCCCCCGGGCGTGGAGAACTGCAGCCACTCCCGCTAATCCACCCCATTCTCACTTTACCAGAACCAGCAACCACAGTCCTGGGGGCTCTCTCCCGGCCCTGCAGAGGACACTTGGAGAGCCAAGTAAGAACACAGTCCTCTGGCGGGGACCAGGTCGGGTAGGGTTGGGTACGGGTGCTGGCATCAAAACAGTCCTGCCTTGCTCTCCCCAGCCCGAGGGCCCCAGATGGCTTTTCCATCACCAGCTGCTACGGCTCTAGGCTCTGCCCAGCAGCAGGGAAGCAGCGGGTGGAGAGGGGGCGCGGGAGCAGGCTGGGGTTCCACGGTTTCTTACTCCTCTTGTAGGAGAGGCAGGAAGCTGGTCAGGCAGCCCCTGCGCCCCCCCAGCCCAGGTCCTGGTCCCACGCCGACTGTAGCGGTGCCGCGCCCCGGGGTAGCTTGGCCTCACGTGTAATTGCCGGGGCCGCCCAGAGGAATCACGAAGACGGAGATGTCGTCTCCGGAACCCAGCTTGTCGTTGGCCAGCCGCCAGCCTCGCTCCTTCAGCACCCCTCTGGACCTCACCACCAGCTTGTAGGCGGCCCTGGTGTACCTGCAGCACCGCCGGGGACGACGAACGGAGGCAGCCAGTCAGTAGCAAAGGCTCCCTCCCCCCGCCATCCACACTTGGGGCAGATCCCCCATCCTAGAGCCCCCTACTGAGGCCGACCGTACGCCCTGGTGAGAAAGGGGATGGCTGGGGGGGGGGGGGTGTCAAGCTCTGTGGGGCCTGTGGGAGACCGTGTGGGGAGGTGAGAGGAATACATTGCTCTCAGATGACCCCTCCTGCCCGCTCCAGTGCTTTGTGGGAAGCAGCATCCAGCCCCACCCCCGGGGACACACGGCTGTGACACGGTGCCTTTGAGGCGAGACAACAGCAGGCTGTGGGAACTGTAGCCTGAAAGGGAACGATGGCGGCAAGCCGGGAGCGCTGGGCGTTTGGGACAGCAGGGCCCCCTTCCGCACTGCAGCCATCCCGCCCACGCCTTCACTCCAGGGACAATACGCCCGGCCCCCTCGACTCACCTGCAGGGGTCGTTTGGCTCGTAGCTCATCAGCACTTCCGTGACCACGTCAGCCACCTCCCGGTCATTGGTCACGTCCCAGAGCCCGTCGGTGCCCAGGACCAGCACGTCGTCAGGGCAGTGTTCGTACTGCGTCAGGTCGTAAACTCTGACCTGGCGAGAGACAGGGGCTCAGAGCAAACATGGGCGCCGGAGAGGGGCTCGGAGCAAACACCAGCCACTTGCTATTGCACTTCAGAAAGGGCCTGTCGAGCTCCTGCCCTGCCCTGCGTCACAGCACCATGCCCTGGCCCGTCTCCCCCAGGAGCTGCTCCAGCCAGCAAACGGGGATCCCAAGGGTTCCTATCTCGCTGTCGCTTTCAGAGTCATCTCCCTGTCCCAACTGGGCTCAGAAGGGCAGAGAGGAGACAGAAGGGAGACCAAGCAAAGCATTGTCCTCCACACCCAGACACGCGGCCCCAGCTCCCCCTCTGTCCAGCAGGGATGGCAGCCCTGCCCTGCCTCACAGGGGTGTGGGAGGATAACTGAACTAAACTCTGCAAGGCGCTCAACTACCCCGATTATGGGGAATGAATGCCTCAGGCAGACGGCTGGGCCGGGGGCAATGGCAGAGCTGTGTGACGGGCCCAGGACTGGAATAACCGGGGCTGCGTAAGGGCAGGACAGAGGTGCCGTGGCAGAACTCACGTGGTGCCAGCCCACATGACCCTATCGCTAAAAGCCCCTCCCTGAGGTGAGCACTGAATTCGCTCACATTACCTAGCACCAGCCACTGCGGGTAACTCTGGGGAGGAGGACAGCGGGCCGGCCAAACTCACCTCAGGGACACAGGAGAGGAAAGGCTTGATGTGGATATTGGAGTTGTACACCTTGAGGTCGTGGTCTCCTAAGCCCCGCGTGACCCCGATTGTTGCCATCACCCGTGCCTGGCGGGAAAGCAAATCAAACAGCTTCACTGTCTGCTCCCCCTTGGCTCCAGGGAAATGCACGCACGGTGGGTGCTGCAGTCAGTGCATCTGCAGGGGGCCTGAGTGGGCCCTTGGGCTCACTAGAGAAAACAGGGCTGGAATTTAAACCTTCAGAGACAGAAATCTCCCCACAACCCACCCACCAGCAGAAGCCAGACAAGAAGAGTCCCCCCAAACCATTGCAGACTCTAATGTCCCAGCTCCATGCCTGGATTTCTGTGACCCCTCTAAACTCCTGGCCTCCCTGTTCAATGGGGATTGTGTCTTTATGACACACTGTACCCCATGTTCACCACTTTTATATGGCTATGATATATTTCATACAAAGTTGACCTTGTGAGGTATCATTTAAAAACTTGTAATTTACTGAACATCACCGTCATGTTAAAATGTGTGTAAAGCTATGAGATTTTACTATATGTTTGTTACTGAAATATGTTGTAATTCTGAGGAATGCCTACAGACTAGCTCCTCAGAGACAACAAAGGACTGGCCACAGGTGTTAGAAAATTATTAATTGCTGAAACAACCTTTCACCAGCAATGGAGACTGTACATAAAGAATTTACATGTCATCTCCAAGACTGCTCAAACTTCACGTACACAGAAGGTGTAGGCAAGAAATTTAAAATTCACCTAAAAGACATTTTGAATTTCATGTGCACAGGGGACTGTTTTGTCTACCCCCCAGCTGGGGGTAATCCTCAAGGAGGGGAAAAAGGAATAAGAATGGAGAACTCAAACACACAAATTACCTCTCCTCCCCCATCTCTATTCCAGGCAGCAAGATTGCTTGAAAGACAAATGTGCATCATTGAACTAGGGGGGAGTGGTCCTGGCCTGGAGGTTTTCCAGCCAGTACAGACTGCTGAAAGCTTTTGGGTAACATAAACCTTTTTCAGAGTAGCAGCCGTGTTAGTCTGTATCCGCAAAAAGAACAGGAGTACTTGTGGCACCTTAGAGACTAACAAATTTATTAGAGCATAAGCTTTTGTGGGCTACAGCCCACTTCTTCGGATGCATATAGAGTGAAATGAAAGCTTATGCTCTATAAACCTTTGTGCTTTTAATCCTATTAGTCTTGGTAACATTTAGGAATTAGCCTGCATGTTTATTTTTTTATTTCTTTTGTAACCAACTCTGACTTTAATGCCTTAGCACTTGTAAATCACTTAAAATCTACCTTCCTCTAGTTAATAAACTTCTTGTATTGTTTTATCTAAACCAGTGTGTTTGATTGAAGTGGTTGGGAAATCTCTACTCAGGTCAACAGGGCTGGTGCACATTCATTACCCATTGTTGAAATGACGGGCTAATTATGAGCTTGTACGGTCCAGTGGGCTACTGGCCAGTGCAAGATGCACATTTCTGGGGGGCAAGGCTGGGATTGAGAGAGATGCAGATTTCGCCCTGTATCTGTTCACGGCTGGCTGGGAGAGCATTCATGTATTCAGTTGGGAGTGACGTGACATGCCAGTGTGTGAGCAGAGCCTGGGGGGTGGCTGTTCTGACAGTAAAGCAGTGGAGAAGGCATCCCAGCAGTTCAGGTTGTACCCTGGGGAATGTGTCAGTCCGTATCTCACACCTGCAGTTCCTTTACCTTTTTACCTTCTCCGTAGATAAGCGGAAACTTCAGGTCGTCCTCTTCTATCCTTTTATAGGCCCTGGTTACAAACAGGGAGATGACCTGTTACGGGGCAGGTAAAGCTTCCAGCAGCATCCTGGGCTGTTTTCAACAGAGAAGCCTGAGCCCGTCAGACACTCAGGCCCTGCCTACGCTGGCAGCTGCCAACAGGTGCAGCTGAACCCACAGACAGGGTACGGCTGCATTTCTCTTTGACAGGGGCAGGAGGGTCTAAGCAGCTAAGTCATCAGCTGGCGCAAAGTGTAACGAGCAGGTTAGTGGCCTTACCAGCCATTCATGTTCTGGTCTCTGTACAGCATCTTCTTCCCCAGTTCCTTGTGCTGAATTCTCCGGGGAAACTCGAGGTGCGTGAACTCATTCCCCAGCAGCTCAGGTCTCAAAAACCCCTGAGGGGAGAAAACAGCAGATTCAGCCGCAAAACCCAGCGGCGCCCTGTGAACGTAAACAAGACACACAGCCTGGGCCCCAGGCACGGAGCAGGGGCTATGCTGGAGAGGGGGCCCACAGCACATCGTTCTCCAGCTCATTAAGACACTGGGCTTTGAGAGCAAAGGCAAACGTTCAGGCCGGGCTCCTGGGCACATCAACCCCCTCTGCACTGCAGCAAGGGCACCGTATGCTGGTCCCAAGGCAACACAGCTTGGCTACCAACAGCCTTTTCTCCAGCTGCAGCTGCGCTGCCCTATTTCATGAAGGTCTGACTCATGTTTGATGGCTTCCAATAAGCGTCCTGGAGAGGATGGTTCTGATTTCAATGGGCTTGGGGTTCCCTGGGTCACTCCTCAGAGGGGTACAGCGAATGGGCCAGACACCGCCAGGAAAGGGGCTAAAATGGCTTTTATTATTGGGGACAACAGCAACACATCTCACTGCGACTGGAAAGCCCGCAGGGTATCTTTCCAGGGCAGCCACCTCCCAGCACTGCACCGGAAAGCCCCAGTTCCACGTGAGAGCAGAGCGGCTCCATGTAGTTCTGGGCACAAATGCCACTCGTGATGTCAACGGGGGCCTTTGCCCATGCTGATCTGGAAAGGGCTTTGCAATAACTGGCCCAGAGGGTCTGGCTGAAATATGCAAGAGAGAAAATTCCGGGGGAGGCTGAAATGCACCCAGGTCCAGTTCAGGTACCCAGAGGTCACCCGTGGGTTGCAATGGCGAGGCGGAGTAGGGCAAGAGACAGTCAGTCCACCAGCCTGAATTCTGAACTAGCAGAGACGAGACAGGGGCACCGGGTACAGACAGCAAACACTGGCCCAACTCTGGGGCTCAGAGATGGCAAGTGAAATGCAACAGGCAGTGACTTCTCTTCTCTCAGCCGGAGCCTCCGGGCCATGATTAACGCCATGGCCTCTGCCAACCCCTCCTGTTCATTTGCCCAGACACAACAAGAGGAAACGCTGGGATTTAGATACTGAACTAGCCTCTGTGGGCGGCGCCATTGTCAACAATGTCCCGTCGTTACTGAATATTTCCTTGGACGTTTAAACAGCGCCCATGTGAAGGTTCCCAACGGTTTCATTCTGCAAAGAGAGGGATCTCCTCAGGGACCCAATTCCCTTCCCACCCCCCAAAACCTTTAGTCCCATATTTCTCCATGGGTCCGGGATGGTCCATGGACCACAGAGTGCGAACCACTGCTCTAAACAAAGGCAAATTTCCCCCAGCAGACCCCTAGCCAATGAGTTGTCTGCTCAAGCTTACAAGGGAATCTTCTGCATCAGCCCACCCCTGGAGCCACACCAGTGGGGCAGGGAACTTTGACATGCAATTATCACATTGCACCAGAGTGCAGGGATAAGAGAGACCCAGTGCCGAAATGCAGGGAGGGACATGGGGTGGGGGGGAGTCGAACAATGTTAGCAAATGCCGAATGACTTAGCAGAGGAAAAGCCGAGAGCGGGAGGTGAGGGAATCCAGCGCAGAGCTGCAGACAATCTCTGCTGGAAGGAAGGCTGTTCCCCGGGGCTGTGTTTTCTATCGATAGGACCAGAAGTCTAACTGTGAAATAAATGCCCTCCGTTTAACTTGTGTAATGGTCTGGAGTACTGGTCCGAAACACTGCAGCTTACAGCAGCATTGCTGCAGTTTCCTGCATTATTATGAGGGTACTTGTTGGATACAAACCCTACAAAAGGACTTGGGCTGAAATCGAGTCACCCCAGCCCATGGGGCAAATAGAGGGTTGATTTTCTGACTGCTCCGTTTTTCTGCCCCAGCCAATTGGAGAGACTCCACTGCTGGATGCAATTTCCTCCTTTCCGGGGCTGTTTGAAAATAGAGCTGAGGACAGGAAACCTCCTGGGGTTTTTCCAAGGTAGAGTCGGAGCCAGGAAACATGTCCAGCAAAACCTCAGCTAACTCCTATGTCACCTTCTCCCTCCCCCTCACTGTGGGGGGTTTTCTTTACAACTGTATCAAGTTTTGTTTTGCAGCAGAGTGATTTTTCCAAGGCAAACTGGAGAGGGAAGCTTTCAGGAACCACAAAAGCAATGCTCAGACTTGATCTGTTTTCCTAGTGCTGTAGCAGGCACCGGGGTGCAGAATCAAGACTTGGCATTAGCAGAGTCTCCCATCACCTGCTGCTCCAGAGGAGAACTATGGGGCCTGGGAACGTGATGGACAAAGGGAGGGGCAATGTGTACCGTCCAGGAGACTGGGGAATGAGACAGCACTAAATAAATATCAGAGGGGCCTCGCCCTTCCCATCTCTCTACCTCGGGCATGGCACACAGTCCATTGGCTCTGTGCTGGCGCGAGGAGGCAGATTGCCAACTCTGGAGAGCGCTGCCCTCTCTACGCCCAGCGTGAACGCAGAACGAGCCATAGCAAGGCAAGTGCTCCCCTCGCTGGCCTGCTCAGACCTAGGGGTGAGAGGAGTTCGGTCTCCATGGCCTGTTCAGCCCTCGGCCTCTCTGCTGAGGCTGCTACATGAGAGGTTTGTCCGCGCAAGAGAGAACGGGCTGAGACCACTGACTCGCTCCCAGGGGTCCCCAGACAGCTCTGAGTCAGCGTAACTGCCAACCTGGCCTGGACCCAGTGCCCTAGAGGGTAAAGAGCTCATATGCCATTCCCCAACCCCCGAGACAGTCCGACGTGGGACTGGATTGGAACTAATGAGGCCCCAACCCCCCATCCAGGCCCCGCCAAACTGCACTTATTTCACAATCTGGGGCAGAAGGAAACCGCTGCTGATTCACCCGAGGGGTCGTATTTAGCGAACAAACCTCACACAAGTAATCTCAGTGTGACTTGCACTGTAGCCATTTCCCCAGCTGCACAACTGCCCGGTGAGCTGCCCTGCTCATCTGGTTACAGAGACAAGACGGTCAGCAGTGGGGGGGGAGGTTGGAAGGAATCAGATGAGAAGAAAGTTCTTTCTTACTAAAAACTGTAGCCTCTGCCTCTCTGTTTCTGGAGTAAACTCCCTGGACATTGGAATGATTTCCCCGTTACGGATGATAATGGCCCTGCAATGAAATATGGAATGATGAGATTAGTGAGAAAGGGAAAGCGGCTGTTCTCTCATTTCACAGCTAAAGGAGGAACGTTACCGTGGGCTCCCTCCAGACCTGCCGGAGGCTCCTGGTTTATTTACTGCACAACACACCTTTGAGGAGCGAGGTGTCTCACACTGTCTATTCGCCATTGTGTATTTTTGTATCTGCTGCGTTCAGATTCCACCAGCCCTGAGCTCAAGAACCAGTTGCTGGCTACACTACTGCGAATCCCCCGAAGCTGCTATTGGGAGAGGCAGGCATGGGGGGCGCAGTCTGTCTCAGGGAGACCACAGGGGTTAAAAAATAAAAAGTAGAAAGGGGGACGGAGAAAATAATCTAGGGTGGAAAGTGGAGCAGTGGCGGCTGGCTGTGTGAAAAGGATCTGCATTAAGGTCACGGAGGCATCGTTAACAGGAGAGCGGGACAGGGAGCATGCAGAACTCCTTGGCAGTTCACAGACAGGATACGCGGGGAATATTATCCTGTGTTACTTGTTCACTGCCGGTGCTGTGCAAGACAGGATGGGCTGTTCAGTGGATATGTAAAAAAAGCTGCTCACGGCACCTGGCCAGAGGTTACTAAGTGCAGCCAAGGTCCTTGGGCGTCAGTGCCTGGCTGGATCTCTGGCTTTCGCTGTGCTCTATGGCAGCGGGGTCCTCTCCACGCACTGTGCGACTGCTGCAGGCACTCCTGGGGCCCGCTCGGTGTTTGCTTCCCTGATCAGAGGTAAAGCAGAGACCCTGACTCGGTTGCCGCCGTCGCTCTGGAAGGATCCCAGCGTCGCCAGCCAATGGATGAGAAGCGGCTGGTCGACATTACGGGGCCGGTCAATGTCTGTGTGGGAACGGCGCTCACTTATGCAGCAGGTTCTAGCCCCTGTGCGTACTCTGAGCCACAGCCACCCCACAGTCCCCCTGCTGCCCCACCTGTTGGCTCGGTTAGACGGCAAGCTCCTTAGGGGAAGGGCCGTCCTTCCACTACATGTGAGCACTCAGGCCCTAGCACGATGGGGCCCGACCCCCGACTGGGGCTCCCCCCGCTCCTGCAACAGAAACGGCACCAAGAACCACCCCCAGCCATTGCCCGGTGAAGCCAGCGTTATACTAGTGCCTGTGCAGAGGGCAGGGACAGCTGCAGGAGAGAGACATGGGCTCTACTCTGCCTCGTGCCCCCCAGCAGGACCCTTAACTGACTTCCCTGGCACGGCCGCCTCTGTTCCTGGCCAGGAAGAACACAGCCCACTTCTCGGCTGGCAGGGGGAGTCTGCAGCACCAGCAACTGTGCGCGCATGGGGGGAATTCCTCGTTTAACCAAGCACCACGGACAGAGCTGAACGTGGGAGCCCAGAGCAGCACGTTGGATCGGTTACCAGGAGCCGCACTCCAACAGGGACACAAGAGATGGGCCTCTTCCGGCCAAGCTGGATCTCACTATCTGGGACACTTTGCCCAGACCCACGCATGGGACAGCAGCTGGCAGCGTGGAGAGGATAATAATAAATAATAAAATAATTAATGGAGATATCCCATCTCCTAGAACTGGAAGGGACCTTGAAAGGTCATCAAGTCCAGCCCCCTGCCTTCACTAGCAGGACCAAGTACTGATTTTTGCCCCAGATACCTAAGTGGCCCCCTCAAGGATTGAACTCACAACCCTGGGTTTAGCAGGCCAATGCTCAAACCACTGAGCTATCCCTCCCCCCCTCGTGAGAGGCCTGCTGAGGCCACTAGAAGCTGCTGGAGATGAAACCGATGCCTGCTCCCTCCAGCTACCCGCAGCCGTGACGGAAGATGCTTCCTCCATTTGGCATGAGCACCTTCCACGCAGCAACACGGCAGCACAGGGCTCTCCAGCAACGCAGGGTTCACACTGACGACAGTCACAGCCTGGCCTACTCCACCGCCTCGCTGCATTTCCTGGCCAGTGGTCAACAGAGAGCTTCAGCAAGACCCTCTCCAGACCGGTGGCTCCCCCCCGGCCCAGCTTCATCAGCTGGCAGTGCCACTCACAGCCTCCTTCAACTCGCTCCTACAGCAGCTCAGCTGGGCGTGAAACGCCCCTATGCAGGGCACCAAGTTCACCCCCCCCCCGCCCCCCCAAACAACAAATTCCACCAACACCCACATTTGCTGGGGTGACATTTATGCAAGGGGGGTACAATTTTCAAAAGTACCTAAGTGATTTAGGAGCCTAAATGCCATTGATTTCCACTAGTACTTAAGCACCTAAGTCACATAGGAGCTTTTGTAAATAAGATTTAGATTGCAAGTGCCTAAGGGCTTATCTACACACAGGTTTTGCACCATTGAAACTATCCCCCCCCGCCCCCAATCAAAATAGTTACATGGGTACAAAAAGTGCCTGCACCCCTGGGCTCAGACACACAGGGTCCATCTACACTGCAATAAAATACGCGTGGCACAGCAGTGGCTGGCCTGGCTCGGACAGCGGGGCCGTTTGGGCTCAGTCTGGACCCCGGGTTCTGAGACCCCACAACACGGGTGGTGTCAGAGCCTGGGCTCCAGCCTGAGGCCAAACGGCCACGCTGTGAGTTTTAGCCCTGCAGGGCTCCGAGACTCAGTGGTTTCTCCTTGCCATGGAGGCATACGCCCAGGCGCTCCTGCACATCTCCCCCAGGGGGATTTTCACTCCCCTCCAGCCGGCTACGGTGTGAAATGCAGGTCAGGCCTGGAGTCTGATTTACAACAATATGTAACGCATGCAGCGGAAAGGGCTGTTAGGAAATACTGCTAGGGGAACAAAAGAACTCACTCCAGAGACCCACTCCCCCCGTTTTTAATCACACACAACAAGGTGCTGCCAAGGAAGGTGTCTGGAGCTTAAGGAATCAAATCCCGAGTTAAAGGAGGCAATTCTACACTACCCGAGTGCACCGGGCCGACGGGAGGACACCAGCATTCCTTCCTTCAGGGCTTACTCTGCTGCTCCGCCATTACCTACAGCTCTGGACAGTTTGCTATTGAAACACCCCTGTGGTAGTGCACGAACCTGCCGTTTACAGCTGTATGCAGAGGCATGCGGTGCAGCACCCTCATCAGCCCCAGCCCCAGGCTTTGGGATCCACGCCTGGCCAGTAGCTGTGACGAGGAGGGTTTCTCCTGGGCTGTCACATGCCTTCCAAGCTTTTTTTTTTTTTTTTTTTTTTTTAAATGGGTGTGTTTATTTCCTCGATCAGTCAGTGACTGGAGGTGGGGGGTCAGACCCATTTCCAGCAGGCAGCGAAGGAGTCTAAGGCTAGGTCTACACTACCCGCCTGAATCGGCGGGTAGAAATCGATCTCTTGGGGATCGACTTATCGCGTCTCGTCAGGACGCAACAATCGATCCCCGAATCGACGCGCTTACTCCACCAGCGGAGGTGGGAGTAAGCGCCGTCGACTGGGAGCCGCGGCAGTCGATTTTGCCGCCGTCCTCACAACAGGGTAAGTCGGATCTGATACGTCGAATTCAGCTACGCTATTCGCGTAGCTGAATTTGCGTATCTTAAATCGACCCCCCCCGTAGTGTAGATGTAGCCTCAGTCCATAGTCACACTGTGACTGCAGCTGCCCTGGCCCAGATACTGGCCCCTGTACACACTCGCTGTCTCCTACCTACTGTCGCCTGCGTTTGCCACGTAGACTTTCCCCAGGAGGTAAACCACAGCCAGGGCGCAGCAGCCTCCTGCCACGAGCCGGGTCGTCCGCTCCCGCTCAATCTGCTCATCCTGCGGAGACAGACAGCAAGACGAATCCACAGATGGAGGCAGCTCAAAGAGAGACGTCAGGGCCCCAGACAGAGCAGGGCTCTTCTAGGCAGGCTGCTGAACCAGACGGTGGGTGGGAAATACCCGCACACATGGAGCAGGGGTTACCGCTGCAACAGGCCCTCCAGCGTGCCCTCAGCTGGGCAAGGGCCCCCCAGCGCCAATCCGCCCTCCCCCGTATGCCGAAAGCTCTTCGGCCTGAACACCTTTGCTGTTCTCGCATGTCTCCCTGGTTAATTCCTCATTCTGCCCTCAGCCTCCTGACCCTGGGAGGTGGGTGTCCTGTACCCTCCCCACCCCCAACCTCTGCAACTGCCATGCTCGGCCACAGCCAGGAGCAGCAGCGAGAGGGTTAACGCCAGATCCTCCTCTCCCTTATCGATTGCACCCTCACTCACATGGCTGAGCACCATTGCCAGCCCTGTGCCTGCTGCTGGGTGCGTGGGGCCAGTCTTGCCTGCCCCCCATGCACACGGGACGCTTGGCACTGCATATGGGGCCCAGGTCTAGGCAAAATAAAGTGCCAGGCAGGCCAAGCATGCGTCATCTCCAAGGCACTGGCTGAGCTCTCAGCACCAGCGGGGGTTAGCAAAGACAGGGTCAGGCTCCTGAGTCCAGAGACTGCAGCTAGCCAAGCACATGCCCCAGCAGACCAAAATAGCCCTCTGCTGTCCCATCAGCACACTGGCTGCTAAAGGAAATGAGCGTACGTTCTAGCTGGAACGCAGCTGCTCGGCCAGGGCCAGGGCACATCCCCCTGCCTGATCCCAGGGGCTCCGGCCAGCCAGCGCTGGACACAGTGGTTCCTATGGGAAGTGGGGTGTCGCCTGGGTTCCCCTTGTGGTTCTCCCGGGGGCAGGCTGGGGAGAGGGGAGTCCTGCAGAGAGTGGCTTCCCTCAGCCTGCTGGGGGCTTGGGAAAGTAGCCGCAAAGAAAAAACAGCCTGGGAGCTGCTTGTGCAGAGCTGGGTTAGGCTTCTCCGAGCTGCTCCCTTGGGTGCCGTGAGGCAGTCTCCGTGTGAGACAGAAATGACACGTCAGCCTCCCTCCCGCCGGGGGCCTTAATGCTTCCTGTTGTTAATGGTGACGAAGAGGACGTGGCATCGCGTGGCGCAGTGGGAGAAGCTGATCTCGTGTGGCACGACCCCTGAGCAGAGCACCTCCAGCAACGGGGCCAATCTGCACACAGCGCAGGCTGCAGGGGAGGAGACAGGGCTTGGGGAGAGCAAGGAACGCTCGGAGAGAACTTTTCTCCTCCCTGCTGTAACTGTGGATGCGCTCATTAGCCCCAGACAGGCCAAATCCTTTCTGGCATCCTGCTGAGCTCCTGGCTTCGGTGATCTGTGTGGCAGTGAGTTCCACAGGTTAACTGTGCCATGTATGTTGTGGGGAGGAGAGGTTTACAGGCATTTCCTCCTCAGACAGTTCTCTACCCAGCTCCTCCCCTTCCACCTCCTGCTCTGGGGCTGCACGCTCCCCAGCTCGCTCACCATCCGCTTGAAGGCGTTCTCGATTGCACCGATCACCAGGCTTTCGTGAGAGACTGCCTTCTCCAGGTGGAATCGGGGCAGGGCATCATTGCGGAGCTCTGCATCCGCTTGTGCGAGGGGGGCCCGGTTCCGCTCAGCCGGGAGTGCCCGGGAATCGCTCGGCAGGCAGAGCGGGGGAGGGGAGGAGTCCTGTAAGATATCCACCAGGTCCCTGAGCTGGTCGCAGATGTGAAGGTGAAGCAGCTTGGATGCCATGACAGCGGCACCGCTGCCAGCGTGGCCGTCAAACAAGCCCCAATAGTGGAAGCAAAGGTCCTTCCTGCCCTGCTGGGAGAAACGGGACAGTTAGGGAATTCCCCTGGGAGGAAAACAAGGGGGAAGAGAGGGTGGGCACAACTGAGCAGGGAGGTTAGGGTCACAGGGCTGGGGCTTGGCTGGCCCAAGGCATTGATCCCAGGACAGTTCTAGTCCCGCCCACGAGGAGACTGACCAAGCTGGCTGCTCAGTGGCTTGTGCGAAATCAATTTATTGGTGGCCTCAGCGCAGTTCCCTGCCACAAGCGGCCCCTTCCCCTAGCGAGGCCAAGCACTGAATGGACTGAAATCCAATCGCACCCCAAAGGGGCCCAGGCCCGTGTGACCTCCCCTGTCAGCACACGCAGCGGATGGAATTTTGCATGTGCGTTTCCAAAGCCATTTTGCCTGGACCCTGGCAGGAGCAGGGCGTGGCGCAGAGAGTCAGCGTGAGAATTACAGGAAGCCCTGCGAGGATCCCGGCCTCCACTGTTTATACTGCTCACCCCCTCCGCTTCCCCTGTGCATTCCTTGGGCGCTGGGTTACACCTCGGACTGCATCTCCTGTCCACCACCACCACCTCGCAGCAGGCTTGATCCTCATTGTGCTGGCTCTTCCCAGCATTTATCACCCTAGGGGGAACCGAAAGAGATGAGAGAGACAATGATTTGGGGCAAACACTCCATTTATCAGCGGATTTCACTCTGTGACTGCAGAGAGACACGGCAGGCGCCAGCCAGTCCTTCACTCCCCCTGGTTATACAGCACGCAGAGAACAACTGCCCACTGAGACCAGCTAGCTCTTGTGGCAGGCTGTTCCTTCCTGTGCATCAGGCAAAGCTTCTGACTCAGAACCTGCTACAAGCCTTGGCTGCAGTCGTGTGCAAGATACACACACCAAGTCTGGCTGCCACAGGTCCTCTGCGAATGGGTTAGGTCACGTTCCAGTGTGTTCCAAAATCCTCAGTGCCCCACGGAAAGCCTGGTTTGCTTAAGCAGAAGTGGGCAGGCAAGATGTACCAGCAGAAACTTTTGCAAACAGAGTGACATTAACTAAGCTATCCCCCCTTGCTAAGCAAATTTCAGATCTCGATTGCAAAACCCGCTTTGTGGGAGGAAGTTGTAGATATGCAAAACAAGAAGTGCTCTTTGGGCAGCAGCTCTTTAAGTGGTTTATAGGGAAGGAATGGTGTCACATGCAGGAGAAGCAGTCAGAGCTAAACTGAAGGGTGCTTTTAACGAGTTCCTCTAATAGTCTGAAAGGTTCCTACTTCTGAGAACTCAAGTGCAGGGTTTTCTATCCCCATTACCGCACTGGAGCAAGTAACATTTCAAAGAGTTCAGAAGTTGGAAAGAAACCCAGAAAAACCCATCCAAGCTTTGGCTTGTTACCATCACAAACTGTGAGCAAAAAACCCCCAACTGTGTGTAAACAAACAAGAAAGATGGTAATTTCAGAACCATAATAATGCCAAAGTCTAAGACAGTGACTGCTGTTTATGATAGTGAAACAGCACCACCAGGGGCCACCTCTAAAATATATCATTTTACAAAAATATCTTATAGCTTCTCCAAGATTTCCAGTACTTCCCCCCTCCCACTCTTTAATTAAAGACAAATTTCTACTAGATGACCCATCTTTGCTTATCCCTGGGGTGGTCACTTGAAGGTAGGTTTCACTGTAATACCCTACAGGGAAGTGATGTTTCTGACAATAACAGAGCTGTGTGCAGCACTAACAGGATAGAAAAGAAAACAGGGAGTGCTTGGAAAATCCAGGTCCAGAAAACTAGCAGTGACAACACGTACCACTGTGAAAAGCAGCAGAGCAGGCACCAGACAAAAAAACACATTGAAATGAACCCCTGATTATCTAAGGTCCTTGTCACCAATAACATACACCTCCTCCCGGCCTCTCTCCTAGCTTAAGAGGAGGCCTTTGCAAAGAATTCCCCATTAAGTCTAGTTTTTACCCGCTTCATGGCTGGCATTTCAAAAGTCTCAGGGCCGGCTACAGGACGGAGGTGACAAAGCCAAAAAAGGCCAGGCTGCGGGAGGGTCCCTTGTGCTCCTCCCAAGGAGATGAAGTGACCTGACTGGCCTAACGTCTCTGGAAACGGTCCAGGTAATACAGCCAAGTTAGCTTAGGGGGCCTCTCCTGCTCCCAATGAGCATGATAGGAGCAGGTCTTTAAAGAGGAAGTGTGAAGTGGCTCCTTCCCAGGAGCCTGGGATTCAAGTCCCTGCTCCTCTGTGATCTTGGGAAGCTCAGTCTCTCTGAGCCTCAGTTCCCCACCTGTGAAAAGGGATAATGTGAGATACATCCAGTAAATACATTAAAGATTGTGAGGCACTTGGATACTGCAATGACAAGGGCTGTATATCCAGCTGACAAAAGGGCAAACCAAAAGCCCAAACAGCACAGCCCGGCTCCTCTCAAATCTACTTTTGACTTTTCTTAGGGCCAGGTTCCAACACCCTTATTCACCCGGAATAACACCTTACTCTGCGCGTCATCCCACTATGGCAATGTGACTGCTCACCTGCAAAAAGCTAAGCTAACAGGTAAGTCTTTGTAGGCCTGGGGCTAAAGACACCGTTCAGTGGGAGGGCAGCAGGCACGGGCCCATCAGGTTTGCTGCCCTGCAGAAGGTATTTGTTTCACCTACGCAGGTACACAGGTAAGCCCATAATAATTCATTTAAAAGGAAAACATAACTTGTGCCTTCCAGGACAGGCAACAAATGGAATCAGAGTCAGCACTTGACGCTTGGCCAACTAGATGACGATATTTACAATAGATTTTATCTCAAGGCTGAGCCCCAGTAACCTTCTTACAACTAAGAGGAGCTGTCTTGCCGTGTCAGGGTGTCAAAAGACCTTAGGGAACCTCAATGGAACTTGTGATAGAATGAAAACAAACAGAGCTTCCGTTTAGCAATACCACAGGTTTGAAACTGCAGGGGAGGAAATGAAAGTGGGCAGACATCTCTAAGGCAGTGCGGACCTTTGCTTTACTCCATCTCAGCTAATACAAAAAATACTGCTAAAAATTAAACTCCCACATTGTAGACTCTCTGGGAGAGGAATCACCTTTTCATTCTGTGCGCGCAGAGGCCCCAGCACTGTGGGGCCTCTCAGCAGTATGGCAATTGTAATACAGAACGATGTGCAGCCATTCATTGAACAGTTTACACACCAGGGCTCTAGAAATATAAAATCCTCTGGTAAACGGCAAGAGTCAGGGCCTCTAGAGGGAAGCTGGCCACAGCACAGCCGTGATCCTGCAAACAGGCTTCCCTGTTAACTCGTGTTTCTGTGTTCAGACTCACTTCACTCACCGATTACTCATGTGCATAAGCGTCTGCAGCTTCTGCAGAACGGTGCCTCCAGCTAAATGTCTGGCTCTGACCTGTGACAGGCGTTGGAGATGCTAAGCGCCACAACCGGTGACTGCACAGAGTGGCCAAGGCAGTGGATAAGCCGGGGAAAGTGAGTGCCCTTGGAGAGTTAAACACTGCTGCATGCTTGGTTCTGCTTTCCCAGTGAGGGGCAGGGCTGCTGTTTGCGCATGGAGAGACCCCCCGGGGGCAGGAACAAGGGAGCTATTCAGGGCCTAAGTGCTGGAACTAGGGGTGCTGCCACCCCCTGGCTTGAAGTGGATTCCATCACATACAGGGTTTACTTTGGTTCAATGGCTCTCAGCATCCCCACTATACACTTTGGTTCAGGACTCCTGATTCAGGGTCCCAGACTGAGTCAAGGGGACCCTCTCTCGACAGGGATCCCGCTGGGGGAGTCAGGCAGCACAGCGCCCTTAGGCTGGATACCCCGCAGCACAGGAGCGCCTGGGTCCCGTTCCCGCGGCAGCGCCCTGTGCAAACCAAACCCCGCCTTGTCCCCTGGGCAGCTGCACCCGCGGACATGCAGGACCCAG
The DNA here is from genome assembly GCF_028017835.1 of Emys orbicularis. NCBI lineage: Eukaryota > Metazoa > Chordata > Testudines > Emydidae > Emys > Emys orbicularis. The sequence continues at coordinate 148,423,322 of NC_088686.1, forward strand.
CTGCGGGGCCTTCTCCCTCCGTCCCCGGCCACCTGGCAGCGCAGGTGCTGGAACTGGGGGTGCTGCCGGCTTGCAGCACCGGGTTTGCAGGGTGGGCCAATGGCTCTCCGCACCCACGGGTACTCCCCTGCCCAGCTCCCTCCCCCGGAGCCCGACAGCCCCGGGCAGCCCGCATCATCTGCCCGGTGTCCCCGCCCAGCCCGGCGCGCCCCGCGGCTCACTCGGCGTAGCCGGTGCTCCAGGGCAGGCGGCGGCAGCTCTCCCGGGGGCTCTGCACGGCTCTGCCCGCGTGATCGTCCGCCCGCTGCAGCTCCTCCGAGGTGAGCTGCAGAAAGGCTGGTCTGGAGAAGCCGCCGCCCACGGGCGGCCCCCGGCAGGCGCTGGGGCCGGGCGGGACCGGGGGCGGCGCAGGCGAGTCCCGAGGGGGCTGAGCGCCGGGCGCGGGGCCCAGGCCCCCCACCAGCTGCGCCACCGCCGTGCGCACCCTGCCCAGCATGCTGCCTCCGCCGGCTGGCGCTCCGCTGGGGGCGGGCCGGCTCCGCTCCCCGCCTCCCCGCCGCAAGGGCTGCGGATCCGCCGGGCTGGCCCCGCCCCGGCAACCCCAGAGACCCCCCTGCACCCCGCTGCCCCCGGCACCCCAACACCCCTGCACCCCGCTGTTCCCTTCAGCACCTTCAAACCCCCTACACCCCGCTGTCCCCCCGGCACCCTAACCCCCCTGCATCCCACTGCCCCCAGCACTTTCAAACCCCGCTGTCCCCCAGTACCCCAAAACACCTGCACCTCGCTGTTCCCCTGGCACCCCTGAGACCCCATCACTGATCCCCTCCAGCACCCCAAACCCCCTGCACCCCACTGTTCCCCCAGCACCCCCGAAACCCCATCACTGACCCCCTCCAGCACTTCAAAATCCCTGCACCCCGCTGCCCCCTCCAGCACCCAACCCCCCTGTAACCCACTGCCCCCTCCAGCACCCCTGAGACCCCATCATTGACCCCCCTCCAGCACCTTCAAAATCCCTGCACCTGCTGCCCCTAAACTAACACTGCTCCCTCCAGCACCCCACCACCCCTGAGACCCCTTCACTGACCCCCCCCCCTCCAGCACCACAACCGCCCTGTACTCCACTGACCCCTCCAGCACCCCCGAGACCCCTTCACTGACTCCCCTCTAGCACCACGGAGACCCCTGCACCACGCTGCCTCTCCTACAACACCCCAAGAACCTCTATCCCCACCACCCCTAGACTCTCCACTGTCCCCTCCTACAAGACCAAGACCCCCTATCCCCACCACCCTTCAAACCTCCAGTGCTTCCTCTTACAACTCCCCAGTGACCCCACATCCCCACCACTCCTGAGATCCCCACAGCCCTCCCTACAACATCCCGAGACCCCCTGCATCTCCACCGACACCACCCCAGAATCCACCCTCCACTCCCTTTGCTCCCCACATCTCAGGGACTGTGTAGACCCCTAGAGTTCCCTTGGGGTTCAGAGGGGCAACAGCTCTATTTTCGCTTGTCCCTGCCTCTCTGATTTGTCTCCCCCAGACAGCCGGCGGTGAGTGATTTTAAAGTGCTGTTGTTAATTTACGTCAAGGTGCTTAGAGCGTATGGATGGGCACTCTTTTTAGCTTTCCTAAATAAATAAAATATTTTACTTCCCGAATCCCAGGTCCTTAGACGAAGGTTTCTCACTGTGGAGCTTGGTCCACACTGATCCCCAAATTTCTAGATTTACACCAGGGTAACAGCGGCATTTGGTGTGGAGGACATTAGAAATGATGAGCTATGTTATGTCCCCTAGCCCAGTGGCTCTCAACCTTTCCAGGCTACTGTACCCCTTTCTGGAGTCTGATTTGTTTTGCGTACCCCAAGTTTCACCTCCCTTAAAACTCCTTGCTTACAAAATCAGACGTAAAAATACAAAAAAAAAAAAAAAAGTGTCACAGCACACTGTTACTGACAAATTGCTTGTTTTCTCATTTGTACCATATAATTATAAAATAAATCAAGTGGAATATAAATATTGTACTTACATTTCAGTGTATAGTATATAGAGCAGTATAAACAAGTCATTGTATGAAATGTTAGTTTATACTGACTTACCTAGTGCTTTTTATGTAGCCTGTTGTAACACTAGGCACCTGTCTAGCTGAGTTGATGCACCCTCTGGGAGACTTCTGTGTTCCCCCGGGGTACACATACCCCTGGTTGAGAACCACTGCCCTAACCTACCCCTCAGTCAGTGCAAGGCGGCCCCTACAATATGTTGTTCACTGCTTGTTTCTTATTGCTGTAATTTACTAACCTCCAGACTCTGGCATCACAGAAACAAGTCTCCTAATAGGACGTCTTGCCTGGTGTTTCATTGGAGCAGCATGATAAGCCAAACCGCATCCATTTCTTTTTCCCTTTTCTACAGCGTCTCCTTCCTTTACTGGTGTGCTGTTTTTCTTTTGTATGTTCATTTGCATAGATACTGGGATGAGGGATGCTGTGGAAAACCCTCCAGTAGAGAGACTTGTAAATAAATAGCTTTGTTTCTGCAAAACAACTCGGTAAAATACAGGAGTGTAATAACATTTCACATTTATTCTCTGCATTATATTTTATAAGTGGTGCACAAACAGAAACAGATTAATTGAAAACTCCCTCTGTTTTTAACCCTTGTGTCCCTGGCTTTTGTCCCTTTCCTCCAGTTGTAAAGTGAATCTTCCACATGCCAGATCTATCTATTCAGTCTAATACTCACAGACCTACAGAGCACTGTGTATTCTCTGCATGGTGTCTGAAACATGTTTCCCCACGTTTGGAGCACACACCCTGCAGGAGTTCAAAGGAAGGGTGGGGAGGACATAACTTGATTGTTCAGTAGCATTTCAGCTTTAATTTAAAAAGGGGGGGGGGGAGCTCCAAAAAACCTCTGTGATAGTTGTGAAGAAAATCTTCAAAATGAGTGTGACCTCTGCTGAGACCTACCTGAGTTTGCAGAGAGCCTGCAACAATGGTTTGGAGTGGTTTGAAGAGCCCCCTGTACTTTTAAAGGGTTCTAACTCAGAATCCAGTGAGGATACTTGAGATGTTAATATGGCTGACTATTTTACTGCTTGTCAAAGTGGCTAAGAAAGGCGAGGAAGTATCATAGCATGAAGATCTGCTCTCAAAGAGGGAGTGGTGGTGGTAAAGAATTAGCTGGGAGGAGGGACTGATGATGTATAAATTGAAATATGTAGCCTTTAACAGCAGCTGGTGGGATGCTGGGGATGGGGCGAGGGTTAATTTTCCTGAAAGGGGGCTCAGCTTTCCAAAGGGCTGTGTAATGCTGGTGTGAAGTATCAGCACACAGAGAAGGCCCAGTGCATTGCGGGTTGTGCATTGCATCACGCCATCACGGGAATGCCACTTTCTGCAGGATTCCTTCCATCTTTTGCACAGCAGAGGTTGAAAGAATCCTGAGCAGAGAGAAGCAAGTGTGGAGGGGCTGGGCCCTTGGGGGAGTGCTTTGCCTGGCTGAAGTGGGTACAGTGGACGGGTGATGAGAGAGAGACAGCATGGCACATTATAATATGGTTTGCTTCTGTTGGGCTATTTCCCCTCTGTTAAAAGCTACTGCCAGCACAGGAAGCCTGCGCCAGCCTAGGGTGAACAGGCCGGTACAATGTACACCCAAGGAGAGAGAAGTTTCCTGGTGAGCAAGCAGGCAAGATATTAGTACTTCCAGTGCCACCATACAGCTGGGGCACCTAAGCCTTTGTGATGAATCTTTAGGTAGCCAAGACGGGCTATTTAAATACTGGGACATATGGCCTGTTCACACTTCAAGGCTTTGGCCTCTGATGAGCAGCTGTGACTGCCCCTCACAGGTAAGCACTGACCCCCCTCCAGCACCACAGAGACCCCCGTACTCTGCTGCACCCTAAACCCCCCCCCCCACACACACACACTGTACTCAATACTCACTGGTAACTAACCCCTGCCTCCAAACTCCGTTAACAAGGAGCAATGGAATGGAGTCCTGATGGGGATTGCCTGGAGACAGATTGCTAGTTGTTTCTTTGTCTACACCCAGAAGTTGCACTGCTTTAACTAACACCAGTTTTTAGATTGACTTAGGCTACGTCCTCACTATGGGGTGTGTGTGTGTCGATTTAAGATACGCAAATTCAGCTACGCGAATAGCGTAGCTGAATTTGACGTATCGGAGCCGACTTACACCGCTGTGAGGACGGCGGCAAATCGACCTCCGTGGCTCCCCCATCGACGGCCCTTACTCCTACCTCCACTGGTGGAGTACAAGCATTGATTCGGGGATCGATTGTCGCGTCCCGACGAGACGCGATAATTCGATCCCCGAGAGATCGATTTCTACCCGCCGATTCAGGCGGGTAGTGTAGACGTAGCCTTAGTTAAACCGGTGCAAACCCCTGTTTAGACACACGTAAATCAGTTTATAACTGACATATGGATTTAGCCCAATTAAGCTCAGAATCAGCATTGCTAAATGGCAAGCTCAGCAGAGGAGCTCCTCCTCTTGACCCCTGGAAAGTCATCTCTCCTGGACAGAGCTGAGGCCCTTTGGCGCATGCACCGCTGCTGCCTTTGCAGTAGCTGAGGGAAATAGTCTCTGGGAATGTCAATGCAGCACTTCTCCCCAGTGCTAAAATCGAAGTAAGGATGACTGAATAAGGGCAATGGAAGAAGGTCACGGGGCGGTTTGTTTTCCGTTGCAATAAGTAGAAGGCTCTTTTTAGCATCCGCTTGAAATTGCATCGCGGGTAAAGGGGCAGAGTTCTGACTGATTTGGGGATTTATACCCTTTTAGTGTTTCTTGGCATAGAGTCCAAGGAGAAAGAGAGCTGCTAATAAATACGGCGATATCTTTTTGTGCCACGGCCATCTGAAATGCTAGCTAAGGAGCTTTGCCTGGGGAGGCCCGCTGGCTGCCTCTTCTGCAGCTAGTTTTAAATTACGGCGAGCAGGGTCACAATGTTACAGCCTCTCACAGCATGACCCTTTGAGCCTTGGGTGGGATAAGAGGGGGAAGGTCCCCTTTATTGGCTGCCGGAGGGACTTGACTGGTCAAAGGCATTGGCGTGTATCCGTTCACCTTTTGCACTCGCTCTTCACCGCCTTTCTTGCTGCGTTTGCTGCACAACAGACAGGTCTGTCACTGGAATGAGGGCTTGGCTCTTCACCAGCCTACACGGAGGTCACCCTTCGGCCCCTTGGATATCACAGCTACTTCCATGATAACTGGTGTTCGGTTGCTACCCCTCATTTTATCAAGTGAAATTCAATCTGTCCCCTTGGAGGAGCTCTGGCTGTGTCCTGTCGGGCTATTTAGGCCAAGCCCCCGGGGAAGCAAGGAGTTAATGTGGCCAAGGGATTGACAGCATCTCTCTCTCCCTGTTATGTCAGCTCAGGCACAATCCAGCCCTGGGGAGGGCTAGGACTCGGTTTAATCCTTTGATTAACAGTGAAGCTTTAAGCACCAGTTGGGAGCAGACACCCGGGCACTAGAAACCAGGCATTTCACCCAGCATCCTTCCGTGCAATCCAGCCTTTTTCATCGCTTTGTCTCAGCTCCAACCTAGTGAGCTTCAGAGTTTCTATGACAACATGGAGCGCTGCTAAAAAGTCTGCTGCCTTAGCCTGTCCTCTCCAGGGGAGGGAGATGGAGCGGAGTGTGGAGGGGAGGCAGAGTGACAGCTGGGAGGGAGTGGAGCAGGGCAACACACAGACAGGAGCAAGGACCCTTTCACTACTGCACCATGCGTTAGGAATATGTAGCTTTCCATTCGGTGCTCTCAAAGCACGTTACAAAGGAGGTGTCTTACAGGGAAACTGAGGCACAGAGGGGCGAAACGACTTGTCCAAGGGAGCACCTGGCACAGACTGGTGCAGAACCCAGCAGCGCTGATTTCCTTTAGCCATGCAGACTGTGCATCACAAAATGAACCTGACCCAAGGGGTTACCCTGTTTCCAATAGCACCTGCCTCACTTGCCACAGGACAGGTGAGACACTTAGTGAGCAGCAAACAGAAGTGGGGCTTCCCTGCTGTCTCTGTTTGATTTATTGCTCTTAGGAGACCAGTTTCTGACTAGCAGAGCTGAGGAGAAACAATCTGTGCTATGCTGGCGAGAGAGTCCTGGTTTCCCCACACTGCTTCCACTGGTTTCCACAGCCAGACCTGTTTTTCTTGTGGGACTGGAAAGCCTGACAGATGAATTGCAGAGATCACTGTGTGTAGCCAGGGTGTGTTCCACAAACAAACCAGCCGGCTCACCACCATACACCCAGAAAAGCTCTGATGCGTTATCCTTGTCCGGGTTCATGAGGAAATCGCAGCACCTGCCTGAGGGGAAGGATAGAAACTAAGGATGGAAAACCCCTTGCTGGCTGATCTGGAGCGCACCCAGCCCGTGTAGACTCATAGACTCATAGACTTTAAGGTCAGAAGGGACCAATATGGTCATCTAGTCTGACCTCCCGCATGATGCAGGCCACAAAAGCTGACCCACCCACAACAGAATCTTCCAGCCTGCGACCCCTGCCCTATGCTGCGGAGGAAGGCGAAAAACCTCCAGGGCCTCTGCCAATCTACCCTGAAGGAAAATTCCTTCCCGACCCCAAATATGGCGATCAGCAGAACCCCGAGCATACAGGCAAGATTCTACAGCCGGACCCTCATTTTACCCGCGATGGCACGTTAATGCCTAATTGACTAAAATCACGTTATCCCATCAAACCATTCCCTCCATAAATTTATCAAGCCTAATCTTGAAGCCAGAGAGGTCCTTCGCCCCCACCGTTTCCCTCGGAAGGCTGTTCCAAAATTTCACCCCTCTGACGGTTAGAAACCTTCGTCTAATTTCAAGCCTAAACTTCCCCACGGCCAGTTTATATCCATTCGTTCTCGTGTCCACATTACTACTAAGCTGAAATAATTCCTCTCCCTCCTTGGTATTAATCCCCTTGATATATTTAAAGAGAGCAATCATATCCCCCCTCAGCCTTCTTTTGGTTAGGCTAAACAAACCGAGCTCCTCGAGTCTCCTTTCATAGGAAAGGTTTTCCATTCCTCGGATCATCCTAGTGGCCCTTCTCTGTACCCGTTCCAGTTTGAGTTCATCCTTTTTAAACATAGGAGACCAGAACTGCACACAGTACTCCAAATGAGGTCTCACCAGCGCCTTGTATAACGGAAGCAGCACCTCCCTGTCCCTACTAGAAATACCTCGCCTAACGCATCCCAAGATCGCATTAGCTTTTTTCACAGCCACGTCACATTGCCGACTCATAGTCATCCTGCGATCAACCAGGACTCCGAGGTCCTTCTCCTCCTCCGTCACTTCCAACCTATGCGTCCCTAACTTATAACTAAAATTCTTATTTTAGTTCTGTATTTTAGTTCTTTGCCGGAGTTTAGGAGTGGGCCCTGGGACTCCAGGCTGATAAGCTCAGCTCTGACACTGACTCACTCTGTGACCTTGTGTAAGTCACTTAAGGGCAAAGCTGAGAAGTGGTGTCTAATTTGGGGTGTGGGTTTCTAGGGTTTCCCAACTTTAGACACCTCGGCTGAGCACCTGCAGCTCCCAGTGACTGTATGGGAGCGGTTCAGCACATCTGCAGGTCAGGTCCCAGGGTCTAAAGCTGGGTACCCAAAATTAGAGGCTGTTTCGGAAAACATGGTCTTACCCACTCTCTGCCTCAGTTTCCCAATTTGTACGATGAGGTGAACGCTCCTTCCTTCCTGCACAGGAATGTTGGGGGCTTAATGCCTGTAAAGCACTCTGCAGCTGAACAGCTCTGCGTGAAACCTGAGCAGAACCCCTCTTCTAAACCCGCGTGTACGTTCCTCTCTGTTGTGCAGCGAACATCTCAGCCCTGCCCCGTCGTGTCTTGGTTCAGGTCCCTCTGAGATGCCAGGCTGCCAAAATTCTCTTGTTAGACCCCACCCATGAAGTGTCACCCTCTTCTCATTTCATTGACTTGTCTTCTCTGACTCCTTAGCCAGCCGCCGTGCCCTGCCCTTCCCTTCTCAATCTCTTCCCCCTACCCCAACAGCTCCCCCACCCCCAGCCCTCTTCCCCAGCTCCCTGCAATGCATTCCTCAACTGGTGTGGCTCAGTCTAATGCTACCCCCGCCCCTTCTAGCCCCAGTTCTTTGGCTCCCTTTCCCTCTCTTTTCATGGTTTAAAACCCCGTTCCCCTCCCTCAGGCAGTGCCCGCTGCTGGCGTGGCCAGGGCCGGTGTAACCACTAGGCAAACTAGGCGGCTGCCTAGGGTGCCAAGATTTGGGGGCACCGAAAAGCAGTGTCCGGCGTCACGGGAGTCAGGGTGGGGAGCGAGGCCTCCATAACAAACCCGCCCCCGCAGCGAGGGGCGTCGCGCAGGACAGTCAGTGGGAGCCTGCGGCGGAGCAAGGAGGAGACAGCCGGCCGGGCGCAGCGACTAGCGCGGCCGAGGGATGGAGCCGTTGGGGGAGGCAGGACGCGGTCCTGAGCTCAGGTGAGCTTCGCCCTCCAACGCGCCGTGCCTGGGGCCAGGCGCAGCCACCTCCTGGGGCGAGGGAAAGTGAAACTAAACCCCGCAGCGCGATGGAGGGGAAAGGGCTGGCACAGGTGCCGCTTCCAAACACTGACACCCCCCCGCGCTGGCACTGTGCCAATGCGGGGAGCCGGCCCTGATCCCCAGGGAGATCCTCACCCGCTCCCTGGGAGAGCCCGGCTCTGCTCTCCTTGCCCCTGGATCCCCCCCGGAGGGCGAAGTACTCAGAGCCTGGGAACGTTTAGAGACCCTGAGAGCTGGGGGCATTCTCAGCCTCCTCCTTGCTCATAGGTTCCCCCCAGCCAGAAGGGACCATTGTGATTATCTCCTCTGACCCCCTTGTATTAATTCTAATGAACAATGCCACATTATGCAGTATTCATTTTTGAAAGTTTATAATAAGCGATTCTCCGGGGGGAGGGGGGGAGGAGAGGGGGCACAAGGTGGAAGTTTCGCCTAGGGCACAAAATATCCTTGCACCGGCCCTGGGCATGGCTGCTCTCATTGCTGGTGGTGACTCCACCGCGTCTTCTGTTCCCCTCCGCCAGCACTTCAGAGGCAGCACAGAAATGAACCTATGAACCTGCTGAACCTCTTCGCTGGCTGCCACACGAACACAAGCACGGAGCAGCTCCAACAGCATCCCACATTTCCCCTCACTCCATTCCTGATGCAAGTTCATTGGCTTGCGAGGTTTCACACCAGGACTGAAGATGGCCCTGTCAGGCCTTTCCAGCCACCTGCCCTCAGTCCCGACACCAGGCGCATGTCCCTGACCCCAGCAGAACTGAAATGTGCTTCTGCTTAGGAAAAGGGGGGTGCAGTTCCCAGCCACAGATGCTCCTTACAGCTGGGAGGGGAGGCAGGTCAAAGGGACTCTAGGATCTTGGTATCTCTCCACACCGCAGCTAATGTTAGCTTAAGTGCCTAAGGGAAACTCAGCCATAGATGATCCGGAAAGGTGTTTCCTGTTGTAATCGCTGCTGTGGAGGGATGGTTCTCAGCCTAGGTATCTGCTGCCCTCCAGTGGGGAGAGTGACTCTGCGTGGGCATGGTCAGACCAGAGCTCTGTGTATGCAGCATGAAAGCTTGTCTCTCTCACCAACACAAGTTGGTCCCCATAAAAGATATTACCTCCCTCCCCCCTCCTTGACTGTGTGGTGTGGTTGGATGCAGACTCCCCCTGCCTGGACTCACAGTGGTGCGGTGACACTCAGAGATTTCCCCTTGATACCCACTAAGGGCTGTTTTCTCAGATGCCCTCAGTAATCTGGGCAGTTTTTAATGTAGCTGCTCCTTAAAGTGCCACTAGTAAATACAGAGGGCTCTGTTCGCAGGAGTTTATGCTCTGCCTTTGCAGTAGAGTTAAATAGTAAAGTAAGATCCTGGCGCCTCTAACTGCCAGCCATTCACTGTGGAGTCACCTTATTTGCTAAAGAGCCTGGGAATGACTGCCCATGGGGCTGGCACCCTTTGCGAAGCTAAGCTCTTTGGGGCTGGGGCTCTTTGGGACGGGGGCTGTCTTTTTATCCTGTGTTTGTACAGCACCTAGCACCATGGCGGCCTGTTTTAGGGGCCTCCATAATACAAGGAAGTATATAAATAATGCATATAACAATGGGTCAGTATGTGAATCTCTGTCTTCCATCCCTTTGCCCCTCCCCATCATTCACCAGCTTCTTACCCTGAAACATGATAAGCTCCACAGCACATAACAATGAACTGCTTTCAATCCAGCACCCTGCCGAGCACTGAGACAAAGGGATCAGGGGAGATCAGCTCCAGGAGACCCAGGCTGCCCTGTCCTCTTGCACATCCTCACTGCTCCCATGACCAGCACTGCACATTTCTTCTTATTCTGGCCTGTGCTTGGGGCAGCCTCCCTCCTGGTGCCCATGTGCCCGCCTGCTCCACCAGCAGATCCCCCCTTGACTTCACCTCGCCCTGGGTTCCCCACACACTGTCTCCACAGTCTTGCCCAATGTGGCCTCTTGTCCCATGTCCGGCGGCAGGCAGGAAACCCTGTGGGGAAAGGGTGCTGAGTTTCCTGTCTATTGCAAAGAGCCCTGTATCATACAAATAACGAGAAATAGTGCCAAGTACCCGGTGTCTTTGCTTTCCGATGACTAGCGGTGAAACGTTGTTGGGGCCCCTTTAGCTGCCCCCCTCTCAGCAAAGGGCGAGAGTGAGTTGTTGGGGCAGCAGGGGAACAGCAGCAGCAAAATCCCTTGGATTTCCCCGCCCACAAGGAACTCTGCACTTTTAGGAGCGAGGTGGCAGAAGAAATCACAACGTGGCCCCGTCTCTGCCAGTCCACAGGAGCCCACGTCATGGAGAAACAGAACGGGCACTGCCTGCGCTGCCTGTGCCAATTTCAGGCAAGAGGCCAAGGGCTGAATGGGGCATGGAAGCTGAGCTCCCCCTAGCCCCGGGGCAGGGTCCCTCCATGGCAGAAGTGAAGCCCCCTAGTTCCACAGCGTGTTGGGGGCACACACAGACTTTCTGCTACGCTTGCAGATTCCGCCAGCGCTCCGTCCACATTGGAAATATAAAACAAAAGCAAATGACAATGAATAAAAACTGTAGCTAGGCGAGGAGGCGCTAGAGGGCAACACAGCCCATGCAACAGCCCTGACACCAGAAACAGAGCCAGGGAGCAAACTTGTTCCAGAGGCATTTTCACGCTGCCAGCCGTTCAGGGGGCTGGCTGCAGCTGGTCACAGCTCCAGGGCGGGTGGCTCTTTGGAGGAGCTAAAGGAAAGTGAAGAGTGACCTTTGACAAGGAGTGGGGCGCATTCCCAGGCTGTACGCTCTCGACCCCACAAAGGGACCTGTCCTTCGCCGTCCCAATGCCACAGAAGCCCCTCAAACCACAAAGCAGGTCTTACAGGGGATGCAATCCAGCCAGAGAGGGGCATTGTTTGGGCTCATGAGAGAGGAGAGCTTCGGCAGCAGAACTGGTTGACATTTTTTTTCCCAGGGGAAAAAAAGCGAACAACAATTCATGTCCCAAGCAGCTGTATTCTGAAACCTAGTTCTGTGTGTAAGGAGGGTGAAAGGCAAAAGCAGCCAAATGTCTCCCCTCCAAATAGTCAAACATGAGGGATCCCCAAAGGCAGGGCCTATGGGTGCCGAGGGCCTGGCTTGGATTTATGGGTGCTCATCACCTCTGGAAATTAGTCCAGGCCAGGAATGGGCATGTGCAGTTGGCATCCTGCAGGGCTGCCCTGTCTCTCATCTCCTCTTGACTCACTGCAGTGATGGGGTCCCTGCGCTTCTCCCCAGCGAGTCTGTTCAGCACAGGGCAGGCTCCCCAGGGTGCGGCTTTAGGGCCCCCCAGCTGTTCTCACTCCTCACTCAGAGGCTGATGCACGTGTACATGGGGGTCTCCCATAGAGCCACTGTGGAGCAAGGCACAGGCTGGGTGGGGGATTGGAACTGGCTGTGATGATCTGGGCCCCACTTCACTTCCTTGGGGCACGTGCTGTCATAACCCTGCAAGTTCTCCGCTCACCCAGAGACTCACCCAGGAACAAGAGGGCAAACAAGGATTAAATTTATAAAGTGTGTGTGTGTGGGGGGAGGGGGAATCCCAGCCCTCTTTCTATGTCACAAAGCAGCAAATTAGTCCCCCGACACCCCGGTTGTTTTCCCTTTGCCTTCACTGATGCACTGTCCCGCTCCATCCTTCCTTTTCTGTCCACGCTTTGCTCAGTCTAGCTCCATTTTCCCTGTATGGCTGACACTTCAGAGCCATTCTGACAGGATTTAGCTGTGTCTCCGACAGGGAGCTCACACTTCATTGTCTGCCTAATGGCCAGGCTATTTGGCTTTGTCTAATCATTACCCAGTATGTAATGGCTGTGTTAGAAATTCTCCTATCAACAGGCTGCAGCAGGCTCCAGCAGGAGACAGAGGGAGGTGATTCATGGGCTGAGGGAATGGGAAGAGATGCAGGAGCACAGGTCTGGGATGGGAAGATAAGTCACCTCCACCTTTCAGGCAGAAATACAATGGCAAAATGTGACATTCACTGGGGATGGAGCAGAAGTGGCAGGAGTTGTGCTAGCTTGTGGTGCCAACTCTCGCCATTTGGCGTAATTCTCCTGATATCGGGCATTTTTCTTAGAGCCCAAGTTCCAGGAGTCAGGTGATTGTGTGAGGATCTCAGCTTCTGTTTTTTAACAAAGGCAAATTTCTAGCCCTCATGGTTGTGAAGAAGAGCTCGTGACCTGAGTGCCACCTAAAGGTCCAGAAACCAGAAGGAAAAGAACAAGAACCCAACATCTATTATTTTTTTTAAATGCCATGATTTTTGAGCACTTGGGCACCCAGCCTGAGAAGGCTTAAAAACGCCTGGTTTCCAGAGGGCCTGTGCCCAGCCCCTTCAGAAAACCAAGCCCCTTTAATGCCTTTAAAACTGGGCACCCAAAATCACTGGTCTCTTTTGGAAATCTTGGCCCCTGTTTCTTTCCTGGATTCAGTTTCCAGGTTCTCTGGGGTGCCCAGTTCCTAACAGTTGCCTTGTACTGACATTCCTTCCAAATGCCCATCAGACGGTTACTCAGCAGAAGGTGAATGGGAGTAAAGGGGCCCCATCAAAGCCAGGGTCACGTGGACACCTCTTGCTCTGCCATAAAACACTGAATTGAATAGGCTCCATGTCACCTCAGGGCACCAGCCAGCTCCCATTTCTCATCTCCTGTATCACATTTGCTGGCGATTACGGCAAAGTGCAGAGCAGGGCATTGCGGACACCTCACATATTTCTATTGTTTAGGGTTGTGCTGCTCTGCAATTTATGTGTACAGTCCACTGCCGACAGAGCCAAGTCCCACAGAAAAGCAATTCAGGAAGCTTTAGATTACGGCTGTCAGAAGTGCTTATTTGGAAACGGGATCTGAGACCATAACAGAGGACGAGGGAAGGGAGCTAAAGAAAGATTCCAGTACCTGTCTCTTTGGGGTTTTGCCATTAGTTGATACTTACTTAGCACTAACTCAGCTTTAACAAGAGAGACAAGGTGGGTGAGGTAATATCTCGGCTTTAACAAAGCAGCCCAGGCAATGCAGATATTTGTTCTTCTGGGGAGCAATTGCAGGAATTCAGAGGTACTGTTTGTCTGAGCTCTATATCGCCCATAAGCCTCTCCACAGAGGTGGGCAACATTTTTGTCCAAAAATGGCCTTTTCCCCAAAACCAGAAATGTTTTCTGAAATTTTCAGTTGTTTTTCGGAAGCCCCCCAAAGCTCCAGTTTCATTTCTTTCTCCCCTCTCCTCTTCGTCAGTGGCAACATGGAAAGAAGGAAAAAGGAAAGAGAGGGAGAAAGGGAAGGAAAAAAAGCGAGCTCCCCAAAAAGTAAATTTTAATCAAAACCAAAAGTTGGTTCTTTTTGAAACCACCGATTGAAAGTATTTTCCAAAGTTCCCCTGCATGGTTTCCCCTGTTTTCTGACCTGCCCCCCCTTTCCGTACATTTCCTCGTTGATATCACTCAGCAGTCCCGAGTGCCAGGGCGTGTCATAGCTCACTGCCCAGGCCAGAAAGAGAGTGGTTCCCAGCCCCTGGGACACTTACAGCTTTGGGGGCTTCAGCCATTGATGGTCCCTTGCTCCCCATCTGGGCACCTGCCGTGATAGGTCATGGCTGCCCGCCCATGCACGCTTTCACCTGCTGAGTCGTCTGGGCTGCTGGATGGTCTGGCAGCTGCCTAAGCTGCACTAGGATGCACACTGAGAATGGGAGGTGATGGGCACTGGCTGGCACAGTCAGGGACGGTTGGGAACTGCTGCACTAGTGCCTGGGGTCACAGTCCCCACCCCGCCCCTTGCAAGCATCCTGCCCTCCTCCCCGGATCCCTCTTGCTCTGTCTCCCGGCCTTCCGCATCCCAGCGCCTCCATCCCGCTGCCAGTCACAGCAGGAACCACAAATATTATTAGCGCAATATCCTCCGTGTTATTAAGACTGAAAATCACTGGGCTCCTTTGGCGCCGTTTCCCATCTCAGCGGGGTTGTAAATACGTGATTTGCAGGGAACGCTGGCAAGCATTAAGAGCCCCAGAGAGGACCCTTCATGGCTTTCCAAGCTGCCCATTAACCGTCCCGAGACATTCCCTTCAATGGGAGAGGCGCTGTCTAAGTGGGGCGTGCTTGGCTGGTGCCTACATGGCAGGCAGGTGTTTGACACACAAAGGAAGCCAGGTGATACGGTGTCTCAGCAGGGCAGCTGAGCTTTCTCGGCGCGAGCCTTTAATTTAGGTGGGAGACCCTAAAAGTAAGTCAGAATCTGGGATGCAGGGTGAAAAGACGCCAGCAGCCCCTCAGCGGGAGAGTTCTGCCTGGCTGCTGCACACTCATACTCAGGGTGAGCTCCCCTCCCCAGCACCCGGCACCCCACCATGCTGCTCTGCTGCCAGCACCCAGAGGAGCAAAGGCTCCAGAACAGGGGCAGGCGGGAGAAGGCTGCTGTGAGCTCCTCGGGGCAGGGCCCATCTCTTAGTTCTGTGTGTGCGCACTGCACCTAGCACACTGCGCTCCAGGTCCAGGCTGGGGCCCCAATGGGTGAGCACAGTGCAAATAATAAACCACAGGAATAAAAGGTCCACGGGTGTGTTGTGCCTTGAGGAGTTCTGCGAGCTCACACTACCCATCAGATGCTGTAGGAGCAGGATCCTGGGGACCCAACTAGTCCAGCCCCTCCTCCTGTCTCATCCTTCTGGCGGGTTAACTGGGAGCGCAGTGCCCTGCTCCAGCCCCAGAGGAAACATGGCAATAGCCAGCAAAGTGACTTTCCCCAGAGCACCTCCGTACTCCGCAGAGAAGTTTCTCGGTGCTTCTGTTCCTCCGTTCGATTCTAGGGGCTTGTCTTCACTACTGGGGTAAGTCGACCTAAGTTACGCCACTCCAACTATGTGAATAAGGCAGGGATGGTGTCCCTAGCCTCTGTTTGCCAGAAATTGGGAATGAGCGACAGGGGATGGATCACTTGATGATGACCTGTTCTGTTCATTCCCTCTGGGGCACTGGGCATTGGCCACTGTCGGAAGACAGGATACTGGGCTAGATGGACCTTTGGTCTGACCCAGTCTGGCCGTTCTTATGTAAGTCCCTCCCCACCCCCACCATCCTTTGTCTGTCTTGGCAGGTTAGGAACAGGGCCGATCTCTCCTGCCGTGTCAGCGCAGCCTGGATCTCAGCTGGCACTTGTATGCCAACACAATAACTGCTACTAATAATGGCACAAGCCACCCTCTTGCTGATAGGAGGAGTGGGGCAGGAAAAAACTTTTCCTGGGGGCAGGTTATCCCATAGTTGCCTGCTGCAGGGTTTCTTGAACCTCCCTCTGAAGCACCTGGTACTGGCCAATGTTTGAGGCATGAGGCTGGGCTAGATGGACGACGAGTCTGAGCTGGTCTGGCAGTGCCCATGTACCTGTGTTGTGATGCTTAGTTAACAGTGGTTTGTAAAGTGCTTTGGGATCCACACCTGCCAGGTGCTGGAGTAGGGCATGGGATAATTATTTTAGGTACAAATGGTTTGCTCTCAGCTACCAGTTTTTCTCCCCTCAGGGCTGCTCCCAAGCAAGCCTTGCAAATGGGTCTTGTTATTATTAACAAGTGTGAGCATCGTCTTCATTAAGATGCCTGGGTTCACATCTTATGACTCTCAGTGTGGGGAGGCTCATTAAACATGCAGTTCTGCAGAAGGTGCCAAATTGCATGTCTCCCAAATATTTTGTTTCTCACAGCGGCGCTGCATATGAGCAAATGTGATGAGGGAGCTGGGATGGCTGCTGGGCTTCAAAATGCTCTTTAATAAGGTTCACTGAGGCAGGAGGGAGCCCGTAACTGCTTAGGGCTCTCTGAGTTACAATCCGTGTTTCAAGACTGCAGGCCAGGGGTCCATCTCAACCCTGTTTGGATTCTGTCTTGGTCCCTACTTATTTGCTTGCTATTGTTTTCCACTCCGAGGCTGAGCTTGAGCTGGTTGTCACTGTGATAATACTATGCGGTGTTGTAGCCGTGTCGGTCCCAGGATATTAGAGACAAGGTGGGTGAGGTAATACGTGAATAACGTAGCTGAAGTCGAAGTATCTTAGTTCGAACTACAAGGTACTTACCGCGGGTCCACATGCGGCAGGCAGGCTCCCCCGTTGACTCCGCGTACTCCTCTCGCGGAGCAGGAGTACCGGTGTCGACAGCGAGCACTTCCGGGATCGATTTATCGCGTCTAGACAAGACGCGATAAATCGATCCCAGAAGATCGATTGCTTACCGCCGAACCCGGAGGTAAGTATAGACGTACCCTTTTATTGGACCAACTTCTGTTGGTGAGAAAGACAAGCTTTTGAGTCACACAGAGCTCTTCATCAGGGCTGGGAAAGATACTCCAAGCGTCACAGCTAAATGCAAGGGGGAACAGATTGTTTAGCGTAAGTAGTTAGCACATATTTAGGGCCCTTTGTTTTCAGTTTTTGTTATTTAATTTTTCTTGGGGATTTATCAGTGTTTATTACCACCACAACAAAAACAGGTGAAAATTAATGCCACAAAACTATTAATAATTTTTCTGGGTAAATATCGGGGTTTATTTTGGGGGACGGAAAGATGGTGGAAAAAAGTATTCAGCAGATTAATGCTTTGAATTCCATTCATCAGTGTGGTTTGCTGCAGAACTAAAACAGACCTCAAAACACAATGCCACCTCTGAGTTTAAGAAAACAATACCTCACTAGTCCCCAAGCAAAACTTTTTATTTGAATAAACAGTTTACTATTGTAGACTTAGAACTATTACCCTGTAAATATTTACATTTAATAATTGTGCCGCACCATTTGCAGCGCATACACTCAACTTCATCCTTTTCTCCTGGTTTTGTTTTTTTTAAACTTTCAAATACTTCCTTGCGTTCTGATACAAATTTTCATTTTCTTCCCAGTTTAGTGTGTTAGATCTTTAAACCATTATCTGCTAACAGCTTGAACTGTGTACGTGGTGGGCGTGAGATTCATCAGTACATTCGGATGCACACGCACTTCAGAGCTGGCGTGCGTGCCTGTTTGTTTAGTGTGTGTATCTCCTAGACTAATACAGAGCCTTACTTCGAGGCAGCTTGGCATATACACACAGACTAATGTATTATTGTAATACATAGATCTCATGCAATGTATTGTATTCTCCTAATAAAATAAGTTATTTTTTATATATTTGAATGATACAAAAGTAGGGTGAAAATCAGAAAAAACTGAATAATACTTTTTGTAAAACCCAGGAATTTTTTGATAAAAATTGGTTTAAACTAAAATCGTAGGGGCTGACACGTATTGTAAGGGACCATTCGAGGTAGTACAGCTGCAAAGGTGTTGGTCCAATAAAAGATATTACCTCACCCACTGTGATAATAGCACAGGTCCCAGTGGTAATGTATGGTACCACGTTATCTGCAGATCTGCATTGTCTAGCATCTCTGGGAGGCCTTGAGCCCACACAGACTGCCAGTCTAGGGGCCACAGTTTGAGTTGCCTCTAGGGAGAGTGTCGAAAACCAAGGGGCTGGCTTGAAGTTTAGGGGCTGAAGCAGAGACAAGAGTCGCCACCCCTTGGGTGTGCGGTGGGCCAGAATCAAAGCATCCAAGTCTTGTATTCGTGAGGGTCAAATCCTCCCAAGGTGTGTGTGAGTGTGCTTAGGAGTGAGTAGCAGTAGGGTCTCCCTGCCCGTGTGAAAGGGAGATGAGCCCTCCTTCAGAGATTTACAGCTCTTCCTTGTTCCTCTTCCCCTATGGCAGCCCTGACACAGCTTCTCCTTGCATGCCAGCATAGGCAGCTCCCACCTGAAAGCAGCCAGCCATGGCTCCCTGTCCTGCACCTGAGATGTGCAGACTACTATTGTCTCTGGTTAATTGAATTCTATTGCCTGGCAGCCCTCCAGGGTAAATTAGATTTTATTTTGCTTTTGGCATTCACTTTGCAAAAACAAAGAGCGCAGCTGCGGATTGATAAGAATCGAGGACCTCGATAGTGCGTGATTGAAAAGGCCGTGGGCCACAAGACTGATCAGCACTGATTTGCATGGGACTATTGGGTTTATCACAGGAGCAATGGGATGGCATTAAGGAAATCTTAATGGCTGGATTATCAGGGGGAAAAAATCTCGACAGTGAGATCTAAAAATGAAATGAAATGAGATCTAAAGACATGGAGTTAACAAGCCGTGTGCTGGACAGACCAGCTTCGCTGACATGCTGTACCCCAGGATAAGAACATGAGAATGGCCATACTGGGTCAGACCCAAGGTCCATCTAGCCCAGTATCCTGTCTACCGACAGTGGCCAATGCCAGGTGCCCCAGAGGGAATGAACAGAACGGGTCATCATCAAGTGATCCATGTTCTTAATATTATAGCCCTGCACTTCGAGCCCCGCGAGCCCGACGCAGCTGCCCCTGGTTCAGACGTGGTGCCACGGGCTTTTTATTGCAGTGTAGCCACACCTTAGAGCTGAAGCCCTATGATGGTGCAGTAGCTCTACGGATCCTGATGCACTGTATCTGCTTCATAACCTATGGAAATGAATCACCCCTATGGCCCTATAAGAAACGCTGGAAGCATTCAGTTCCCTATGGCCTTTTGCCATACGTGGGATGTTCTGCCCTTGGCTTGCACTACTCCCCAGGATGCAAAGGGTTACTGTCATACATGTGCACTCTAACCTAGCTCCCCTTGCTCCTGGAGGTGCCTAGTCTGACATTTGCTCTCCTTGCCAGGCCAGGCACGTCCCCGGGGTCGGGGCAGTTCCTGCCACCCTCTCCCCCCAGCAGCTGCTCCTCCCTCGCTACCCTTGACTGAGCTGACCTGCATTCAGAAGAGAGGTTTGTCCTGCAGCTTTCTGCCCTTTCCTGGGCTTGGTGTCTATTGTCACTCAGCCAGTCCTCCCCCCTCCCAGCCTGGCCACAACAATTTAGGATGACGGTAGTGACTTATTACTCACAGGCAATCTGCTACAGAGCCCGGGTCTTGGTCGGGTTGCTGCAGAGGTCTCCTGGGTGGAAGGTGAGAGCCAGCTTGCAAAGTGGGTTATTCTCTATGGGCAGAAGATAATTAGATAGCTTCCCCAGGCACTGGAGGGTCATGCTCTGCAAACATGATTGATAGCCGGGGACTGATGGGAATGAAATGATGCAGGCTTGGCATCTCACTAAGGAACAGTCAACTGCGGTGGAGCTCGCAGGGCTGGGGTCTGCCTGGGAAACAGCTGTTGATGTGCAGAGCTCTCCTCCTGTTTCAGTAGGGCAGGCCTGCCGCTTGCCCCGGGAATGGGAGTGCCCTGCTGCGCAGGAGGGCAAACGTTTCAAAGCGGAAACTGGATGATGGGTACAAAGCAGGCCTGACGTGGGGAGCTATTCAGTGTGAGGCGGTACAGCGGCTTGCACCAGCCGAGGCTCTGGCCTGGAGGTGAGAGCTGAACAGCACCGTTTCACACAAGACAGGCTGCTTTTATTACAGCCCCAATCGAGGCCTGATCCAAAGCTCATTGAAATCGTTCCAATGATGTCAGGCCCTTGATGCAGCCCCAATTCCCATGGAGATCAGCGAGTCTTGCCTGAGGTCCTTGGTGCCTTTCTCACCTGGAGACAGGGAGCGGGATGGGAAGCATTTCAGGGAGCTATTTATGTGCATTAATCCCAAAGGGCCCTGCAAACAGGCTGGGGGCGGGGCAGCAGTGCCACTCGGCTCCCCCACGCTGGCGGCAAGGAAAAGGAACGGCTTTGCTTTAAGGAAGGAGAGCAGGAATGAGCACAGCTCTAGGCTCCTGCGTAGCCTGGTGAACGTAGGTCCCGCTCTGCTGCTGCCTGCACACAGGTCGGGACAATGAAGTGTTGCACGCGAGAAAGGCTGGTCATGTGGTTACAGCGCTGGCCGGGTGCAGGGGACCCAGGTTCAATTGCTGACTTGGCCACAGACTCCCTGCGTGATCTTGAGCCAGTCACTTCATCTCTCTGTGGGTCTGTCCCCCAGTGGGGATGCTAATGCTTCCGTTGCCCGTCCTGGCTGTTTAGACTCTACAGGTTCTGAGGCAGGGACTGCCTCTGTGTGTTTGCCCAGAACTCAGCACAATGGGGCACTGGCCTCCAGTGGAGCCTCTGGGCATTACTAAAATAGCAAATAAAAATAACCCCTGGAAGGCCCACAAGCTCCTAAGAGCACTGGGTGCTACCAGAGAAGCCCTGGAGTCTTCTCTTAGCACACCCAGGGTGTTGTTAGCCCTGTTTGTTTGTTTTCTGATGCTCCTTTGCGATGCCCGTAGTTTTGCCTTTTAATTTTCACTGGGCCGCTGGCCCCGTCTCTGCGAGCACCGACACAAGATTAATTCTTGAGGTAGTTTGCAGCCACAGATGGCCTCACTTTCCCCACTGCCATTAAACTGCAATTTAAAGAGATGGGAACCATAAGAACTGACCCATTATGCTGTTTATTTAATTCCCAGGCAAATGTGACAGGCTGGAGATTACGTTTTCAAATAGCTGGAATGGGGAGATTTGCGGGGATTGTTGCTGGGCCGGAGCAGACGGGGCTGTGACAATGGCAGGTTGGAAATGCAAACCAGTCCCTAGTTTGTGCTAAATTACCCTTCATGTATCATTGTAAAATCTTCCCTTTTTAAAAAATAAAAATGTTGAATTGCATGGATATAAATCAAAGAACAGCCCCGGGGCTCCCAAGTGTCAGGAGCTCATCCCAGGATGGGACTGTCAGCTCAGGGAAGACCATGTCTGTACAGACTAGCTCTCACATGGGGGCAAAATAGGTTTGGCAACATGTGAGAGCAGGAATGGGTCCACCCAAGGATCATGTTTTCTCTCTCTCTCTCTCTCTCTCTCTCTCTCTCTCTCACACACACACACACACACACACACACTCATGCAACCACAAATCTGCCCTGTGCAATTTTTAAAAAGTAAACACAGAGAAAAGTTCTCATAATCAGACACATGCCGTTTTGTAAGGCAGTGGTCTCCAAACTTTTCTGATCGCGCACCCCTATCAGTAAAAAATTTTTGAGCACGCACCCCCTGCCGCGCCGGCTCTACCATTTTTGCCGAAGCAAAGGGGGAAAAAAAAAAAAAGGCACTTGGACTCCCGCCTGACAAAGCAAAAAAAAAAAAAAAGCGCTCCTCCTGCCGCGCACCCCCAAGGATCCTCTTGCACACCCCACTTTGGAGACCACTGTTCTAAGGCATGAAATGGCTGCAACATCCTGTCAGCTCTGCTTGACACTTGCTAGTTTTAGGAGGATTTATTTAAGTCCCAGAGTTTTCTCATTTGTTTGTGTGTGGGGAGGGCGGTTGGTGCCCAGACTTGATGCTATTTGCATTATTTATTTATTCTGGAGTTTGCTTAAACCTTTCATCAACCTGAAGTGTGGCTTCAGAAAGGAGGACACTGGTGTTTCCAAAATGAATTCCACGTGGACTCTTTTTCTGGGTTTTGTTTTGCATTTGTGTTATTTGGGCATGAAATAACTGTTGTATGGAAAGCACAGCCCACAAATCAAACACAATGCAATGCTAATGCTCATTTACCAAGAAAGAAAACCCTATTTCCTTCCATTTCAGTGCAAGGGTCCCCTGCCTACATATCCACTGTTCCCTTTATAATTCTTATCCCCTTAGAGCAGGGGTCCCCAACGCGGTGCCCGCGGGTGCCCTGGCGCCCGCCGGGTCATCCATGTGTGCCCACCTACTGGCCACCAGAAAAGCAGCCGCTGAAATGCTGCCGAGAAGTGGCAACGTCAAGAAGCGCTACCGCCGAAATGCCGCCAAATTTCGGCGGCATTTCGGCGGCAACGCCTCTTGACGTTGCCGCTTCACGGTGGCATTTCGGCGGCTGCTTGTCCGGCGCCCACGGTCCTCGGCGGCTAGTTATCCAGCGTCCGCCCCATGGAAAAGGTTGGGGACCACTGCCTTAGAGCTTCCCATTAGGGAGACCTCAGTTTTTTGGCTGTGTCATGAGGTGCACTGGCGCCTCCTCCTGGTACTGGCGCCTCCTCCTGGTACTCTAAGGATTAGCTCGAGGCCGATGCCCCCCATCTGCGGTTTGCACACCGTCACTCTGTCCACCCGCAGCTCCTCCCGCAGCCTCAGGAACCACAGTGTCCTCTTCGTGTCTCGGCCCTCCGGCCGTGTCACTGTCTGTGCGCCCTCAGTAGTCCTAGGCAGTCCTCTCGCTCACTGTCTTGATGCCACTCACCCAGTGGCTGGTAGGGGAACCTGGGCCTGCTCTCTTCTCTGGGTTCCAGCCCTGGGGCCCTCAGCTCAGCAATCTGGCCTTCTCTCTCTGGCCTCACTGCTCTATCCCTGGGCTGCTTCCTCCTACTGGTTCCCCTTTCTTTCCTGGGGCCTACCAGTTCCCAAAGCCTCCTTCCTCTTCCCAGGGAGTGACATCAGTCTACAGTCCCTGCTCCTCCCTTTCTCCTGGCAGTGTCTTCCTTTTCCCACAGTCCCTTCTGCTTTCAGCTCCTGGGCTTTCCACCTATTCCTGCCCAGTTGAGCCTCCCTAAACAGCTGCCTAATGGGTTAACTGGCCCATCTGGCCTGCATTGGACCCCGCAGGGTGAGTGTTGGGTGGCCACCCCATCACAGCTGTTAAAGCGGTTCTGAACAGAGGCTTATTACTATTTTGGTAGGTCACCCAGGGCCCCTAGTCGACTTCACAAATTAGACACTCACGATGTGATTCTCCAAAGCTCCCTGCGCTGGTCTATCTCCGCCCACGCTGAAACCAGTGGGGAACCTCCCACTGAGTCCAACGGGAGAAGAGCTGGGCCTGAAAATCCCTGCTCCTTTAACCCTAGTCAGGGCTGCTTCTGACAGGGCTGAGCAATGGGGTTCCAGCTGTGGAGGAAGAGAGCAGGGCCTGTCTTTATTGTGCTCTGAAGTGGAAGTTCTGAGCTCCCCCTCCGTGGTGCATTGGGCTGTGGCCAAATCTGCAGCCCCCTTAGTGAGCTCAGGAGGGCGTGCTGTCTGCCTCAGCCAGCATGACAGGAGCTGCGAGACCTGAGGGCAGGTTGTATGGGGAAGGTTGGTTTGGAAAGGCACCAATGGGGCTCTCGGCTCTGGAATCATACGCAGGCCTTTTGCACATGCCTTCACATGTATCTGCGCACTAGGTGGTAGAGGAGTCGCCCTGGCTGGTGATGAGCATCCAGGAATTAGCAAGCCCCACTGCCTGGAAGATGTTTGTGGTATCTGCCCGTCTAGTGGTAACTATGAATGCTGTGTACTGAATTGCCCAAACCATTTCTAGCAACCATGAGGGTTCTCCTTAGAGGCCTTTCCCCCAGGTATAGACCCTGCTTAGTCTGGCAGGACCACACAGCAGCTTGAGCTGTAGCTGCAGGTAGTTTGATTCTTTAATATTATCATCTGCAGCCCCTGTTTTCCTGTCCAAACCCCTCCTCAGCTCCTCTCTGCTTTCAAACCGGGCTGTGGAGAATCCTCCGCACATCTTGGCAACCCCAGGCCTCCTGTCAGCGTCATGAAATTGCAATGATTCCCCTTGAATAGACATGAAATTGCCTGGCACTTTGAACAAAAAGTTGGAGGAATGAGAGATGTTCTGCAATGTCCTTGGAAGAAACGAGCCAGGGAAAATGAATCACCTAGGCTCCTTGCGGGGCTGTTTCAGTCCTTGGGCTTTTCTCTGATCTGCTATCGAAAGCTTTCACTGCTGGGGCACCGTACAGCAAGGGCTGAACTTAACAGCCTCCTCAGAAAGGCAATTAAGACTCCTTTCTGTGATGCTGGAAGCAATCTTGCATGTCTAGGTCTGGCTCTTGCAGCTCTTTGCCTTTGTGTAAGGGGACTGTTGCCCCCTTACTAACATTCAGTGGGGGTGTTTTGATTGGCTTGCTCCCAGTACTAAAAGGGGAAGGGTCGATGGCAAATCAGGAGCCTGAGACTGACAGTGTCCAGGAACAATGGGGAGAGGCCAATGCTCCAGATCAGCCTGATTGACAGGGCGGGCAGGCTAATCAGAGGGTCAGGAGGCGAGGGAGGTCCCGTCCTCCGTGTGAGCTGGAATTGCCTGGGTCAGACTGAGTGGGGCCGAGCTAAGGAGAAAGCAGGGGCCCAAGTTGAGCTGGAGAGCAGAACCGTGCCAGATCCAGAGGGGCCAGAGGCGCAGCCACAGAGCCAGAGACAAAGCCCAGGGAGAGCAGATCCTGAGCTGGGAGCAGAGCTGCAGCCCCAAAGCCAGATCACAGCCAGGACAGAGAGGGGCCTGAGCTAAGTTGCTGGGAGCAGAGCTGCAGCCCCAAAGCAGAGTTACAGAAGCAGCCTGCAGAGCAGAGCTGCCCTGGGAGGAGAGCTGCAGCAACCAGAGCCAGAGGGGCCAGAGAAGCAGCCCAGGGAGCTGAAGGCAGAGCAGCAGCAGCAGCCGTGCTGAGGCAGAGTGGAGCTGGAGCTGGGGCTGGAGCTGGGGCTGGAGCAGTCCGGAGCTGGGTGCGGTGAGCAGCTGGGGAGAGTGAGGGGGACCCTGGCAGTGGGCCCAGCGCAGGGAGATACCTCAGCCAAGAGGCCTTGCAGGCCAGACTTGGAGGGGGATCGTAACCCTGACAGGGCGGGGGCGACGCTGGGAAGAAGGGTCCTGCCACCTAGAGCCTGAGAGCGTGTGGCCACCGCCAGAGCAAGTGTCCAACCCACAGCGTCCCTGCAGCACAGCCAGGGCCTGAGAAGGAGGCCCGGGACCTACAAGGAACAGACTGTGAACTGCCCTGATGTTCCAGAGACACTGCTTGTGATATTCCCTGCCTCAGAGCAGGGTGATGTGTTTCCTTTAACCTTTTCCATTTTTCCTTATTCTTTTTTAAAAGTAATTGTTAATTAAATAACTTGTATTTGCTTTAAATTGTATAAAATGATCAGTGGGTCAGGGAGGTGCCCAGTGCAAAGAGAGTACCCCGGAGTGGGGACACCCTAGCCCCTGTCCTAGGTGACCACAGCAGGGTTGGGGGTCAAGCCCCCCAGGAATCCTGGGCCCAGCCTTGTTGGGGTTACGAGGACTCTGCCAGACAGGAGAGTGGAAGGGGAGTCCTCAAGGGCAGGGAGGCCTCTGGGTAAAGGAAGTGGGAGCGAGGACTCGGATCCTTTCGTTAGCCCACTTCACCGGGGTAGTGCAGAAGCCAGGAAAGTTCCCCACAATAGCGGGACCATTCCCCCGCTTACATTTGGAACGCTACCGAATACCAGATCAAAGGCCTGTGGCCGGCCCTCAGCTGGAGGAGACACTGAAGGGAGCGCTCTAATTCACCGTTCCGTGTCCTCATCTCACCATTCAAGGAAAGCTGCATTGATTACCACCATCCCCTGGCTTACTGGTCTGAGGTCAGAGGACATCATTGTATGTCTCGAGGGGCCCAAGCAGTTCTGCTTGTTCTGCGCTGCAGTTCAGCTTTCCTGTGTAGCTATTTACACGCCAGAGGCAACGGAGATGGGCACATCCGAGAACCAATGAAACAAACCAGCAGGAAGCAGCATGGCCTGGTGGACTGACTGACCTCAGAGCTGGGAGTCAGAGCTCCAGGGACAGATGGAAAACTTCACACCTAGTGTCCTGTCCTCCCTTATTAAATCCTCAGGGTCTGTGTAACAGGGACACCCGCTTGGGGCACAGGGCAGCCCTGCTCACATCCCACCCTCGGTTTCCCTCTGGGGATAATCCACTCACGCCCAGAGGCTTTACGACAATAATCCCCCTCCCCGGGGGGGTCTAATTTATCAAACAGTACCCAGCTCCCAAGACAGCCCCTCCCCCTTACGTTCAGGGCTCTGCGCTCCTCCGTCTCGGAACGGTGTGTTCCAAATAGTGCTCTCCCCAGCCTGCGGACGCTCCCCTTAAGTCCAGGGTTTCACAGCCCTCCAGCTGGCTGGATTCATCCTCTCCACGGGTTCTGCCTGACTGGGCTTGGAGCCTCCTTTCTGCTTCACCCACCCAGTCATCTGGCCATGCCCTGAATCCTGCCCCGGAGGGTCTGATAACCCCAAAACAGCTGCGGGGAGCTTGTTCTGCTCACTCCACCAGGATTCTTCCTATCTCTTCCCTCTCCCAGGCACTCACACACGCAGTGTGTATGTAAGAGCGTGTGTGTGTGTAAAGAAGAGCTGCTTGCTCTACTGAGGCCCATGCTGTAATGGTTCAGTGGCTAAACAGGGAATGTCTGGAGCCAGGACTGCCAATCCAGTGGTATGAAAGGCTCTGTTTAAAAATAAATACATAAGGAATTAGCCTTTTAAAGGCTGCCGTTTTACTCCATTTAGTGTATGACAGTTCAACATAAAAATCCTTTGAAAGGTTCCTCATTTCAATGTGTTTCCAAAGCCCTGGAGGAAGTAGGATGAAGTCGGGGATATTTCCTTCTGAGTTGTAATGCACTTTCTGGCAAACCCACCAAAGAGTTCGGAGAATGACACTTTGGTGACATTTAAACCAATACAAAAGTAAATTAAACATCTAGATCATAAAAAATACCAAAGGATGTTTTAAAAAAGCCTCTTTGCAGCACTGCATTAGTTGACTATACAGCTTTAGTGTGTAATGAGCAATATATTAATTTATAATTAGTGTAATACAGTAAAGCTCAGCAAATAGCTCTGTGCACGCTGGCTAATTCATCAATGGAAGAAGCAGCTTTTAATGGTTTCCAAGGTTTGCCTGTCCCCTGTAATTGGGAAGTCCAGAATTTATTGTTATTTCTTTTAAGGGGTAATTTGATTGCAGCCACACATCTTCATTTTGTGTCTGCTCCCACTCCAGTGCAGGGAAGGAGAAA
Organism: Emys orbicularis; assembly: GCF_028017835.1. Classification (NCBI taxonomy): domain Eukaryota; kingdom Metazoa; phylum Chordata; order Testudines; family Emydidae; genus Emys; species Emys orbicularis. The sequence continues at coordinate 148,450,700 of NC_088686.1, forward strand.
TCTCCAGACTCTAGTGTCTCGCGAGCACTTTACGTGACCCCATTTGCAGCTTCCTGCTACCCGTGTTTTGCAGCCCAAGTGACCTCATAGCCTCTGAGACTTCCTGCAGCTTTGGCTGTGCCTTCTCCTGCTGCCACAGAAAGGGTTGATGCCAGGGGCTTAGCCCTGCTGGAGTAGTTTGGCTGCTCCCCCCACCCTCTTGTTTTTTACTGGAATTGGCTCCCCCCCCCCCCGCTTCCTTTTAACTTCCTAGCATTTGGGCGTGACTTTTTCCTCTCAGTCTCTCACTCTCACAGGATATTGCTGAATAGGCAGGAAAAGAGCAAATGGAGGACACTAATGGAGAAATGTTTAATCATAAGAATATTTAGCTCTAAGGAGAGCCAGTGGGAGTTAGGCACTTATCTCCTTGTGGCCAATTGGAAAGCAGTTCCAGAGAGGAAGGGTGGTTTGTGGTTCAGGCACTGACTGGGACTCAGGAGGTGTGGATTGATTCCTGGCTCTGCCACAGACTCCCTGTGTGACCCTGGGCAAGTCACTTAGTCTCTTAGTCTCTCTGGGCCTTGATTCCCCACCTGTCAAACGGGGATAATCGCCCTGTCTTTGTCTGTTTAAAGTCTCTGGGGCAGGGGCTGCCTCTGACTTCGTGCCTGGATAGTGCCCGGCATACAGAGGCCTGCTCTCGGTTGCAGCAATGTAACAACACATAGACAATGGGAATGTGACTATCCGAGGCAGAAGGAGGTTACAGGACATGCTCAGGTCACACAGCAAGACCCTGGCTGAGCTGGGAACTGAAGCCGGGTCTCCTGACTGCAGCATGCTGCTGCCCACTCTAGCAAGGGCACCCCAGGGACAGCTCTAGGGCACCGTATGTCAAGAAGAGAACATCTTCCTTCCTGGTTTCCCTCAATCGGACACTGCTGCACTGGGGGCCTAGCAGTCAGCTCGTAAATCCATTTCTCTCCCAATTAGCAAATGCGACAGGGCAACTGACAACTCCCAAAGTTTGTCAGCAGTTCAGAGACGCTTTTATGGATATGGTGGGGCCTTACCTATCTACCTTAGGTACCACATCACCATTGTAGCTGAGCAGCTCACAGTCTTGAATGTTGTTATCTTCACAACACCGCGGGGATGTATCCCCATTTTACAGATGGGGCACTGAAATACAGAGAGGCTAAGTGACTTGCCCGGGGGCACATTGGACATTTGTAGCAGAGAAATTTAACCCAGGTCTCCCACCTTCTAGACTGGTGCTCTAACCACTGGAACATCCTTCCTCTCATAGCTCTGGATGCACTAGGGTTCTCACTGGTACAACTGAACCATGAGTGGGAACTATTTGCTGAAGTTTCCTAATGTAGACAAAGCCAAAGAGACAGAGAAAGCAAAGTCCTCAGTAGGGGATGTCACATGCTCAGTAGAGTTGGGTGAAAAGTTTTGGCTGAAACTTTTTTCATTGAAAAATGCAGATTCAGCTACACCAATTTTTTGTGTGAATTCATGTCAGTTTCAAAATGAAACTTCATTTTTTTTGGTTGAAACAACATTTCATTTCAGAATTTCCTTTAACTTTATTTTTAAAAATTCAAAGAATTTTAAAATTGTCAAAATCTAAATGATACATTTCAATTTTGTTTAAATTAAACTTTTTGGTGGATCCCAAACAAACTTTTTTTGACTTTTTGATTCACCAAAGCTTTTGAAAAATTGTGTTTCTGGTTCAACCTTATATATATTTAACTTTTCAAAATAGCCAGCAAATCAAAGACCTGTTATTCACACAGCTCTGGCACTCACCTACCGTATTAACCATTACAATATTTCTGAGATGCCAACAAAACTCCAGCATCTGCTCTCATCCTCTGACGGAAACCTTCATTGTAACTTTTGCATCTTCTTTAGGCTGTGAAGCCCCAGCTAATTGCTGAAGCATGTGTGTAACTTTAAGCAGATGAGTAGGCCCATTGATTTTAATGGGCCTAGTCATGTGCTTAGGTATCTTGCTGAAGCAAAGTCGGAAGGACTGACATCAGACTTCTGAAGGAAAGACTCAGGATAATGATGTTTGCCCAGGTATGTCTAGTCCAACCCAGGCTAAGAGGAAATCCTTTGTTGTATTGAATCTTCTTCATTAGGATTCGCTGTATCAGTTCTTTTCCCTGCCAAACTTTGTCTTTTTAAGGATACTAAGAAGTCTCTTTTGCATGATTATGATGAAGTGGTGGAATCCTTGAAGATATCCAGGAAGGAGAAGGGAAAAAACAAACAAAATCCAAACTGAACCAAAACAAAAAATGAATTTGTTGATGAAATCAGATCAATTACCTGATTCAGATCGAATGAAATCAGTTTTACATAAATCCGATTTCCCCCCTCCCCCCGTGTTGTAACTCTGTGATCTGGAAAGTAACGTGTTTGTATTTACAAACCATTACGTCAGTAAGGGTCTAAATTGTGAAGATTTCCTTGTTGAATAATATGATTCTAATTTAATTGACATTTGTCTGATATGAAAGGTAGTTTTTATAGTGTTTGCTATTGATTGTATTAAAACTTTGTGATCTGGAAAGGAATATGTTTGTATTGACTTATTATCATATCAATAGATGCCTAATTTTGTGAGTTTTTCTTTCAAGTGATCTGATGAATATAAATGGCAGATTTCATTTAGCTTCTTATTGATTTTGTTGTTGTTATTAAAACTCTGTGATCTGAAAAGTAAAATGTTTGTATTTACTTAACAGCTTATTACTGAGGCTGGGTTTATAGGTTTATAGGACTTTTCCCTTTGTATTGACTAACCAGGTCTAATTTAACATATTACAAAAATGCAATTTTGACTTGGTTCTTTAAAAAAAAAAAAAGTGCTAAATTCCTATATAGCAAAAACGAGCTCCTTTTTACTCTAAGCCTGATTCTATGCCCCTGGTGACTAAACAAACTCATACCAGCTCTGCTCTGCCCTCTCCCCCACTGCTGCAGCTCCTTGTCCCCTACTGGGAGAAAGGTGGGGAAAGATCTGCTCCAGGGCTGGCCCTAGACCAAATGGCGCCCCAGGTGAGGAGAGTCTCTGCCTCCCCCATTTGTTAAACTTTTGAATATCTTACTTTGTATTGCATTTGTAGCCCATTTCACGACTTTGGTGCACGAATTGGATGCATGAGTTATTCCTGTCATGTAAGACGATAAATTTGCACACTAGGATCTGTGAATCTGTATTTATTCATGCCATATATGAGCAACTAAAAAAAAATAGTTTCCTCTAAGCTTATAGAAACTTTTTCATTTTAAAATGTACAGGGCATGGCTGACAACATTCTAGGAGACTGGAGGAAAAGATAGTTCTCAAAAAGTCTGGAAGGTTCCACGAGGTTCTACAAAGGTCCAGAACATTCTAGGAGGTTAGTGAAAAATGACTCCACATACGGAATACCTGAAACATTTTACTTCAAACATTCCATTTTCCCTTTTGTCGCTAACAATAAAACCAGCCCCCCGAGCCTGGCACCCCAGGGGTCGCCTGCCCCTAAATCCGGCCCTGGTCTGTTCGTCCTCTCGCAAGGGAGCTTTCCCAGGAGCGGTTTGAAATGCTTTTCCCAGCACGGGGCCCCATCTCCTTTGCATTACTTAGGCCCCCATTCAAGAAAACAACTTTAAGCCTGTGCTTAAGTCCCCTTGAAGTCAAGGGCTTAAAGTTGAGTGTGTGCTGTCCTGAGTGGGAGCCCTGGCCTGTAGGCTCTGTGGGGCAGGGGCTGTCAGGGTCTAGCACAGTGGGGCTCACATTAGACTGGGGCCTGTCCTTACTCCTGCAGCGTGCCTGGGCAGAGCCAGGCCTGGAGCCCCTGGGGCCGGTGCTGAAGTGAAGACCCACAGGTGGGCAGCCCCGAGCCAGGGCCGGTGCCAGGGTTTTTGCCACCCCAAGCGGCGGGGGGAGAGCCGCGATCGCTCCACCGCGCTGCTTTCTTCTTCGGTGGCACTTCGGCGGCAGGTCCTTCCCTCCGAGAGGGACTAAGGGACCCGCCGCCAAAGAGCGGGACGTGTCGCCCCTGCTTGCTGCACTGGTGCCTGGAGCCGGCCCTGCCCCGAGCAGAGGGTGCAGGGCGCTAGTTCCCCCTCCAGCAGCCCCAAAGGGTGGGAGCGGGGGCTGAGGGACCAGCTGCACTGACAGTCCCTTTGGCGCCGCAGCTCCCGAGGGGCTCCCCAGGGCTCGGCCCGCCTCTCCCCGGGGCTCCCGGCCGGCAGGGGAGGGCGCGGAGGTGACTGGACGGGAGGCTCCCTGGGGCCGCGCAGGCGGGGAGGGTGCGCAGCGCAGCCGGCCGTGCCGGGAGAGGTGCAGAGCGCGGGGCCGTGCGAGCGCTAGGGGTCGCTGCGCCCCTTCGCCGGCGCCCAGGCTCTGCCCGGCGGCCCCCGAGGAGGCTGCGGCGGGCGGCGCCGGAGCGAGCCAGGCTGGTGCGGAGCGAGCGGAGCCGCCAGACGCTGCGCGTCCGAGCCGAGCGCAGCCCTGCCCGGGGAGCCCCAGCCAGCCCGAGCCGCGGAGCTGCGGCGCGCAGGGCGGGGATGGGCAGCGGCTGGGGCGCGCGGCGGGGACACCTGTGACGGGACCCAACAGGTAGGTGCGCGGGGGCCGCGCGGGGACCGGGGGGGGCAGAGCCGGCGGGGGCGCCCCCTTTTCCCAGTTCGCACCCAGGCGCTTCTCTGTAAAGCGCCCCCCCCCCCCGGGGCTCGGCGCCCGGACGCTGCAGCCAGGTGCGGAGCTCGGAAAGCGGCCCCCGGGCGCTCCAGTGCTGGGAAGGGCGAGGCGAGCTCTGGGGACGCTGCTCCGGGAGCTCCCCGCGACCCCCTGCGCGCATCCTGGCAGCCAACTTTCTCCGGGCTGCCTCTGTGCAAACTTCCGAGCGAGCCGGAGACCTGGGGGGCTGGAGAGACGCCCAGGGACCCGCGGGAGCCGGATTTTCCTCCCCGTTCGCTCGGGTTGCAAGTGCCGCGGCGCAAAGCCTCGGGGGTGAGGCGGAAAGCTGCCCCGGGCCGTGTCCCCGGAGCTGGAGCGGGCGCTCCCCGGGGAGCACGAGGCGTGCCGGGGTTTCCAGGGCTCCTGGGGATGCTCCATCCTCCCTCGGCATGTCACAGGGGGACTTGGTTCTCTGCAGAGATTTCAACCTCTTGCAAAGGGGGCGGGGGAGGAAAGAAAATGCAGATCAGAAGCCCCCACCGCCCCACAGGGACATTGTCTGCAGTGAGCTCCCTGGGGGAACACACTTATTCCAGAATCGCTTTGAAAGCGGAGTCAGCAAAGGCTCCCTTATTCTGGAATAAGAGCGTCCACACAGGGCATTAGTCCCAATTAGCTACTGTGCTTTTAAATTCCCACGCTGCCTTAATCTGGAGTAATTTCCCCGGGGTAGCGTTCTTGGAACCTCCTTACAGCCTCCCATTCCTCTGCTGGGTTAGGGGAGTGTGGGGACAGGCTCTGCTCACAGGGAGGAGCAGCAAGAGTTTAAAAATCTCCCCTGGCTCTTTGCATCAGGGCAGGAGAGGGTCGGCACTAATGGGTTACTGGCTTGGGCAGACTAGGGGAATGTTTATACAAACACAGGTGCCTCCGGGCAGTGTTTTCCTGGTTCTCCCCTTGCTGTTGGGGTTTGAATAACAGCATCTCCTTCTCTTCCTGCTGTGAAGTCATAACCCACTGAGGTGGCACTGGTGGGCTGTGATCTCAGCTTCAGCAGGAGAGTGTCCCAGTGGCGTGAGGAGTCAGGGCTGGGGGAATGTGGGGAGCTCGAGGGCAGGAAACCTTCCTGAAGCATAAGTATGGTGGGTGACCACCTGGCTGGCGTACGTCTGTATGTGGGAGCCTGGTCTCTTGAGTTTCCCCGAGGCGGGCAGTTCTCCACGGAGGCACCGCCAACGGGGAGGCGCTTTCCTGCATAGGATGTAGAGCCAGTTAAATCAGCGAGACCTGGTTTCCATTAGCTGCGTTTACATCTCGCCTAGCAGCCCAGCCTGCTGAGCGAGGCAATCGTGCACCTCCCTGTAGGATCAGCTCTGTGTTTGTGCCCAGGGGAGAGCCTAGGTGTTGGAATGCAGATACCCGGCGGAGCGGTGGCATAGATGTGAGGAGGGAGGTCTGTGGCTTCATGCCAAACAGGACTGGTTCTAAAGAAACTGTGAGCTCCGGCTAGGCGCAAGGCTGAACCAACAGTGAAGCTAATTAAATTATCCGCTTGCAGCCTGCATCTAAAAAACCCAACCCAAAACCTTGCATAGTTTGTAGGCGAGAGAGAGACCTGAGCTGGGAGAGTGACTCATGGCAGAGGCAGATCCTCCAGGTCTCAGTGGAAGTCATCTGTGACGGTGATCGGCAGCAGCCAGCTGGCACTGTGAGATTTGCCGAGTGACTTCCAGCTTGGCTCGCTTGGCCAGGGGAATGCAGCTCTCAGCTAGGACCAACTTGGGGCGGCTCTTGCTGGCTCAGCGAGACAGAGGCTCCCCCGGCACTGCTGCTGTCTACACAAGTGCCAGGGCCTGTCCCCGCTGCAGTGGCTTGCAGGATGCACACATGGTGACATCCAGCCAGCCAACGGGGATCTAAGTCAGTCCTGCTATCTGGCTACTGTTTGAGAGAGGTAGCGTTTTCCTGCACTGTGTACCTGGCTATTGTAAAATCTCCAGAATTAGTCCGAGAGCTCCCACTCCCTCTGTCCCAGCGTATGCAATAGCTGAGCCTTCTGTTGTCATCAGCCTCACAGGAGCAATGGAGGCTGGAGAGTCACATCCAGGCTGTTTCCCTGCGCCAGCACTTGCAAACTGATCGGCTAAAATGACTGTCTCAGGACCAAAAAAGAAGCAAACGTTTCCTGCTGCCGTTGCTCCATCGCCCCAAAAATGGGAGGGAGAGAGGGCAGCTCAGTGGATAGGGAGCTGGACTAGAGCTCAGTTCCTGGCTTTGCTGCTGGCTGATGCTGGGCAAGTCACATCCCCTCTTGTGCCTCAATTTCCCCATCTGTAAAATGGAGTTAATTATACTGACCTCCTTTGGAAAGCAGCCTGAGAATGCATAAAAGCTCAGTTGTTATAGCAACTGTTGGTTTTCTTTCTGGGAAGGAAAATACAGAACCCACCAATGGCCCCACTTGTTCCCGACAGCAGGGGGGTTCAGACAGGAGTTAAGACGCTAGCTGGGTCTGATTCTGATCTCATCTCATTTCCGCTGCTGTAATTCCATTGGCTTAGTGGAGCTACTCCTGATTTACACCAGGTCAGAATCGGGCCCAAAGATTCTACATCCTGTCGAGCTGACTCGTAGAACAAGGTAAGGGCAGAAGGGGATGGAGCTGTCCTTATGCATGGCACGAGCATCCCCCTCTTCTCATTGGCCCCTTTGCGCCCAGGGAAAGATTCCCAACGGGGGCCTGTCATCTAGGAAGGAGGAATGTGCCAGCCAGAGGCGTGGCCGTTCCAAAGAGATGGAAAAGGGGGGATCCCATGCCCTAGCACTGGCCTGGCAGAGAGAATAGGAGGGGTTACTCTCTGAATAATCCCTCTTGCATGATTCGAGTTGATTGGCCATTGCTGGTGACATGGCACAAAGATATCCAAGAGGCTCTCCCCTGCAGCACTACACGCGTGCTCCCGGGGCGCAGAGCCGTGCTGGCGGCACTGGGACAACAACTTTAGCTGTCCTACCTTCCTGGAATGACCAGACTGATTTAACTGCTGTTAACCTTGGGTATCAACCCCCCTGCTGAGCTGCCTCTCTCCATCTGAGAGACAAGCTCCTGGCCCTGGATGAATCTGAGGATAGAGCTGTCAGTAGAGCTAACCTTCAAAATGCCAGCAGCACCAGGAGATGGGATTTGCGGAGCACAAGGGCAGGAGTCAGTCCCAGCACTTGGGCTGAATTCGAGTTAAAAACTCCCTTGCTCACCCTTGGCGGAGAAGAAAATGCGGCAAACGCTGAAGGAATGAACAAGGAGGTGGAAGGAAATCAGACTGGAAGAGAGAAGGAGAGAGACCCTTTAATGGGCAGATGTGCTCAGCCCTGCTCTGCCGGGCGCCCTGCTGTTGCTTTGTCATTCTGGACAGTGTGTTTGTGCCTCATTTGGGTCTGCCCAGCAGAATCCCAGCAGCTTCCACTGTTTTGCACAACATGTAATTAGACTGTGGAACTCATTGCCACAGGATGTCATGGAGGCCACCAACTTGGCAAGATTCACAGTCGGAGTGGACATCTGATAACAAGAATAGCCAGAGCTCTAACAGCTAAGGCCTGGTCTACACTACCCGCCTGAATCGGCGGGTAGAAATCGACCTCTCGGGGATCGATTTATCGCGTCCCGTCAGGACGCGACAATCGATCCCCGAATCGACGCTCTTACTCCACCAGCGAAGGTGGGAGTAAGAGCCGTCGACGGGAAGCCGCGGAGGTCGATTTTGCCGCCGTCCTCACAGCGGGGTAAGTCGGCTGCGATACGTCGAATTCAACTACGCTATTCGCGTAGCTGAATTTGCGTATCTTAAATCGACCCCCCCCTGTAGTGTAGATGTAGCCTTATTCTAAAATGAAAAGGGCCATAAAACCTACTGCCTCAGGGCTTATGCCAGAGCCTAACTATTAGGGGTTAGGATGAAACTCCCCTGGGGCAGATTATCCCCCCATCTGCTGGCTGTTAGGGTTCTTGCACCTTCCTTTGAAGCAGCTGGTGTCACTGTTGGAGATAGGGTACTAGACTAGTGGACTTTGGGGCTGGTCCATTCTGGAAAGTTCTGCGTTCTCTGCTTTCCCATTTCCCACGGCGCTGGGCTCCCTGGCACCCGAGATACAGCAGCAGGGATACCTTCTCCCACACTGTGTCTCAGCCCCGCACCGTCACGTCACAGAGGCTTTTCTAATGTGTGTCACTTGGAGTACCAAAAAAAAGGGATCAAGAGTCTAAAAACAAGCGGCGGAGACGTGCCCGAAAGCTGGAGGGACAATGGGAGTACAGTGTGTGAGAGGGCGGAAGCTGCATGCCTGAAATTACTGTGCAGAAATCAACACAATCAGCCAATCAGCCTGTGAGTGGGAAGGCAAGCTAGCTCCGTGGGACACTTTGCCCAAAGCAGCATCAGCAACCCCCCCGCTAGAGCTCTGCCTTGTGTAATTTGAACAGGTGAATTTGCTTCTTAAGCATGATTCATCCCCTGGAGGGCACTACAGAAAAAGTTAACCAGTCAGTGTGACCCGTGGGTTCCACTGTAAACACTGAGCTGATTTGTATTGAGTTTCCAGCCCTGTCACGATCAGTTTATGCTCAAAGGACAGTAACATCTTCCTGAGCCAACCTCCCCAGGAATCCTCCAATTCTCTTCAGACCCCGTAGCTCTTGATGGTGAGGAGAGCAGCAGGATTTGTCAGAGAGCAACCAGGGTCTTGTCCAGTCCAGGCGATGGGGCCCAAACTCCTCAGCCTGCCAGGGCTGCGTGCCTCCTGGGCTGCTGTGGGTATTGGAGGTGCTGAGACTTGTAGTGCAAAGCGCCAGCTGGTTTTCATCCTTTCTCGCTATAGCCCACCCACTGCCTTTGTCTTCTCCTTCCAAAGCAGTCCTTGGACACCTGAGCTACAGCGGCAGGGTACCCATCTCCTGCCCTGTGCCTCACCCCTCATCTGGAGCAACGCCTTGGAAGGAGTTCATTCTCCGTGGTCTGGCTGATCCCCAGCTTCCCTCCTGAGGCTCCCATGTAGGATGCCAGTTAGTGCCAGCTACAGGAGTGCTTCTGCAGTGGGCACATTTATCTACTAGCTATTGCACCAAGAGGTACCCTGTTGAACAGCCTTTCAGAGCAGCTGCGGCCAGAGGCTGTGCACCCACCATGGGGTTTGCCTTGGGAGAGGACAATGCTCTCTCTCTCTCGCTCTCAATTTCCCTGCCTTGTGGGATGTGGCATGAAGTGACCGGTGAGGCTAATCCCCCTGCAATACCAGGGAACCTTTGCTCAGTTATTGCTGTAGCTAACATCTGCAGCCTTTCATCCAGTTGGGCACTACAGTAGGGCGAGCTGACACACGCAGCTGTGCCGATTGTGCCCTGTGTGGACTGCACTGACAGAAACCCTCGCCTGCACAGAGGTCTTGCTTAGCTCTCAGGGCGGCAGAGGCAGTACCCAGAGTGCTCGGAGAGAGCTGGAGCATGGGTCGTAATCTTCTCTCCTGTCTGAAAGTGGCCATCTTTGCTTGGGGCTGGTTCTGAGAGGTGCTGTCCTGGAAGGCAAAACTGCTGCCTCACTCGGCCATTGGAAAGCGGGTGGGATTGTGATGGGGGTCAGTACTTTGTAGAGCTGGGCCCTGGCTGAGGACATGGATGGCTGAGGCACACTTACTGCGATGGAGCCATCAGTAGCTACAGATACTGCTTCCCAAGGGCTACTCTGCAGTGGGTATTCCAGTTTTGTCCACTGGCTCATAGAGAGACTTCCCAGTGCTACAGGGAGGCTGCATGAGAATATTCCATATTGATAGATACACATCATACACGTGACTGTGTTATTAACAAAACCAGGGGTGAATGCGATGTCCAGAACTGTACAACCTTAATTTACTTTCATTTATGTGCTTGGTTTACCCTTTGTATTTCACTCCTTTTGGAAAATTGACATGGACTAATCAGTTTCACCGTAGATTACAGTCTGCTTCAAATTCTACTTCTCATGCATTAGCCCAATGCTGTTCTGCTTTGAGCTGCAAACATTGTAGGGGGAGTGTTTAAATTCAGCAACCAACCAACCAATACCTTGTACTGGAATTTAATAACACAATCATGAGAGTGTTTTGATTCAGATTCAGTTTCTCCCGCTCTCATCTACCCCTCCTCCCCCAAATACACACATTTGGTTGACCTGATATGTTGTCCCTAAAGGGTTGTGGGCACTGTTGGTCCTTTCTGACCAACCAAAAATGCTGCAAACTCATAGATGTGCTGAAATAGCTGGACTATTAGAATAGCTTTCTGAAGGCTGGCAAAGCCGCTGGGCCCGACGTGTGCAGAGGGGTGTGATGTGGTATCACTTTAGAGACGAGTACTGTATTATTTTGCGTTGAAAACCTTGCGCCTAATTCCTATTCCCCCATCTCCTCTTTTTTTCCCATGGAATATTGCTGAGTATAATTATCCTCTCTCACAAACCTGTGCACATAATGTGCCAGACTTCCAAAACTCAGAGCATAATTGATGGTGACAGAAAGTCCCTCATTAACGCTGTTGGGCATCAGACTGCATTCCAAACGGCGTTACAGCTGGAGCCGTACCAACTGGAGGTTCAGCATTTTAAATGCTGCTTTAACAACAACAAAACAAGGCTCTAGATTTCAGACCATATAATTTGGTAAAAATGAAATCAACCTTAGTGCTGAGATCATAATTTCCATGGCTGTTGGTGATTAACCTCTGCTAACTCTCTTTAACACTTCATCACTCACAGCTCTGTACCATACTTAATGAATGCATTATAAAATTAAACACAACTGCTGCAGTGACGGTAGCACAATAGAGGCTGACTAGAACAGGCCCAGAAAATGGCCCATGTTAAAAATGCTCTCTTCCATTTGGATAGCATGGTAGTTATTCGCCAGAGCTGCATAGGAGTCACCGAATGCAGCATCTCCTTAAGCTTGATCATGTCATCTTACCCAGTTTGTTAGCAGCTCTTCTGGGGCATCAGATTGTTGGTGGGGACGAACATGAAATGTGAACCCCGAGACAAAGGGAGGAATAGGCCCCAGACACTTTGGCACTCTCGTTCGCATTCCTGTCAGCCTGCCTTTTGGCAACGGTTCTGACAGCAGCCCATGGTGTCTTAACTGGCATTGTCGTGAAACACATTGTGCCATTTGTAGTCAGGGATCCATGTCTGGCCGCCTCCCTTGCAGGTTACAGTGCAGTGTTTCCTCTGCGTTGGCATGGGCTTTGGCAGGCATGCTGGCCAGCTGGTTCCCATGGTGGCTGTTGTCTTTCCCTCAGCAGGCGGGGATAGGACAGGTATGTCTCTGCTACTGGGGCACGGAAACAAAAGATGCCAAACCATCCCCGCCCCCCAAATCCTGATAAGCTAGTGAGCAGGTAACCGGGGCAGGCATTCCCTGGCTCGGCTTTTCACTCCTTGGAAAGCGGGATTAGCTCTGGTGAAAGAGGCTGCGTTGGTGACCCTTGGGGACTCTACCCACTGAGCAGGTACAGCATGGGCAGCGTCAGCATGTGCTGCGCAGGAGCAAGGCTGGTCTTGTGATTACGGCAGTTGAGGGAGACTCGGGTGATCCTGGTTCAATTCCCAGCTCTGTCACAGACTCCCTGTGTGACCTTGGGCAAGTCACTTAGCTTCTCTGTGCCTCCGTTCCCCACCTGTCAGTGGAGATTGGTTCCTTTCTGCCACCTTGCTCTGTCTGGTCTGTGCAAGCTCTTTGGGGTGGGCACTGGCTCGGTGTGCATCCCTCACACCTAGCGCTTTCCAGTGCAGCCTCTTGATGCTATTGGAATGCAAACAGCAGCTGAGATATCTGCAGGGCTGCCTGGAGGTGCGGAGAAGGGAACCCAGGCTCCATGGGCCCTGCACACTCAGCCTCTGGCATTGGAGCCAGTGTGTATGGGGCTCATTTCCCAAAGCCCGGGCTCTCAGTCTGGGGCTGTGACCCATGGGGCCTCCCCTCATGTCCCCGAGGTTTGTGGTGTGGGCTTGTGGTACAGAGACGGCTGAGAGCCCCTGCCCTGGAGCCTCCCAGTGATGTCGCTGTTCACTCCCTGTGCAGCTGGCATGACTCTGACAGGCTGTTGGCTGAGTGCTGCCCATTGCCAATGAATCCTGGAGACGGCCGTGGGATACCTGCCCCGTCTCTGGGGAGCTGGCAGGTTCCCGTCTCCTCTCTGCTCAGCCTTTCGTGCCTGCTTTGCTCTCCGGCTCCGTTGTCATCGCTGAGATAAGTGTCTTGCACACCAAACTCATTAGCAAGGAAAGCAGTGGAAGCCGCGTCCACCATGTGGGGAAACTCACTGGTGAATGAAAGTGTCCCAGCCACCTCCTTCTCAGAGCAAACCTCCCTCCAGCTGGGCCCCAGTTCCCTCTGACGGCACCCGGCAGAGGGGTACCGTGCATAAAATCATCCAGGCAGGGCGGGGGAATCATGTTCACCTTGCCCTGCGACAGAGCCTTGACCTCGATATTCCCACCAGAGGCGCCGAGATCTGACAGGGCAGTTTGCAGCGCGTATCCCATCTGTGTCTCTGTGTGTGTGTATTTGTGAGAGAGAGAGAGAGAGACAGACATATGGGTGGAGTTTGGCTGGGCTTTGAGAGGCTCTAACACAGGAAACAAAGGGAGGAATGGGGAGAGAGGATTCCTTGCTCATCCTAAAAATAACAGGAGTACTTGTGGCACCTTAGAGACTAACAAATTTATTAGAGCATAAGCTTTCGTGGGCTACAACCCACTTCTTCGTGGGTTGTAGCCCACGAAAGCTTATGCTCTAATAAATTTGTTAGTCTCTAAGGTGCCACAAGTACTCCTGTTATTTTTGCGGATACAGACTAACACGGCTGCTACTCTGAAACTTGCTCATCCTAGCGGCTGGCGCCAGGCCCCCAGGTGGTGGTGTGTGTTTATTCACAGGTACGTTGGCCCTTCTTGCCTGCCCTAGGCAGCACCACCACAGAGAGAACTGAAATCCCTTACCTACCCATGCCCCGCAGGACCAGTCCCCTGCAGCGGTGCCACTAATTCCCCTCACACCATTAAAGAGACAGAGCTGGGGGCTGATGGTTACTTTAGCAAGAAAGCTCCAGTTATGGGGTGAAAAGGACTTTCTCTGTGGTGTGTGGGGGAAGGGGTGCTCATCCTCGCCCAGGTTTGAGATCTCTACGTAGGGACGTCATGGCAATACGAGAGTGCTGGTAATGCTCGCCACCTCTCACACCTGTTGTTATTTGTATGATCCAAGCGCCTCGGAGCCGTGTGGTGGACCCGAACCCCACTGTGCAGTGTTTCTCATCCACAGATCCCAAAGCACTGGATAAAGCTTGTCAGCATAGTTATCCCCAGTTTACATACAGTGAGCTGAGGCACACAGAGTTTAAGTGACCCATCCAAGGTCACTCAGGGAATCTGTGGCAGAGCCAGGAATTGAACTGAGATCTCCTGAGTCCCAGCCCAGCACCTCGGAGTGGGGGGAAGGGGGCATTGGTGCTTAGTTCCCACTGGCTTTTGGTGAGATTTGGGTGCCTGAGCCTCTTGGAATAAAGCTCAGGGCTCCTGACTCCCAGCTCGGTGCCTTTTGGTTCTGGAGCACATGGTTTGGTGCTGAACTAGGGGGGCTTTCTGGAGGACAGAAAGAGGAACGGTGTCTAGTCCTGGGAGTAGGCGCCTGTAACTGGAAGTTGTTTGCAGAGGAAATCTCTGCTCCTATGACGTCTCTGGCACAGTTGTGTGTTTGCTTTGTTGTCTCAGGAAGCAAACCCATCAGCATTTGGTGAGAGCAGGACGGGAAATGGCATTTTCACACTGTGGGAGGGTCAGATGTTTCCAAATCAGAACGAAAACCAGCACAACAAGAAAATCCAGCCTGCCAATGGAAAATTCTGAAAACTTTCCAGCTGGGAATGTCCGAGTGGAAATATATCGATGGTTTCAACCAAAGGAAATGATCTGATGTGTCAGAACAGCGTTCTTTATGTCAGAGCCGCATTTCGGAATGAAAAATGTCATTTTGTTTCAAAATGTCCAACTCAAACTGGATGGGTTGGAGTCTCCCGTTTGGGACAATCAGAAGATTGTGCTGAATTCAGCCTTTTCCCATGGAAGACAGTGAACTGTGCAAAATCACAGTTTTGGGATGGAACTATGTGGACCAGCTCCAGTGAAGTTGATTGGAGCAGGAGTGCGTGGTTCAGGGTGCTGTGTTTCACAAGGCTGGATTGTGCCGTCACTTTGTCTTTTATGGCATGCAGTGCTTTAGATCCCCTGCACTTCTCTTAGCCTCAGGGAGTGCGCTCATGAAGGCAGTACAGTCCCCAGCTCTTCCAGTGCCACACAAGAGCTTTCCTGCTCGGTATACTGTGGCCAGCTGAAGATGCGTTAATAATAATGCTGTAATTTATTTATATTTTCTTAGCTATCCTAAACAGCTCAGCCTTCCTTAACTAACTATAGATTGCACGGCAGGTGTCTGTCAGCGAGTGCACGGCTTTGAGAAGGTAGGGGTGCTTGGCACTTGGCCAGCCTTGATTTCTACAGCTGTTCGAGTCTGTCCCAGGAAGAGATTCCCCCAGAAACCCCCCGTTGTGCTGGGCGCTGCACAGGCCCAGAGTAGCAGAAGGTCTCTGCCCGGAGGAGCTCACAATCTGAATAGACGAGGCACACAGAGAGTGGGAGGTTGCTATTATTGCACATGAAGGACGTTAGTGACACCACTTAATGCCCTGCTAGACGGTGCTCCTATGCTCTGGTGACGAGGGCGGACGCTGTCCCTGTGTGGAATCGACTCATCGCCATGGCCCAGATGGGGGAACTGAGGCCCAGCAGGATAAATGAATTGCCAGGTGTCACACAGGGAGTCTGTGGCAGAGCAGGGGATTGGATCCACATCTCTGGAGCCCCAGTCCAGCACTGTGACCACAGAGCGATTCTTCCTCCGTTTGCCTGGGTAACATCTGGAGCCAACTCTGTGCAGTGCATCCAGGGGCAACGTCCCCCGCCCCAAATCCCAGCACCCTCTGCCTTGTGGCTGAGGGTTCACACCCATTCAGACCCATTCCAAAGGGGTTTTCTGCTCACTCGGTGTAACTGGTCTCCGCTGGAGCACGTCAGATTGTGCTCATCTCCTGCCCGGGGTGGTGGGGTGTGTGTGGCCCCTTTGCTCCATCCCTGCCTGCTGAGCTGGGGCGTCAGTGGAAGGAGGTGGGATATAGACCGAATGCTGGTGTGGAGCTGAAAGAGACTCGCTGAGGCTCCTCCTGACCATGCGTTTTCCAGCCCCGGTTGAGTCCGGAAGCATTATTTTTCTGGTTTCCAAGCAACTGAGATCTGCAGGGATCCCCCGTTTTCCCTCCAAGCCCCCTGGCAGCCATGAGGAGGGCTTCAGGCAGCCCCCAGTGAAAGCAGCCAATGCCCCTCCAAGTGCTGCTCCGCCAGGGTCACAGCTTCTCCCCCAGGAACGGGGTCCCAGGCCCTGCTGATGCTAAAGCAGTGGTTCTCAACCCCTGGGGTGTCACAGACTATGGATAAGATTTCCAAAGGGGTCTGCACCTCCATTCCAATTTCTATAGAGGTCCACAAATGAAAAAAGGTTGAAAACCACTGCCCTAGAGAGCGTGGGGCACCTGCCCTGGAAGGTCAGAGACACGATTGATGACTGTGGGGTGTGATATAGGAGCTTGAGGTCTGGAGAATCACCAGGCCTGGAGCAAAGACAAGACGACTCCCCGATATCTGCCTTATGTCAGTGTGCATTGGCCAAACCAATGGGACAGACCAGCAGTGAGGCACTGGGGAGTCTGAAGTAGGTGGTGAGCAAATCTCTCTCTCCCTCCCCATATACACCCTCTCTCTCTCTCTGTCGTCAGTCACCAGGCACTGCTGTCTCAGCATTGCTCCCTTATCTTTCTGTAGCCTAATGTTGTTACGGGCCTGGAGTTGATGGTCCTGGCAGCTCCTTCTGCAAACTAATAATAATAATATATGGAGATATACCTATCTCATAGAGCTGGAAGGGACCTTGAAAGGTCATCAAGTCCAGTCCCCTGCCTTCACTAGCAGGACCAGTTTTTTGCCCCACATCCCTAAATGGCCCCCTCAAGGATTGAACTCACAACCCTGGGTTTAGCAGGCCAATGCTCAAACCACTGAGCTATCCCTCCCCGCTCCGTGTTGCAGCACAGCTCCCTCGCAGTGTAGCAATGAAGTGTTCGAGCTCCACTTGTAGTGGGGACACGTCTCTCCTGGGCGTCAGGCGCCTGGCTCGGGGAAGCAGTGTGCTGGGTTTGGTTTCAGGACACATTCTGTCACATGGAGATCAGTCAGCAGAGCCGGGGGGGGGGGGGGGGGGTGTCAGGACACAGTTTCCACCTGCACAAAGAACCAGAGTCATTGAAGATTGAAAAGGAGGCTCAAGTGACACCAGTTAATGATGGAAAGTGCCTGTTTGCCAAGCACTTTCGGGTCACGTGGGGAGTAGGACACTTGCATCAGAGCTGCTGTAGCCTGGTTCTTCCCCCATCCCACCGTCCCTGCCAGGGAGGCGAGCGATGCTGCTCTATATGCAGACGATGTTGCTAAAGTAATTCATTCATTTTCCACATTTCTCTGACTTCCACAAGGACAGAGGCTGGCATTTAAATTGCCTTGGAGGATCTGAAAACATCTGGCCGTTATTGACTGACCTTCAGCAGATGGATGGGGGATGCGGATCAGAGGAGGTTCATGGGCTCCGTGCGATGGTCTTGGCCCAGCTTCCTCTCGGAGGCAGCGCTTGCCAGCTTTGCCCAGTGCTAGTGAGCATTCCACGTGTGAACGTGCCACGTTGCTACAGCTGCATGTGCTGCCCCAGTGAGCGTTTCACACAGTGCTCCCTCCCTCCTGGAGTAGGCAGCTGGCCCCCGGGTGCTTTGCAGGTTGGGTGCACACCCAGGAGTCTGCATCACTGCTCTCTTCCCACACGCACCCCACCTAGGCAAATCCATTTGTGCAGTGGCAGGGCCTGGTCTCCTCATGACCACAGATGTCCTCATGACGGCCTTCGGCAGGTCCCCTCCACCGCGAGTCAGTACACCAAGCACCTGCTCTCCCGTGGGAGTCACCGTGTGGGTGGAAATCAGGGCCTGAACCGTTCCATGCCTCGGTTTATCCCACAAACCGTGGATAACAGCAGCTGCCTGGGAGCAGGGCCGGCTTTAGCAAGTGCGGGGCCCAATTCGTGGGGCTTGTACTCACCGGGCGGCGCTCCGAGTCTTCAGCGGCACTTTGGATTGCCGCACTCCGGCCGGGGTTGCGGGGCCATAGGGTTGCTGGGCTCAGGCCGGTGCTCCGGCCAGGGGAGCGGGGCTGCAGGGCTTGCCATGCTCCGGCCGGGGGAGGGGGGAGCGGGGCTTGCCGCGCTCCGGCCGGGGGAGCGGGGCCCTCTTAGGCACGGGGCCCGATTCCGGGGAATCGGCGGAATCGGCCTAAAGCCGGCCCTGCCTGGGAGGGGCAACGTGGTCCAGCTACTGGGTCAAATCCTGCTGCTGGCCTGAACGGGGATGGCAGGGGCTCGGCCCCCTGCACATCTCAGAGATGTGTTCCTTCATGTCCCCTTCCCGTGGGCCCCTCACCATCACGGGCAGCAAATCCTAGCTGCCCGCAGCCCTCAGGACAGAAGAGCTGTGGCTTCCCGCACATCTACTTGCTGTAGGAAAGAGGCCATAGTATGGTCTGGGAAAGGCCCCTGCCCCAGGCCTCCCGCACCCCGTAGCAGCAGGTGCTGGGAGATTGGGCTTCTCCAGCACCCCGTGTTCAGAGGAAGGCCTGGCGAAGGAATGCATTTTGAGCATGGCTCTACACGTAGGGTGGGTGAGCTGGGAGCAGCCCAGCCCTGAGAGAAGGCTGATTAATGCACTGTAACCTCCCTGCATCAGCTGAACTCTCCCTGACCCTGATGGAGCCAGCCTGCTCTGGCAGCCGAGGGCAGGTTGGTAAGCATGGCTGACAAGGCGTTTAACCCTGCGGACTTGACAGGAAGGAGGGGACACGGCATTGTTCTTCCTGCTCAGCAAGAGCAGTTCCCCTCCAGGGGAGTTGTACACTGAAATTGTCTAGTGCTGTTTTGCAATAGGATCAGACCTATGCTCAGAGCGGCTCTCCTGCACCCTGATCTCCTTCACCCTCATCACCCGCTGGGGAGCAGGGTCTGCAGAATGGCTTCACCAGGAGGTTGCTGTTTGCCTCTGCTCTCAGGCTAATGCGAAATAATTACTCTCCTCCAACCCCCTGGGAATGCCAGCAAACTGCCAGGCATGCACACCCAGTGGCGTTACTAGCCCCATTATGGCGAGGGGGAAACTGAGGCACGGAGTAGAAGTGACTTGCCCAAGAACACAAGGTGAGACAGTGGCGGAGCCAGGCCTCTTGGCTCCCATGCCTGCATTCTCGCCATGTGACTGCACTGAACAGCAGCTGGTCTGGCCTTATTTGGAACGGCTAAATCCTCCCATCAAAGGGGAAAGCCCCGGTGCCCTTTAGTGGGCAGGAATCCCGCTGCCCCCCGCACCTCACTGTCCTGCGGTCATGGGCTGCGACCCTGGGCCATTCCCCTGCTGGAGGATTCTTTGCTGGAATGGACCCTGGTGCTGCAAACAGCCCCCGTGAGCCAGCCTCTGTTGTAGAAGTTGTCCTGAGCCACTACATGCTAGTGTGACAAGCAGCGTGGCCTTTCCCGAGATGGTCTGACCACCAGCCTTTGGAAGGGGAAGCCTGGGCTCCTGGCCTCCAGCCGTAGTCATTGGAAATGAGTAACAAAGAATTATGATCCTGCCCTGCTGGAGTGTGCGTGGGTGGGCTGGGGGGTGTCGGGGGGCTGGGAGGTATTGGGGTGCATTGGGTGGGGGGGAAGATGGGGGGTGTTGGGAGATGGGTGTTAGCGAGATAGAGACTCTTCCCTGGGAGAAATGCAGAGGGTGAGGAAGCCTCATGCTCTCGTTCTGCTGGTGGGTGTCCCGCGGCAGGCCGGCCAGGTGTGTGCTGCTGGGTGCACCGCTCCCTCTGCCGCTCAGTCAGTTCAGAGCGGTGGGAGGGTGAGACACAGTACACAGCATCTTCTCCTCGCCCGCCTTTCATTTCTGCTCCTGGCTCCCTCGCCCACTCGTGCGCTGGCCATGGTGCTGCGTGGGCACCTCTGGATGGATATACACAATCGGCCCCAGCGGTGCAGAGACGGCTGGTTCCTTTTTTATCGAGGAAATAGTTCACATTTTTAAAATGGTCTCAATATTTCCATGCTAGGCTGTGCCATCTCTGAAGGGGCCAGGACAATGCAGGCCATAGTGTGAAAATTGGAGCGCGGATTTAGCTGACAGACCCACTGGAGCTTTTGAAATTGCCTAGATATGTCTTTACTCAAGGGCGTCAGCCCAGTCGTATCCCATCAACTCATGCCCACTTCAAGCAGAGAACGTTTGCTTGCGTGTTAATTCATTTAATCGATTCAGCGACCGAAGGGGGCAGTCCCCTCTCAGCGATGGGGTCTGGGACGGGATCCCCGAGGTGCAGCCTGGGACTGTGGGACCACTGTGACCCTTAACTCTCCAGCCTGGGCTGTCTCTCACAATGCTTTGCTAGTGACAAGCAGCAAACCCCTCCAGGCGCTGTGATCACTCAGCACAACTGCACATAGAGCCCCACACCCAGCTAGATTGCATGAATGTACCCAGGGCCATTCATAAATCACACAGGGAAAGGCACTGGCCGAATCCTCCCAGCACTGCACCTCAGGAATATACCATCTTGCGCTGCTCAAGATGGGCAGTGCAAATTCATTAATTGGTTCACCACTTCATTAATGGAAAGTGGATGTACACCAGCCTTTGCCAACCTGAGCAGATTTACCCCACTTCAGGCAAACTCACTGGTAAAGATAAACAGTTAAATTTATTGACTACAAAAGATAGATTATAAGTGATAGGCAAAAAGTCAGAGTTAGTTACCAAAATAAAATAAAATATAAGCACAAGGTTTAAACTCTCAACCCTATTAGACTGGGCAACACCCAGATTAAGCAGTTTTTCTCACCCCACTGGATATTGCAGTGCTTAATATACAGGTTTGTCCCTTAAACCTGGGCCAGTCTCTTCTGTTGAGTCTTCTGAGTATCTTTGCTGCTTGCAGCATAGGTGGGGGCAGGAGAAAGGCCAAGCAGTGGACCCCTGTGCTCTGTTCTGGGGAGCACAAGTCCAGGCATGTCTGGTGGGCATTGCTGAGTCCCCAGGCAAGGTTGAGCAATTCCCCTGGTGTGGCCTCAGGCAGGTGAGTCATTGAGTTGTAGCTCCCTTGCTGGACAATGGTTGCTGATGGTTGTTTGACACCCCGCCCAGGAGCTGGTTACTTTCCTTTCTGTTGTCTCTGGGGAGCTAATATCTGGCTGATTCCCCAACTTACAGCATGTTTTAGTGCCAGCCATACAACACAATTCTCATAACTTCATATGCACTAAAGATATATGTATTTAGATAGAACAGTGACTTTCAGCCAAGCATAACCTTTTCCCTGATACAAAGCATGCCTTTTGAGGTATGCAATATCACAGTTTTATACAGATGAGGAATATGGGGGTTACAACATGCTCCCCCAAGGACAGGGTCTACCCAGCCTTCTTGCACTGGGTGTCGCCATGGGGCACTGTCTGTCCTGACCGGCGGGTGTCAGCACAGCTCTGGAGGGGCTCTGCCCAGGACACAAGTGTCTTTGCAAAGCTGGGTGGGGAGCACAGAACTGGGATAATGTGGGGGGTGCTATAGGCTGGGATTGAGGGGCATTGGCAGAACTGTGTGTGTGGTGGGGAGATCCCAGGGGTAGCAGGGGGCTGTGTGTTGGGTTCGAGGGGCATTGGCAGAGCGAGGTGGCAGGGCTCGGATAGAAGGAGGTGCTATAAATCAGGTTGGAAGGGCACTTGCAGAGCTGGGTGTGGAAGGTGCCCAGCACGTGGCATATTCTACAGATTCACGCTAAAAAAAACAGAGCGAAGGAGAGCTTGTTACGGGCGATCCTGCCTCGCTGGGGCTTCTCTTGCCCTGTGGCCCATCTCCTGCGTTGTGACACGCCATCTCCTCAGTGCTTTTCCAAGATCGTCTCTGTGCTGATACGCTTCCCCAGGAGTTACACCTTCCCCCACCCCCTCTGCTTCTGTTCTTTCCTCTGGTCGCTTTCCTGCTGTGCCAGCTGTATAATCCTATTTGTATTGGTATTTTTCTAGCATGCAAATAGTCAGGTTAGGCCTGAGGGAAGGAGATAAACGGGGTGGTGGTGGGGAGCTGTACAAGAATCCAGCCAGAGAGAGACAAACCTCCTGCAGATTTCACAAACCATTTCCAGCCGATTTCGGAGACGCAGACCAGGCACCTGCCCGGCGCTCCTGTGGGGATAATCGGACCCCTGTGCTGAGCAGGCTCGAGGCCGTCCTGAGGGCTGGCACCACACACCAAATCTCCGCCCCTGGCTCAGCCAAGCAGCAGTGGCAGGGCCGGAGAGCTGGGGCATTGGGCATCTGCAAGCTGAGGATGTGAAGAGCTGCTGGGAGGAAGATGTCGTGCACTCGGAGATCACGAGCCAGGCAAAGGAGAGAGAAGTGAGCGAAGGTCGAACAGGAGGCAGGCACCGGTGTGGGAGGGACAGGAGAGCTCTGGGGGTGCATCTCGGAGCCAGGCTCATTATCGAACTGTGCAGCTGACTGGGATCTAATGCAGCTGGCAAACACTGCGGTTAGCAGGGGAAATGCAAACCACCCCGGGGAGACTGGAGATCAGCACCTAGGTGCTGTGCTGTTTGCTTCTACAGCAGCCAGTCCAGGGGGCTCTGATCCCCGACAGGGTCCTTAGGAGCTACTGAAATAGAAATACTGAATAACAGGAACAGCCAGACAGGGTCAGACCCAGGGTCTGCCTAGCCCAGTCTCTGACGTCACAGCACCAGCTGCTGCAGAGGGAGGTGCAGGAACCCCCAGAATGCAGAGACCATGGCGGTGTGTGGAGGGGAGAGCGATTCTTCCTGACCCTCTCGGCCAGAAGCTGAAGCAGGGAGGCCTGGCCCATGCCAGCTTTTAAGGAGCTGTGACACCTGGGAGGGGCCTTCTAGAGCAGAGGCTGTGTGGTCACCCCTTGGAACAGGGCGCTAACAGAGACTGTGGGGCGGGCAGAGCTGCCTTGGATTGGGAAAGGTCTTGGAGCTGCTCCTCTCCCGCTCAAGGTGGGAACTGACTCCAGGATGCCACGTGAAGCCAGCCCAAGCCCTTGCAGCAAGGCCCGTGGTGTGGAGGCAGCTTACCCGGGAGGAGCGTTCCTCTCCCGCTTGTGGGTAATTAGATACAGCCAGGGATAGGGCAGAAATGCGCATTACCTCTGTGAACTGTGGCATTTCACTGCTGCTCCTTTCCAGCATTCATCCCAGTGCGGCCACGGCCCTGCCACAGGGCAGCATCCTGCAGGACAGGCTCAGAGGGGCATTATTAGAGGAAAGCCCCCTCTTCGCCCCCACCCGTGGGACCTCCCACCAGCCGCTGGCAGCCCAGGATGCAGTCCCTGCCCCGAGTGCAGGGATCCCACTGGCGCAGGGAGGCTCCGTTGTGCTAGGCACTGTACATGCCCCTAGAGAGAGAGAGAGAGAGAGTCTCCCCTGGGAGCTTATACTCTAAATAGACTCTAAGAGAGAGAGGGAGAGAGGGGAAACCGAGGCCCAGAGAGGGAAGGTGACTGGCCAAAGGTTGCACAGCAGGTCAGTGGCAGAGTTGGAAGAGAACCCAGGTCCCCTGACTGCTAGTCCAGCACCTTCTGCTAGGTTACGTGGTATGAGCACTGCCAGCTTAGCAGAGAGAGTCCACAGCGGGATCTCAAGCCGTTCTGGCGATCTGCAAAGCTTGGGTGCCCATTGTGTGTAGGAAAGAGGATGGCGGCCCAAGGCTTCACCGATCCAAACCTTAATTAAGGCAGCGTGTAGGGGATAAAACCAAAGGAACCCCACAGAGCCTAGTGGAGGAGGGAGAAGATACAGTGCCCCCAGAACCAGCATTCGCAAGGAGGATCTGCGTAGGGGAGCGGGAATGGGTGTAGCACGCAGTGCTCTGTATCCATGCAGTGACCGCTACAGCCACAGCAGCTTTCACTCAGTAAGGTCCCAAAGAGTTTTCGCACCAGATACACAGGACTCGGTTCTCCCATTTCTGGGGTGGAGGATGGCAGTAGTTCTAGAGTTAATGGCAGGACTGGAGTGTAAGGGGAGGGCGGGAGCTTTTGGTGAGAATGCAGGGGCAAGCCCTCATTCTGATACAGAGGGTAAGCCTGATCTTTGGCTTCTCCCTGATCAGACAGAACTTCTGTTCTGGGAACTGGCCAAATGACTCCCCGTGGAATAAACTGCACAAAGCTTAATTTCTCTGCCTCAGACAGATACAGGGCAAGGTTAGAGCCAGTTGGGTTTGAACCTGAGCTTGCCAGGGAATCAGATGGGATGCTCAGGGGCTACTCACATACCGAAGTGAAGGGATTGTGTGAGCAAAGTGGGGATGGTTGGCAGGTTGCTGTGGGTGGCTGTTCTGCCTGCAGTGGGACGTATCTTGGTGACGAAGGAAACAAACTGTCTCTAGTAGATTTCCTAATACCCCAGAGTAGCAAGACACGAAAGCAAGACAGTTTTCCAACTCGGGTAACCTGGAGCAGTGATCACTTGGGGTCTGGAGGGGTGTGCGAGCCCCTCTCCCTGTCCTGTCGGGTAATGAGGAGAAGAGAGGGACACGGACAGTCATCTGTGTGTGTGCAGCTTCCTCCTGAGAACGAGAGATGCCTCTGAAACGCATCCTGATGGGGTCGTTCTGAGTAGGAGCAGTTTAACTAAGAGATGTCTTGAAAAGAAATGTCTTGGGTCAGAGCCTCTGACAAGCTGCAGTGAGCACCGTCATCTCTGCTTCCTCAGGGGCTGCCACGTGCCAGCAGTCTGATGTGGTAGCATCTCACGCCCACTTGGGCTGGTATAAACGGCTGCACAGCAGGTGAGCTAGGGGAGAAGAGCAAAGTGCTTTGCTAATGCTCACAATGCTTCAGCCCCTCTCAGAGGCAGGTGCGTGCTGTTAGCCCCTGTTTCAGGTGGGGATGCTGGAGCCATCTCTGGGATCACCCACTGCATCAGGCCCAGGTCTCTGGGGGCCTTTGTCCCCTTGCTTAGTTGTGTGTTGGTGGCTGGGCTCTCGTTTCTAGCAGCCAGCGCATTTCTGTCTCTCCTCTTTGATGCCTGACCTGTTGGCACTTTGCGCTCTTGGAAGCAGTCCAGAGGGAAGGCTCCAGCCAGGTGCATCACAGGAAAGGAGAAGCTGCTGCTTGCTGGGAGAACCAAGCGGTTTGCAGGCTGGTGTGAATCCAGGCACACAGCACTGCTGGGATCCTCCCAGGCTGAACTGGGCGGGTGCCATCTTCAGAGAGTGTAGCTCAGGACATCCCAGAGCACATGAGCAGGGTAGTGGCAGCCCAGCCTGATGCACACTACCAGGCGGGAACCAGAGCTGGCTTTGCTTCCCATGACCTGTGCAACACCTCCCCCCCGCCCCCGGCTGTAATTTCACTCTTTTGACAGAGGAAATGGCTCTGCATTCCCCGTGCTCCATAGCCGACCCCGAAGGGCACATCCTAAGTCCAGTTCCCCGTGGCCAGCAGCAGGCTGAGGGAGACTGTTGCAGCGGCTCCTCTATTTCGAGTTAGCAGGTGTCTCCCACCCTCTCACAGATGGCGCCTATTGCTGTTCTCGGGGCTGTTAACAGCTGCGTGTCTAGTAGCTGCCTGCCGATACCCTGCAGGCTCCGTACCGGTGCAGTTAGTTAATATTCAGTGCCCGTCCAGGCGCACGTGGGAATGGGGAGCAGCGTGCTGTGAATAGAGCTCCCTGAGAGCTGGAAGTGGGAGGATGGGATGCTGGACCCTGGAAAGCAGAGGAATGCTGCTCTCCGGGCGTGTTAACCCACCGCTGTCCCTTCCAGTCGGGTGCTGAGAGGGGCAGAGCTCAATGTGCGAGTCAAGCAGAGGGAAAGGAAAGAAACCAGCCCCTTCCCCATTGCCCCACAGCCCGCTCGACCAGCTCAGAGTACTCAGGGCTCACAAGGCCTGTCTCCTAAATACTCATCTGTGTCCACGAGCCGCTCATTAGCCGGGTCGGGGAGTGACTACCAGGCATAGCCACAGGCAGCAGGGTAATCCCAGTAGTGCCAGCGCCTGGATGGTGCTCTTCAAAGGAAGGCTAAAGAAGGCAGGGGCTGAGTCTGTTGTTATGACAGGTCTAACGTCCTCCCCCTGGGATTTGTCCCACAGCAGCGATGCCGTGCTGTCCCAGGCCGTTCCATTCCATGCTTTCCTATGCTGCACTGCGCAGTCCTGGGCCAGGCCCTGCCATTGAGTGCTGTCCCGTCCCACGCAGTGCCATTCTCCCATGTTACCCTGGGTCAGGCCCTGCCATTCTCTGCTGTCCCGTCCCGCGCAGTGCCATTCTCCCATGTTACCCTGGGCCATGCCCTGCCATTCTCTGCTGTCCCGTCCCGCGCAGTGCCATTCTTCCATGTTACCCTGGGCCATGCCCTGCCACTCTCTGCTGTCCCGTCCCGCGCAATGCCATTCTTCCATGTTACCCTGGGCCATGCCCTGCCACTCTCTGCTGTCCCGTCCCGCGCAATGCCATTCTTCCATGTTACCCTGGGCCATGCCCTGCCACTCTCTGCTGTCCCGTCCCATGCAGTGCCATTCTCCCATGTTACCCTGGGCCATGCCCTGCCACTCTCTGCTGTCCCGTCCCGCGCAGTGCCATTCTCCCATGTTACCCTGGGCCAGGCCCTGCCATTCTCTGCTGTCCCATCCCACGCAGTGCCATTCTCCCATGTTACCCTGGGCCATGCCCTGCCACTCTCTGCTGTCCCGTCCCGCGCAGTGCCATTCTCCCATGTTACCCTGGGCCATGCCCTGCCATTCTCTGCTGTCCCGTCCCGCGCAGTGCCATTCTCCCATGTTACCCTGGGCCATGCCCTGCCATTCTCTGCTGTCCCGTCCCGCGTAGTGTCATTCTCCCATGTTACCCTGGGCCATGCCCTGCCACTCTCTGCTGTCCCGTCCCGCGCAGTGCCATTCTCCCATGTTACCCTGGGCCATGCCCTGCCATTCTCTGCTGTCCCGTCCCGCGCAGTGCCATTCTCCCATGTTACCCTGGGCCATGCCCTGCCACTCTCTGCTGTCCCGTCCCGTGCAATGCCATTCTTCCATGTTACCCTGAGCCATGCCCTGCCATTCTCTGCTGTCCCGTCCCATGCAGTGCCATTCTCCCATGTTACCCTGGGCCATGCCCTGCCATTCTCTGCTGTCCCGTCCCGCGCAGTGCCATTCTTCCATGTTACCCTGGGCCATGCCCTGCCATTGAGTGCTGTTCCGTCCCGCGCAGTGCCATTCTTCCATGTTACCCTGGGCCATGCCCTGCCATTCTCTGCTGTCCCGTCCCATGCAGTGCCATTCTCCCATGTTACCCTGGGCCATGCCCTGCCACTCTCTGCTGTCCCGTCCCGCGCAGTGCCATTCTCCCATGTTACCCTGGGCCATGCCCTGCCACTCTCTGCTGTCCCGTCCCGCGCAATGCCATTCTTCCATGTTACCCTGGGCCATGCCCTGCCACTCTCTGCTGTCTCGTCCCACGCAGTGCCATTCTTCCATGTTACCCTGGGCCAGGCCCTGCCACTCACTGCTGTCCCGTCCCGCGCAATGCCATTCTTCCATGTTACCCTGGGCCATGCCCTGCCACTCTCTGCTGTCCCGTCCCGCGCAATGCCATTCTTCCATGTTACCCTGGGCCATGCCCTGCCACTCTCTGCTGTCCCGTCCCGCGCAATGCCATTCTCCCATGTTACCCTGAGCCATGCCCTGCCACTCTCTGCTGTCCCGTCCCGCGCAACGCCATTCTCCCATGTTACCCTGAGCCATGCCCTGCCACTCTCTGCTGTCCCGTCCCGCGCAGTACCATTCTTCCATGTTACCCTGGGCCATGCCCTGCCATTCTCTGCTGTCCCGTCCCATGCAGTGCCATTTTCCCATGTTACCCTGGGCCAGGCCCTGCCATTCTCTGCTGTCCCGTCCCATGCAGTGCCATTCTCCCATGTTACCCTGGGCCAGGCCCTGCCATTCTCTGCTATCCCGTCCCATGCAGTGCCATTCTCCCATGTTACCCTGGGCCATGCCCTGCCATTCTTTGCTGTCCCGTCCCGCGCAGTGCCATTCTCCCATGTTACCCTGGGCCATGCCCTGCCACTCTCTGCTGTCCCGTCCCGCGCAATGCCATTCTTCCATGTTACCCTGGGCCAGGCCCTGCCATTCTCTGCTGTCCCATCCCATGCAGTGCCATTCTTCCATGTTACCCTGGGCCATGCCCTGCCACTCTCTGCTGTCCCGTCCCGCGCAGTGCCATTCTTCCATGTTACCCTGGGCCATGCCCTGCCACTCTCTGCTGTCCCGTCCCGCGCAATGCCATTCTTCCATGTTACCCTGAGCCATGCCCTGCCATTCTCTGCTGTCCCGTCCCATGCAGTGCCATTCTCCCATGTTACCCTGGGCCATGCCCTGCCACTCTCTGCTGTCCCGTCCCGCGCAATGCCATTCTTCCATGTTACCCTGGGCCATGCCCTGCCACTCTCTGCTGTCCCGTCCCATGCAGTGCCATTCTCCCATGTTACCCTGGGCCATGCCCTGCCACTCTCTGCTGTCCCGTCCCGCGCAGTGCCATTCTCCCATGTTACCCTGGGCCATGCCCTGCCATTGAGTGCTGTTCCGTCCCGCGCAGTGCCATTCTTCCATGTTACCCTGGGCCATGCCCTGCCACTCTCTGCTGTCCCGTCCCGCGCAGTGCCATTCTTCCATGTTACCCTGGGCCATGCCCTGCCATTGAGTGCTGTTCCGTCCCGCGCAGTGCCATTCTTCCATGTTACCCTGGGCCATGCCCTGCCATTCTCTGCTGTCCCGTCCCATGCAGTGCCATTCTCCCATGTTACCCTGGGCCATGCCCTGCCACTCTCTGCTGTCCCGTCCCGCGCAGTGCCATTCTCCCATGTTACCCTGGGCCATGCCCTGCCACTCTCTGCTGTCCCGTCCCGCGCAATGCCATTCTTCCATGTTACCCTGGGCCATGCCCTGCCACTCTCTGCTGTCTCGTCCCACGCAGTGCCATTCTTCCATGTTACCCTGGGCCAGGCCCTGCCACTCACTGCTGTCCCGTCCCGCGCAATGCCATTCTTCCATGTTACCCTGGGCCATGCCCTGCCACTCTCTGCTGTCCCGTCCCGCGCAATGCCATTCTTCCATGTTACCCTGGGCCATGCCCTGCCACTCTCTGCTGTCCCGTCCCGCGCAATGCCATTCTCCCATGTTACCCTGAGCCATGCCCTGCCACTCTCTGCTGTCCCGTCCCGCGCAGTGCCATTCTTCCATGTTACCCTAGACAAGACGCGATAAATCGATCCCGGAAGATCGATTGCTTGCCGCCGAACCAGCGGGTAAGTATAGACGTACCCTTGTAGACTTAGGGCCAGAAGAGACCATTATGGTTATCTGATCTGACCTCCTGCCTAACCTGGGCCAGATAATTCCACACAATAATCCCTTCGGGGCGTCCAGTAGCTTCTGAGTGAGCTCGAGCGTGTCTGAGCTAGACAGAGAAATCTGGTCTTGATTTAAAAACTCCAACCTGCTGCATCCCTTGGGAAATGGCTCCTGTGGTTAACTACCCTGCTCACTAACAACCCCATGTCCTGAGTTCTGCCAAGTGAAGCTATCCTGTGTCATGCCTGGCTGTCCCAGGCTGTCTCGGGTTACACCCCGCTGTCCTGGGCTGGCTCATCTTTCCTACTCGGGAACCAGGAGATGCTAAGAGAAGAGTTGGTCATACTTGTCCTTTAGGCCTCCAGATCTCTGATTTGTGCTCAGCCTGAGTTTATAGACCATGTGGCTTGCTGCATCCCTGACCCCTGCTGCCCAGTCCCACTGGACTCCCCATGTGCAAATGCCTGTGAAATTCCCACTGCTTATTTATCATTTAACCCCATTGTTTCTCCAGCTCAGTCGAGTTCACTTTCCACCCCATGAATTATTCCCTGTGCATGGCGTCCAGCCGTCTTTCATTTCACCCTTTCCCCTGGCAGCTTCGGCCTCACTCATAAATATTTACTCTGCCTGTGTGCACAGCGCTGTAATGAAATAATCATAGCGGGAGAAGGCAGTGGCTGGCTCGCCGGTGATTGTGGGGAGTGGTTCGAGGTGTACATTACAGTCCCTGCCTCACGTCACTGAGAGCAGCTTTGAGCTCCAGCTGAATCATTTATTGAACAGAGGGCACTGCATACGAATCACTGTGTGTTGCAGGAAGCGTAATAACCAGGGGAACTGCGCAGGGCTCTTGGGAAGAGCAGAGACTGCAGACAGGCACTCTTGTTTCTGTGCTTTTGGACAAGAAGGGGTTCAGTCCTGGCCTGTCTTGTGATGTTAATTATGTTATTAATTGTACACCTCTACCCCGATATAACGCTGTCCTTGGGAGCCAAAAAATCTTACCGCATTATAGGTGAAACAGCGTTATATTGAACTTGCTTTGATCCGCCGGAGCACACAGCCCCGCCCCCCCGGAGCGCTGCTTTATCGCGTTATATCCAAATTCGTGTTATATCGGGTCGCGTTATATCGGGTAGAGGTGTATTATGGTTGTTCCTGAAGGCCCCCGCTGCAACTGAGCCCCTTTGCGCTAGGTGACATAAGTACACCTGGTAAGAGGCAGCCCCTGGCCCAGAGAACTCACAGTCTAAAGGTGAGCGGGGAAGAGATTTGCCCAAGATAACCCCCAAGGCAGTGGTGGAGCTGGAAGTAAACTGAGGTCTCCTGACTCCCAGTCCAGTACACAATCCACTGGGCTATATTTCATCGTCATAGGGTGTAAATGGCGGGGCTCACTGTCTCCAAGGGTTATCATTAGAGCTGGGTGAAATATTTTGCCTGAAAAAATTTCACATCTGAAAAAATGGGGTTTGTCAAAATCCAAATTTTCTGTGGGAAAATACCAATTTTGACAAAATGTTTCCATTTTCCAGGTCAGCAGACTCCAGATGAAAAATGTCATTTTGAATCGACATTTTAAAGGAGACATTTTACATTCTGGGATGCTGATTCGGAACAAAACTATTCATGTTTGAAACACCACATCGAATCATTCGGCTTCCATCGAGAATGTTGATGTTTTCTGTGTCTACGGTTCCCATTGGAAACTGGCTGGGCTAGCTGCATGAGTGCAAGCCTGCTTGGCCCCTGGGTACATACTCCGGGAACTAGCCCCTGCTGAAAGTTGTGCCGCCAGTCTACACTGCTATCGTTTACCCCTGCTAGCTAGATTCACCCTCGCTCCGGCATGTTCCACCTTCACTGGCGGGGCGGGTGTACTCTAACCAGGTGTAGAGACACATGAAGTGTTCTCCTGAAACAAAGCAGAGGCCCCTCTAGCCCGTTATCCTGTCTCCAACAGTGGCTGGTCCCAGCTGCTTCTGAAGTTGGTTGAACTCTAATGGAGAACAATGCAATACGAGGCCTGTTCCAGCTATGGTTTTGTCCTATTTAGCATAACAGTGAATATTCCTATTAGCAATAGAAATGCCAAATCCATTTAGAAACCTGCTGAATTCAGGAGCTCTGCAGGTGTCCTCTCCTTGGGTGCACAAGGCAGAGGAGGGAGACCGTGATGTAGTAACTGGGAGTCTCGGGAATGAACAGCAGCTGCAACATGGGGGGTTCTGTGCTCATGACAGTCCGTACGAACTTGCTAACGCTCGGGGTGGGGGTTGTGTCTGCTCCCTATGGTATCTCCAGCCCTCTGCTGCCTCCTCATGCGTCGGATCCACAGGGAGGTGATTGGTGACTGACACTTTCACATTGTGGCTGGAAAAGCACCTCCTGGAGAAGGCCCTTGGCAGAGAGAGATTATAATGCAGGGCCTCGGAGTAGGTAATCTAATGGGCCCCTTCTGGCACTGTTCTCAGGAGCACAAGGTGACAGGAGACCTGGCCAAGACAATGGAGTATTTCACCCAGAGAATGGTGGGCAGCAGTGTGGAATGGGGCTGGGTAGGCAGCAAGGCTGTGCCGTGGGCTCTGAGGGTAGCCGAGGGACGGGGCTGCAGTCCTGCAATCAGTGTCGCCCAGGTGCAATGCTCTGCTTCATCTCTGCCCGTTACCCAAACCCCACCGGAAATGCTCTTTGTGAATTCTGGACCCGCTCGGCATTCACCTTGCGTCTGCTGTGCAGGTTCTAGGTATCGATGGGTTTTCACTCGACAGAGGAATCCTCTTGCTGCGGAGGCAGTTTTTTCACAGCATGACTGTATGTGGGGCCAGTCCTGGGCCTGGCCCCCTGGCTGTAAGTTTCATCCTCACCAGGATTCCCAAAAGGAGGGATGAGTTTGCACTTAGGGCACTGGGCTGGGATTCAGGAGATCTGTGATCAGTTCCCAGCTCTGCCCCACGTTTCCCGTGTGACCCTGGGCAGGTTGCACGAAGAGCTCCCCTTGTGACACTCACTGCCAGGTTTTCCCGCCGTGCTGAGCTCCTGTGAAAACCTGCCCCCTTGTTTTGATGGCTCAGTTTCTCACTTGTAAAATGGGGCTAATATTCCTTCCTTTCCTCCCTCCCTTTGTATCTCTGGTCTGATGAGACTGTAAACTCGACAGGGCATGCATGGACTGTCTGTCGTTCCAGGCAGTGTCCAGCGCAAGGAGTCCCCAGTCTCAGCTGGGGCCTCGAAGAGCTCCAGGAATACCCCTAATAATACTGTAGCGGGATGAGCACCCGCTCCGGCCCTGGAGGGGTTGGAAAAGCCCTGCAGAGGGCTGGGGCTGGGCAAGGTAAAACCCTGGCTGACTGGGGGAAGTGGCTGCAGCTGGGGCCATGCCCCAAACTAAGCCACTAGGCCTTATAAGAAGGCCAGGGAAGCCAGAGGGAGCAGTCTCTCTCTGACTGGAGAGGGAGACAGGTCTGGCTGGTTGGGAACTCACTCAGGGGACCTAGAGGAAGGCAGGGCTGGGGAAAGGCCTTAGGAGCTGGGAAGCCCTAGGCCAGCAACTCCCCAGGCTGCAGGGCCTAGTTCTAGGCCCACCTAGGTATTGGGCTGGCAGAGGGGCAGCTGGAGGGTGGGTAAAGGCAGCCAGTCCAAACCCCTTGTTGCCTGTGATGAGCGGCTGATAGACTGCAGTCCGCCCCAGGGCGCAGGGGCTAAACAGAGACTGGCAGTAGCCATGACTGAGGTGATGTGGGGGTTCCCCTGGGGGAAACCCAGTAAGACTGTGGGGTACTGCAGGAGGCAGAACCCTGAGATAAGGGCACCGGGGTCCTAGGAGGGACACGGGGGGCCAACGGCAAGCGGATCACCGGCCTGCAGAGGGCGCTCCTGGGTCGAAGAGCTAATTCCCGAGGATGACCAGCAGGAGGCGCCGTAGGGGTGAGTCTGCGCTGTGCTACAAATACCCATTGGGATCTGCACATTGTAGCAACCGAGCTGCCATTCCCGTCTCTCCAAAAGGTGTTTCGCTCGCAGGGCTGGAGCCCCATTACGCATGGGTAGATTAACTGCACCCTGGGCATGAAGTTGCTTTCCCAATAGGAAGGATCCTTTCAACAAAGAGACTGAAAACCCACGTTGTGAGTCCCGTCTGAGTGGCAGCGTTTGTCACATTTGGGATGGGAGACCATATTTTTTTCTTTCACCGTCAAATAGAAAAGAGGGAGAGAGAGGAGCTCAGGGAATGTTTGTGTCAGACCTGAGCTGTTGCCCAGGATTTTCCATAAGGTGAGTAGAGCGAGTGCGGGCAGCCCGCCTCCCTGCTGAGTTAGCGCCATAAATGTTTGAAGGGTTCTTCTTGCAGTCGGACCATCTTTCCCCGGCGAGAAATAAATAAATCATCCCCTCTTTGCTGGGGAGAGAAGCTGGCTGTGACGCTGAGTGGAGGCAGCTGCTGTCAGTGCGTGATGCCCGGCCCTTCTGAGCAGTTCAGTGGTGTGCGCTATGGTGAACCGTCCGATGAGATCATGTTTGTATTGTCAGCACCAGCCAGCCAGAGACGTGCAGACGGTCACTTCTCCCCGCAAGCAGGCCATAAGGATAACGCATGCAGAGCCGTGGGCCGTGGGGGAGGTGGCATTGTCTCTTTCTCAGCTGTGGCCTGCGATGCTGCTTAGAGCAGGCGAGCGGGAGTGAGAACTCCCTGACTGCTAATGCTGGCTCGCTCTGTGACCTTGGGCACATCCCTTGAACTCTGCCTCAGTTTCCCTCTCCTCACTGCTGGCTTGTGTCATTAATGCATTATCATTTGTTGTCTCGGTACATGCCATCGCTGGGCATGGTGCCATACAGACAGCGAGGAAGGCAAGGCCCCTTCCCTATGGGGCTCACAAGCTAGGGGCCAGAGACTGTCCTCCTATGTGCTCTGCAGGGTCTTGTTGAACTTCAGCCAGAACAAGGGCTGTGAATGGGGCTCACAGGGGTGGGGAGCGTGGGAAAGGGGAGGGAGTGGAAATTGCCGGAAATAAGGGAATCTGGAGAGAGCTCTGTTCGCGCCCGGAGAGCCAGGCGAGGGCAGAACTGCAGCCTAGTAGCCAGTTGTGGTGCCACAGGACGGGCTGGGTTTTATTCTCCTTCTCCTGTGTGACGCCACAGCATGCAGGGACAGTCCCACTCTGAGGTGGTTCTAGACTCTGCTAGCCACGCCTCACAGCTAACCCACCGGCCCATTTTATTCTGGGGCAAGAAAGTGGACATTAGGTAATTTCTGCCTCCGCGGTGCCTAGTCCAGGGTGCCCAGGCTCATGCAGGCGGCGTGGGCTGGCTGTGCTGGGCTCTCCGCCAGCCGACGGGCTCGGAGCAGGGGGGCAGGTTTGTTGCATAGGGGCCTGAAGGGTGATGAGTTCAGTTCCTGCTTCAGCCGTAGCCCTCACCCCCGTGGGGCAGTGACAGCCGCTCTGCCCAGTGGGGATAGCAGCCCTGCCCTGCCTCCAGGAGAGCTTGAGGATAAACACCTTAAAGCATAACAGGAGTACTTGTGGCACCTTAGAGACTAACAAATTTATTAGAGCATAAGCTTTCGTGGGCTACAACCCACTTCTTCGGATGCATATAGAGTGAACCATATATTGAGGAGATATATATACACACACATACAGAGAGCATGAACAGATGGGAGTTGTCTTACCAAGTCTGAGAGGCCAATTAAGTAAGAGAAAAAAAACTTTTGAAGTGATAAATCAAGATAGTATCTTAAAGAGTGTGAGGTGCTCAGATAGTACAATTGGGGGGGCCAGGTCAGACCTGGAGGGAGAGCCCATGGGGTGGCAGTGAGAGGGGCTGGGAGAGCGGAGACAGTTGATCACCAGCCTCGTTAATCTCTGAAGCCACAGCAGCTGGCCCTCGGCACGGTTCCCTGGTTCAGATGGCCATAAAGCGAGCTTGGCCTGCTCAGAGTTATTCTACCTCAGTGCCCACCATCAGCACCGCAAAATGACGGCGAGCGCGCCCTGCTGCCCGTGTTAGGTTGAGGTGAGCTTGGCAATCCTTGTTGCTGTGTGCGGTGACGTGAGCATTTGGCAGGCCAGGCACTCTGTAGACACTAACCATCTGAGCCTCACCAGCCCCCCCTTCATTTTACAGCAGGGATACTGAGGCACGGAGCACTTAAGAGATGCAGTGTCAGAGCAAGGAACAGATCTCAGGCATATTGACTCCCAGCGCCACTCCCAAGGGCACTCCAGTGAAAAGGAGGGAGGCAGGTGTTGACAGTGGATTGAGCACTGGCTCCAAGATGCTGCCCCTGCTGCATGGTACGAGCCAACACCTTCCCTCATTGCTGTCCAGGGAGCGCTGTGGGGATGCGCATCGCGGGATGCATGCTCAACTGCAACACAGCTGTGTCCTGGCTTATGAAAAACCCAGCCAGTGCCAGCCGGCCTGGTGGGACAGGCATGTGGCATCAGAGAACCAGCTGCTGCTAGGAATCGCATCTGCAGCCCGAGCCTGGGGGAATAAAACGGGGTAGAATGGAGCAGCCAGGCCAAGCGCTGAGCTGCCTGAACAAGGACAGCTGCCCACTGCTTGGATCCATCCCTGGCACATTCACCACGTGGCGCTGGAGGGGCCATCTGCCATTCTGTACCCTTCAGTCTGCCCATGGGCACAGTGCACCCTGATGTTTGGACCCTGGGAGCACGGCCCTTGCTTGGCAGTGCCAGTGTGTGACAGCTGTGTGAGCTCCTATGGTGTCAGTGCATGATTTCTGGGCGGAGGGTGGGGAGGGGGACACGTGATGGAGGGGAAGAAATATCCCGGGGAAGAGGGGAGGAAGAAGGGTTACTCTTTAGATCGACTTCCCAAAGCAATGGGGCGATGGCGCCAGGGCAGCACGCTCCCTTCCTGGCACTGCACTCCTGGAGGGGTTAGCATTCACTGGGGCACTGACACTGCCAGGCAGACCCGCCGTGCCGTCCGGGGATGGTGCCACGCTGCTGCATGTTCATGGGACATCACGCCAGCACTTGGTGCTCCAGCAGGGAAAACTCTCTATAGCCACTAACCAGCTGAGCCTCTCAAACCCCCACCTCGTCTTACAG
Organism: Emys orbicularis; assembly: GCF_028017835.1. Classification (NCBI taxonomy): domain Eukaryota; kingdom Metazoa; phylum Chordata; order Testudines; family Emydidae; genus Emys; species Emys orbicularis. The sequence goes on from NC_088686.1 coordinate 148,487,094, forward strand.
CGGGGGAAACTGAGGCACGGAGTACGTAGGTGACTTGTCCAACTCAGTGGCGGCGCCAGGGATAGTGCCCAGGAATCCTGACTCCTAGCCCCTGCTCCAGTCCCTAGACAGCGCTGCTCCCCTTTGCAGTCACAGAGGTGCAGTGCCAAGGGCCAGTACAGATGTGTGAGGTAATTAAATGGCAGAAAAGAGGCAACACAGGAAGGTGCTTGACAAGGCACTGCCAGGCAGGATTCCACATGGGCAGGCAGCCAGCAGCCCAGAGTACAGTCAGGGGCTGGTCCGCCAAGCATGTCCCGTAAATTCCTTCCTCTCGAGTCTGTGTCATTTCCCTGGGTTCTCAGCAGCCAGGAGCGACAGAGGCAGCAGATTTCCTTGTCTGTCCGCTGGCTCTTCATTGTGATTTGCAGTCCTGCTTCATGCGTCTGTGTGGGATCACAGCCAATTGTGACCATGCGTCTCTGTGAAGTGGGGAAGGAACAGACATTCCTTAGCAACCAATATTAATTTCAAGCTGATTAGGATGGCGTGCCATGGGTCAGTGGCGTTTGCTCCCTTCTTACGGCCTGCAGACAACACTGTTAACGTGAGGAGGTGGATGTCCTTTCCTGGAGAGAGCCTCAGCTCCCCAGCACTCTCCTGCCCCTGGCAGAGGCCAAAGTGCTGTATTTTCAGTGCGGAGTGCAGGGGCTCCACAAGACCTCCCCCTCCCCCCCTTTGGCTGCGATGCCCCCGCGAACCAGGGGCGCACGTGTTTGCAAACAGGAGGGCAGGCGGTGGGGAAATCCCGCCAGCTGGCAACCAAACTTAACGTGCCTCTGCTGGAAATACTGAGACTTTGCTCCTGAAAAATACCTGGATGTGTGAACTGGCCGTGTGTGCAATTTAACATCGGGGCTGGGGAAAAGGGGACCCATCGGTGGATTCCTAGGATGGTCTCTCCCCTCCCCCATCTCCGTGCTCCCCCGCCCTGTACATTTTCTGCAAGTACCTGACACAGGCTGCAATCCAGGCTATTCCGAAGGCCTATGATTTCCCCTTCGGGGGTATTGTACTGGGACACAGGGATTAGCCATCTCTGTCTGCGGTTGATGGAGCGAGAGTGACTCTGTCATAGGCAGGGATGATTCCAGCTTCCCTGCGATGGGGTGGTGGAATTTTAACGAAGCCCCGCTGTCCCGTCACGGGATCCTGCCAGAGCAAACGTGGCTGGAGCACAGGGCAAGCAGCGGAGAGCTGGGTGTAGAAGGGGCTGGGTCCTGTCTGGATAGGGAGAGACTGGGCACAGCTTCGTGATTGTCAATCATAGAAACTAGAGTGGGAAAGGTCTTTTAGGGCCATTTAATTCATCTCCTGGTAAAAGCATGTTCCTTACAGAGTATTGCTGCTTTCCAATGCATTGCTCAGTCTGGCTTTAAAAGCCTCCAGCCTTGTGGCCCTGCATCTGGGTGCTCCTACAGCTGGCCCTGTTCTCCTTATACACTTATACTCCTTATACTCCTTATACTCTCCTTATACTCCTGGCTCCTGCCTAGCTGTCAGGAGAGAGGTAATAGCTGGTTCGCATTTAGGACATGGGACTGGAGCTTAGGAGACCTGAGTTTTTTCTTCCCAGCTCTGCGGATGACTTTGGGCAAGTCTCTTCCCATCTGTGCCTGTCTTGTCTATTTAGATGTAAGATGCTTGGGCCAGGGGCTGCCTCTCCCGCGCGGCGTACAGCTCCCTGCTGGCCCTGGGACACGTCGGCCTGTTCTGACGGGGCCGGTTGCTGCCTGGCCTGGGACACGTCGGCCTGTTCTGACGGGGCCGGTTGCTGCCTGGCCTGGGACACGTCGGCCTGTTCTGACGGGGCCGGTTGCTGCCTGGCCTGGGACACGTCGGCCTGTTCTGACGGGGCCGGTTGCTGCCTGGCTGTGCGTCAGGTCAGCCGGAGCTGCTCATGAGCATCTGCATCAGCACAGATAATATTTACTGACTCCAGCTTGTCTGTAATAAATCCTGGCTTGGCACTGAAGTTTTACAGGGGACGTGGTTATTTACCCTGGACCCTGTCAGGTCCCAGCAGGCAATAAACAGGGCCATGAAGTTGTCATTTTACCTTTCAGATGCAGAATGGGCTTTCCGCTATCGAGGCTGTTACCTTGATTGCTGCTTGCTCCTCGCTCCGGCGCCAGAGTCCCTGAGCCATGCCCACCTCACGGCCATACATGTTAAGAGGGATCTATTTAAAGCTGCAGAAAGTAAAATGTTGATTTATTTTTTTAATTTCACTCAAGGAACGGAGGTGTCATGAATGTTCTGCACCGGCCAGCGCATCCTGCCCTGCTCTGTGGGCACAGCCTGCAGCGTGCTGAAGCTGCACCAGCTCCATGAAGTGGGTGCGTCGATGTTTGCACACCTCCCCTTCATGTGCTGCACATTGGGGTGGGGTTGTAGCACCATTGCTGTGGGGCTGGGGACTGGGAGACAGTGCGGCCCCCGAACTAGGGCCCTTGGCTAGGAGCAGGAGACTCAGGTTCTGGTCCCGTCTGTGTGCGATAGGGTTACCATTCGTCCGGATTCCCCCGGACATGTCCGGCTTTTTGAGCTAAAAATAGCGTCCGGGGGGAATCTGTAAATGTCCGGACTTCCCCCCGCCCCATGCAGAGTGCGCGCAGCTAACAGGGCAGCCGGCCAGATGGTGCCACTTACATGGGGCTCCGACAGCCAGAGAGAGCCCCTCCTCCGCTTCCCCCTCCTCTCCCCTGCAGCAGAGATCACTCCCTCCCTCCCTGCATTCGCAGATCGCCTCCGGCAGTCTGGAGCTCCTCCTCCCCCGCTGCCCAGCCTGCCGGGACGAACGGCTCAGGCCGTTCCTGAGCAAGTTCACAGAGACGTTAGGCGAAGGCCAACAACAAGGGGGCCAGGGGGTCGGAGAAGGGGCAGGGAGGTTTTGGAGGGGGCAGTCAAGAGACGGGGGGGGGGTCGGGAGTTCGGGGGGGAGCTTTCTGGGGGGGTGGATAAGGTTTTGGGCAGTCAGGGTACAGGGAGGGGGTAGGGTCCTGGGGGGCAGTTAGGGTGGGTGGGGTCTTAGGAGGGGGCAGTTAGGGGACAAGGAACAGGGAGGCTTAGATAGGGGGTGGGGTCCTAGGGGGCAGTTAGGAGCAGGGGTCCCAGGAGGGGGCAGTCAGGGGACAAGGAGCGGGGGGGGGGTTGGGAGTTCTGGGGGCGGGGCTGTCAGGGGGCAGGAGTGGGGAGAGGGATTGGAGCAGTCGGGACAGGGAGCAGAGGGGTTTAGATAGGTCGGGAGTTCTGGGGGGGCTGTCAGGGGGTGGGGAGTGGTTGGATGGGGTGTGGGAGTCCCAGGAGTCTGTCTGGGGGTGGGGGTGTGGATAAGGGTTGGGGCAGTCAGGGTACAGATAGGGGTTAGGGTCCTAGGGGGCCAGTTAGGATGGGGGAAGGGTCTCAGGAGGGGGCAGTCAGGGGACAAGAGGCAGGGAGGCTTAGGTAGGGGGTGGAGTCCTGGGGGGCAGTTAGGGGCGGGGGTCCCAGGAGGGGGCAATCAGGGGACAAGGAGCGGGGGGAGGGTTGGGGGTTCTGAGAGGCGGGAAGTAGGAGGGGCAGGGGCGGGGCTAGGGCAGGACGGGGGCGGGGCTAGGACGGGGCTCCTCCCGTCCTCTTTTTTGCTTGCTGAAATATGGTAACCCTAGTGTGCGAGAGCTGCTGTAAGTGAACTGGGGTACGACTTTCAGAAGTGCTCAGCCCAGCGTCTTAGCGGTTGTTATTGCCGGCTCTCAGCTAGTCCCGTGAGGGTGCTCAGGTACCACAGTGCTGAGGGCCGGATCAGTCCCTGGAAGCATGATGTGATTTTTTTTGTTTCCTGCACAAACATTAAAAAGATTCCCCCCCAAATCCAGATTCCACAACCTTGAAATTGTTTTAAAAATCAGCACCAGGTTACATGGGGGGGAGAGGCCCTCTGGAGCAGCACACAGGAGCCGTGCGCTCAGTTCCTGCCGCTCACAGGCTCCACGTGTGACCTTGGGCCAGTCCCTTGACCCCTGTGCTCCTTGTCTGTCTTGTCGACCCGTGGGGCAAGGGCTGCCTCTCCCTAGATTTCTGCACAGAGCCTGGCTCAACCGGGCCCTGACCTCCATTGGCGCGTCTACCATAGTAGAAATGGTTACAGTAGCACCTAGGGACAGGTGTCAGCATCACACAGCCACCCCCTCTCCTCCCCAACAGCGCTAATCACCGCCATTGGAGGCCTCAGCAGAGGTGCCAGGGGCAAGACTGAGCTCCCCTCTTCCCTGTAGAGCTGGTCTCTCCGAGGCAGGGAGCTGGGTGTGCGGATATTATCTGACTTCGGAGTGGAGCAGGTGCTTCGTCCTTTGCCCAGCTCCAGGACTGATTCCTCTCCTCTGCGTGCTAAGTGTATTGTTATGGGCATTGATAGCAGGGGGGTGCTGTGGTTCAGCCCCCGTGCTGGCGTACGCATTCACAGGGCTCTGAATTAGTGCATTATTTTAAATACTCTTTGTTGTGATGATTCACCTCCCAGCAATGGAACTTGACAGCAGTGTGTAAATTCAGGGTTTCGGCTGCTACTTGAGTCTGCCTGGGAGCTGCCAGACAGAACGGGGCAGGTTGTGCATAGATCCGAACAGCAACTTGTGTAGCAATGTCCAGGTGCGGTGTCTGCACTCTGGGGGTGCCTCGTGTTGCCAGGCCACTGCTGAGGTTCCCAGGAGACCTGCCCATAAAAGCTTTGTCTCTGCCAGCACGGTGCGTTTTCCCCGTGTCCCTCGTTTCACTGTGTAATCAGGGCAATAAGCAGGTGGTTAGTAAGGGCAATGCCTTACCATTGGGGGAAACCAGTGTAAGTCTGTCTGTCCGTATCATTTATTATTTGTGGCGGTCTTACAAAGCGAATGCTGCAACTGCTCCTAAGAAAGGTGGGTCCTGTGGCTGAGATGCTGCACTAGGACTCAGCGGGTCTGAGGTCAGTTCCCAGCTTGTCCACACTCTGCTTGGGCAAGTCACGTCCTTGCACTGTGCCTCAGTTTCCCCATCTGTAAAACAGGGAGAATGATGGCTCCTTCTGCAAGCCTTTGTCTCTCTTTTCTACCTAGAATGCAAACTCTTCAAAGCAGCAGCTGTCTACTAATAGGTGTATGTACCGTGCCTCGTGCAGCAGGGCCCTGATCCACAGTGCTACCATAATGATAATATCGGGGTCAGCTCCTGTCTGAAGAAGGCCAATGCTATGAAAATATCACTGTTAGTTTGCTCTCTCGCTTTACTTATACTCGGAATCAGTGTGTCTGCTCTACATGCATAGTGTGGGTGTATATTGGGTCTGGTTCTGATAACACTGACACCAGTGAAATCAAGAATAGCTCCGCTGAAATCAGTGGGGTTTAAAACTGGGACAAATGAGCTCAGAAGTAGGACCACTGGATTATTGAAGGGATTTTTAAGGGTCCCCTTGAATTATTTAAAGGATTGTTTTCTCGATTGGGTGGCTGGTTTGGTCTTTGGCTGAAATTTGTTCAGCGTATTATGTCATGAGTACAGCTGGTCAGGAATTTTTTAATGACACTTTCTTTGTTGGAAAAATGCCAATTTGTTGAGACTTTTTGCATAAACATATCCGCTTCAATGAAACTTTCATCGGGAAAGGTTTCTCAGGTGAAGGGTGGGATTTCTGGTCAGAACCAGAGAGGTGTGGGTGTGAGAGAGGACGCGGGCGTGTGTGGGTGTGAAAGAGGACGCGGGCATGTGTGGGTGTGAAGGTGTGAGAGAGGACGTGGGTGTGCGAGGCCGGGTGTGGGTGTGAATGCTGGGCCCTCCTGGTTGCGATGCCTGGATAATTGCAGCTGTGGGTCATTCCAAGTCAACTTGCTCCCAAGGAGCTGTGATTCTTTCTGATTTGCTCAGGTGGAGCTCTCATAGATGGTATCATTATTCAAGTGGCTGTTTCTCTCTCTGCTTTCAGATGCCCTGATGTTTGCCCTTCTCTGTAAGGAGCAGATCTATCGGAGACTGGTGGATGCACAAGCAGTGGCTGCGAAACCCCAGTAAGAGGTAAATATCTCTGCCAGTGCTACTGTGTAAGTGGCACGACCTCTTCTTGCTTGAACAGACAATATTGCTTTCAGAAATCTGAACAGATCTCTGTGAGAAGGGTGAGTTCTGAACGGCACACGCTGGTGTGTGGGTGGGTGGGCGTGTTCCCTGCGGGGGTGTTCACCTGAAATGACAAGGTGCCTTTTTACCCTCTGTTTTCTAAGCATGAAAATGCATCAGGCCAAACCGTGGTGCCAGTTGCCCTGGTGTAAATCCAGAGTAACTCCATTGGAGTCAGTGGGGGTTAGGCCGGTAGAACGAGAAGCAGAATCTGTCCTCTTAAACACCAGCAAAGAAGGTAGGTTCCCTCTCGCCGCCTCCACACTGCTGCTGTCTTTAAAGAGGGAAGAGAGTCCAAGGTAACGCGGAAGCTGGGAAAGCCAGAGAAGGGGCATCCCCCCTTGAACAGGAGAATGAGCCCCTTGTCTCACTGCGCAGGAGTGAAAAAGAAGCATTTGGTCAGATTCAGGCATCTCTCCCAAGTGAGCAATTCCAGGACTCCCGTCTCTGTCCCTAGCAAGGGCAGCTCCCAGAGTGGAAGTGCAGAGGCTGCGTTGCTGGTGGAAGGCACCCAAGTGGGTGAGAGGGTTTAGTGAAAGGGGAATAATTATACCTTCCAAGCTCTGTGTGCAATTGTGTGTGTGCACCCCGTGAACAAAGCGTGGGCAGGGCTTAGTCTTTTGCAGCAGTTCTAACGTCAATCCTATGTGTCTCCACTGTGTTCTGGGGCACCGAGTGCCACCCCGCAGAGATGTCAGTGTGTCAGCATGCTGCTGCCTCTAACCCGCCTCTCTCCGCAGACCCGTCCCCTGGCCTGCTGCACGTTGCTGGAGTTCTCTCTTTCTGCATCTCTCTCTTTCTGTTTGTTTTCGGTAGAATGAGTGAAAGAGACCTACGAAGTTTGAGCAAATGGGTATTGGTGCTCACTCTCTGCCTTATCACGCTATGGGGAAGATTGACACTGGCCTCATCACATCACAGAAGCCATTCAGGTAGGGCGAGCTGTATATCCTATTTCATTCATCACACCCCTGCATGCTAACACAGGTCCACGGCATCCGAAGTGTCTTGTGTGGATAGTGTTGTGTAGCCTCGGAAAACTTACGGCACTTCGCCTCAGGGAATAGGATGATTTTTCTGAGCAATTTGCCAGTAAATCTGTTAACTGGGCTATGAGTTGTAATTATTTTAAAACGGGCCCTTTCAGAATTATTGTTTGGTGAGTCTAACCATTTTTTTGGCTCGGAATTTTTGGATTTGAAAACTGGTTCACTTCTTGACTATAGCAAAATCTAAGGCATCTATGTTTCCAGTCTATTAATGTGCTAATTTTTGATTGATGAATACTGTTAGTCATAACCATTTCTATCTAGGTCATAGTGGTTGTCACGAAGTACATTTGTCATCAGATAGACACCCTAGACTTTAAGCTTTCATTAAAAAAATAAAATGTTATCCCTCCGGTTGTGAAGGTAATCTTAAAATATGAACGGAACGTGAACTGATGTAGCACCCAAATCACATGGCAGTACACCTAGCTCTGACGTTGTGATTTCCTTGTACAGCATATCCTGAGTATATCTACGAACCATCTGCTATCTGTGAACTTCAATATCATCTCTGTGTGTATCTGAATTTTAAGAGTACGTATTGTGTATAACTGATCAGATTTTTTCAGGGTCTGGGCCAAAGCGACTGCATGGGAGAGTCGGTAAAGTATTGGGGCTCTGTAGCGGGATGGCAAAGGACTAATGCTTGGAGACTGGTACTGGGTTAGGTGCAAATGCTGCCTTCATGGCTTCCTTGCTCTCTAGTGTTTGCGTTGCTGGGCAGAAATACACTGCCGCAGCCAGAAGTTTACGTTCGCACAGATTTTTTGGTGGGTGTGCAGACGTATACGTCTGTATAATTACATATATGCGCACACACATCAGAATCCCGCAGACACAGATGTGTCTCACTTTCTACACCATCTCCGAAGCAAGTGGTTGGGAGCGCTGGGCAGAGGGGACACAGACTGTTACAACTTCACGGGATTCCGGGATGAGTTTGCTTCGTTGGCACGATCCCCGAGTGCCACAGCTAGAGCTGAGTGGCTGCTCACTGCAGATCCACAGCCATGGTGGTGCACAGCCTGGACAGCAGGCTGAAGAGGTGCTACAGGGGCCTGAACCCTGTTGCTTCCTTGCATGGTGTCTCTCTTACAGTGTAGGAATTACAAAGAGAGAGTGGGATCAAGGAAATGAATAAGCAACTGTCTGGGGAGGGAACGCAGGCAGCCACTGCTCCAATCCCAGCTGAGCCTGTCCGGGGAACTTGGAGATGCTGGTCTGTAAATGCAGTTTCTTCATTCTGCCCTGCAGTTTATTTTCCACATCTCCGTTGAAAGCAAGCCCCTGGGGTGGGTTGGATCAACTGGTTTGGCAGGGGGGAAGCCTGACTTGACTCTGAGCAATCAAACGGGTCCTGGAAATTTTAAGATTCAGCGAATGTGTCCCACTTGGTCTCCCTTGTCTTCATGTTTGTTCCCCCTGTTCTTCTCCATTCTGCCATGGATGGCAGGCTTTTTAACTGGCAGCCCATCCGGGTTCCAGAAAACGAGAAGATTCTTTTTCTCCTGCCCATGCTGCTCTGAGCCAGTCAGCCCAGCCTTCCCCTGCCCCTGTCTGTTGGCATAAAACTTTGCACCAGTTTTGAGCTGCATTATATTCCGTGCATATGCACAGCAGCCTCAGTGTGGGCCACGAAAGGAGCGACGGTCACAAACTAAAGAGACCCAGAAGAGGGGCTTATGACTGAAATCCAGACAGAACCATTAACCCTGGCTGGAGATGGTTCTGCCGCTGGAGACCAGACACTGCAATAGGGTCTGTGTTTGGGAGAGACAGTATTTAAGGATTAAACTGAATATGCTCTTGCATGACCCTACACCTAACCCTTTTCCCATTTCTGACATTTTCCCCGACAGTTAAAACCGTTCTAATCCCATAATCCCCATCCTTAAAACCAACACTCCCAATGTGACTCTCAACCAGCGAGTCAGCACTTACCTGCTTTACTCGCTTTGTAACCTGTAACAGGTGCATATGATGATAAACTCCATAATCATCTCTGGAATTATCTTTGGCAAGAGCTCAGGGCTTCCCAGGATATCTGTGGTCTACTTGAGTGATGTCCCAGATGTGATCTTTGATTGCTGGTTGTGAAGTCTGAAACTGAAAATGCAGCCCTGGCTGGGGAAATAGTCCTATCAGACATACTTTGGATGAAGCTTGCTGGACGATAAATGCAGTGTTTGCAGATGTGTTTATTCAATTAGATCAGGGGTGGGAAAAGTTTTTGGCCCGAGGGCCACATCGGGGTTGCGCAACTGTATGGAGGGCCGGGTAGGGAAGGCTATGCCTCCCCAAACAGCCTTCTGTTTTTTGAAACTTTAGGGGTCACATTCTCCAGCTTTTCTCTGCAACCAGGAAGGCTAGAAACTCAGGGTTTTTTTAAATGAAATCTGAGATTCTTGTGTAATAACATGACTCTAGGAGCCAAGGCTTTGAGAAAATTACTGTGAGACTCGCGATAGCTGGCAACACGGTGAGCAAACAGGAAACTCAGCATCTCCTAGAGACTTCAGTCAAGATCAGGGCCTCCTTGTGCTGGGTGTTGTACAGACACAGACTGAGAGACGGTCCTGGGGACACAGAGCTTGCAGGCTAAGTGCCTTGCCCAGGGTGTCGTAGTAGATCAGCGGCAGAGCGTGGAATAGAACTCCTAGGCCCTATTCACTAGGCCACACTACTTCTTAGCAAGGGGAAGACTGGAATAAAACCCCCAGTAATGTACACACACACATTCTCTCTCTCTCTCTCGCTCTCGCTCTCTAAATCATCACTAAATGTAGGATCGTGGATGGATTCCCATGATCTGCTGGGTTGTGGAGGTATCCTGAACCACAGCAGTGGTGGTTTGTGATGTCAAGTTCCCAGGGTTGGAATTAATATAGGATGACCAGACAGCAAATGTGAAAAATCGGGGCGGGGGGGAGGGTAATAGAAACCTATATAAGAAAAAGACCCAAAAATCGGGACTGTCCCTATAAAATCGGGACATCTGGTCACCCTAAATTAATACCATAGTTCTCACTCCAGCCTCTTGGATTTGCAGATTCTCTCTTCCCACCCCCGCTTCAGATTTTCATATTAGCCTGTGCAAATTCAAGAAAACAATGAATTTTAAACGTCTGGCTTTGGAAAGAAGATCTAATCACTAACATCCACCTAGCACACAGAGAATGCTAACACGTCGGGATCTAGCACCGCTTCCTTGATTACGAGGTTGGATTTAAATAGCCACATAAATCAAGTGCTAAGATTAAGACATTTCTAAATGGAATAGGGAAGCACTTTGGTGAAGAATGGCTCACTGGGAAATTAATCCCCTGCACAGGTTGGTGGCCTCTAATTGGCAAGCTGGGTTTGTTGGTCCATATAATGCTCTTAGTAAGACGTTATTATCGGCATTGCCAGATTGAATTTGTTAGCGCTGATCATCAGAGCGCCATCCTCACGTGGATACAAGTCCATTGCCGAATGCCTGTGTGGGCAAATGTGGTTAGTCACCAGAGACCTTTGTGTGTGGGTAGTCCCCAGCTTTGTGGTTAACTTGCTGAAAGAATTACTAGCGGGTGTCTCATCATGTGGACTGACAGCAGCAGCTTGATATTTTCTGTTGTTATGTTGCTGATCCGTTGCCTCTTGCCTAGGGAAATGGTTCGTGCTCCAGCACTTGAACGCTTTAAACCGAGATTGGATGCGTCTCTGAAAGATCTGCGCTCGTTCAGCCAAGTAATAGATGTGATGCAGGAATCACTGGGTGAGGCTCTCTAACCTGTGCTACGCAGGGGATCAGACTAGACAATCGTAATGATCTCGTCTGGCCTTCAGCTCTGACACTCTCTTTATCCTGGTACCCTGGCTTATTACTTATTTAAGAAGCCTGATGTTGGGTAGCTGTTGCTGGATGGAAGTGGTAAGGCATTCGCCTGGATAGGAACACGACTCCAGGCTGCCTATTTCATTAGTTGCGCCATTACACTCCCATTAAACAGCAAACAGCCCCCCATAATTCAGGAGCTTCAGTTTAACAAGAAACATGGCAGTTTTCAGCAGGAAAACTGCTTCAGACAGGACAGAAGCAAAAGGACTGAATGTCATTTGGAAAGGCTGGCATGCAGAGCCCTGCCTGATGATGCTAGTGACCTAGGAGAAGAGGAATAGAAACAATTCTCTTTGCTGATGAAACTTGCGCACCTCTGCCAAGTCCTTCCATGCCAGGCGCTGTTGCAATCCCTGCTGTGTGTGTTTGCACAACTATGTGTGGATGAACTACAAAGCCAGATTCTCCAGTGCCCTGCACCTTGCCCAGTCATTGGCACCAGGTGCACAACAGGTGTGAAGTGCTTCCATTCTGATTTAGTAGCTTTTCACACCCAGTTGCACAGGTGCAAATGACAACCCAAGGGGCAGGACAATGGAGAGTCAGGCCCTGCATACGGCAAAGGGAAGGATCTAGTAGATCATCTTATCCATCTCCCTGCCAGTGCAGGATCATTCCCCACTGGACATTGAAGAGGAAATTTGCAAATCTGTGTATGGGATTTTGATGCCAAATTCCCATTTAAAATGAATGGGAATTGTCTGTCCTAATCATTAACAATAGTAATACTAACACCTAGCCCTTATGTCACAGTTTTCATCAGTGGCTTTCAAAGCGCTTTACAAAGAAAGGTATCACTTTACACATGGGGAAACTGAGGCACTGGGAAGAAAGTGACTTGGCCAAGGTCACCCAGCAGGTTAATGGCAGAGGGAGGGGACTAGAATTCGAGTCTCCTGAACCCCAGTCCAGTGCTTTATCCACTAGGCCACACTGTCTCCCATTTCATGGCTTTGAGACTCTCAGCCTTAATAGCACTATGTGTAGGAGGCACTCAGTATTTCTGGGCAGATTTCTCTCTGTACAAACTCAGACTAATTAATCCTTGCAACACTGCGTGTATGTCCTTGCATTTGTTTTTCTGTGTTGAGAGAGTCTGTATGTGCACATTTTGTGGGTTTGCCTTTGCGTGTGTGACTTTAGCAAAGGAAACACAGTATGCTCTGTTGTCTTGCTATGACAGTGCAGTAAAAAACCCAACAGAGGTGCAGTGATAATGAGCAATAAAAACAGGTCTGGTTCGCTCCAAAACTATTTAATAATGTATGTGTAAAAGGCAGTACTGAGTTTAAAACTTTAATTATTTAGTGAATAGCAGTAGTTGTGGTGTATCGCACAGGGCACAGCATACAGGCTGCTTACATCATTGGTAGCATGGGATGAATGGACCGGTCTTCAAATCTGTGCAAGGCAGAATTTCCTCTCTGGCTTGAGGCTCGCTGGGGCAGATTACAGAACACAGGTGGGTACGCATCCCGCACCAAGCTACTGCTGGTAATACTGAGATCCTTAATGTTACTATCCTTTGCATTGTGGTAACACCTCGAAACACCAACAGAGACCAGCTCCCCAGTGTACAAGTGTTGTAGAAATGCAGATAAAGAGAGAGGAATTTACCATCTCACCGGACAGGCCAGACAAAGGGAGAATGTGGGCACAGAGAAGGGAAGTGACTTGTCCAAGGTCACCCAGCCCCACGCTGGAAACAGGACCCAGGTCTCCTGATGCTTACTCCGCTGCCCTGGCTGTTAGACCACGCTGTCCCCAAAGAAGAGTCTGGGCAATGAAGGGCTTACCTGAGCAGCCTTATGTGGGCTCTGGATTCCTAGTGAGGCCCTCAGTGCAGAGACTGGACCCATGTGCTGTGGGGGGTGGGGTCGTGTGTGCTCCATGGTGGTGCAGAGCAGCTCTTCAGGGCTGGTTGTGGGCAGGCTCAGATGCATTTCAGCCACACGGGAGGAGGGAGCCTGCCCGGGAATAGTCTGGGTTTGCATCGCAGTCATGTTCTCAGCTTCTCTGTCTGCACTTTGTAACACTCCTCACCGTAAACGGAGCGATATGTACATCAAATGAACTGGGAAGAGGCTGCATCTCTCCGGGGCTAGACAGCTTGTGTCGTTTCAGGTGATGCCGTAAAAACCACGTTTGGCTGCTCACTTAAAGGTCAACCAGAATAGGACACCGCTTTTGTTTTATTTTTACATGCAGGATTCAAAAGCCGGGTGCATTTACAATCCTTTATGCTTCTAGGAGATCCATTTTTTTGAAAGGGCTCCAGGGGGCACGTAACAGTTAGGTTGGAACGAAAGGCATGCAAGCAGCCAGGAAATTGTCCTGGGCTCGCTGAGGGTTTCCCACCTTTCAGGGTTAAACACAGGATCTGATTTGCATTTTCAGACAGAACCAATACGAGGTTTCCCACAGCTCAGCAGAAAAAGGAAGCACCTGTAGGCGAGCTCAGAAAAATCCTATGGTTCTGACTGCTCTTGTTCCCCAACTCAGGTCTCTTTCTGCACAGCTGAATGACATCAAAGGGAGACCTAGTGTGGAGCTGAGCAGTGGAGCCCTGTGTAAGCAACTGCTGCCTCCCCCTGGATAACCCGTAACTGGCTTTAATCTCTCCCGAGCTGTCCGTCACAGCCCAGCATCTGCCCTGATGAGCTGCTGTTCATTAAGCTGAAATTCTGGAATGAGGGAACAGCAAAGTCACGTGTTCCAGTCCTGTGAATCAAAGTATTTGATGCCAAATGATTCATTTGCATCGAGTAAAAAACCCCCAAATATCTTCCTAGTCATAGGCTGGGAATTGGCCAATTCAGATCTTTGTCCTCCTACAATACCCAGCCCATGTTGGCCATGGTTAGCATAAGGCAAACCTGGTCCAGATGAAATAAGAACTGCTCCAAATCTCACCCCCCAGCCCCTTGCTGAAAGGGAACTTGAATCACTCACGCTTTTGGAGGTTTGAAAAAGTTGTTACCTGTCCCAGTCCCCCATGTTTTCTGAGCTCTTGTTAGCTCTTATTTTTGCCTGTGCTGGGACGAAGGCAAAGCCTAAGGGGAGGCTGTTTGTTTGTGGTATTTCCAGCCAGGCTGAAGCCGAGCAGGAATGCAAATCTGTCTGAGGGGGCAGAAAGGCAAGGCCCTGCAGATGACGTGCAGTCATTAAAGAGGCCGCGGCACAGTTCACAAGAGCAGAGGCTGATAATTCCCTTCCCCTTCTTATCACAGCAGCTCCCAAAGGCACCAGCTGAGATCCGGGCTCTGCTGTGCTAGGCGCTGTACAAACACATAGTGAGAGACAGACCCTGCCCCTAGCAGCGTGCAATAAACGAAGGCTGGATTAGTATCCTTGTTGTACAGACAGGGAGCTGCAGGACGAAGAGAGTAAGGGCCAGATCCTCAGCTGCGGTAAATCAATGGGACATGGCTGGGGTCGCACAGGGAGTCTGTGGCCATGCCAGAAACTGAACGCAGATGGCCTGAGTGCCCGTCCAGTGCTTTAGCTGCAAGCTCTTCCTTCCCCTCCAACTGAGCTGAGCCCTGCCCCTCCACTCCAGTGGGTATAGGGAAAGCGGGCATTAATGGTGCATGCATTCACCATTGCTTTCCTCCCCCACATCCTGCTTCCAGTGCTGAGAGATTCTCAGCAGGACCCAGATCTGGCCCACAGCTGAACAGAGAGCGGGCAGCAGCTTTCCTGCTCATGCTCTGACAGCAGGTAACATGTGATACAGACAGCACTTGAGCACCAAGTTAGCAGCTGCCTGAAAAATATGGAAGCCAAGTTGAGTCATCTGGGATAATTGGTGGCCCCTAAACAGATTCACAGAAGCGTCTCTGCTGCCCTAGTAAAGCCAGAGCTGGACTTGTGCCCAGAAGGAGGGAGTGCTGGCAGAGGCAGCCTGTTATTTACATCAGATACAAAGGTTTTCTTTCATTTCCACCCAATTCTCTGACACTCCCCACCCATACACACACCCCACCATCACCACTCAGACCCTCCCTTCCCCCAGATGGCAATGGTTCAAACCCTGACCTGCTGACCACGCGGGCAGGTTTGTACACTGCACTGCGGGGTCCAGGCAGGCTGCGTGCGATTTCCCCACGGACAGCAGGGTGGGAGCGGGGCTGCCTGAGTCTGGAGAGGAGCAGTAATGAGCTATTACAAAGGCAGCTAAGCCACAGGGCTGCCTAATGTCTCTAGCAGACTGGGCTGGGTGCAGCTACACCCCCCGGGCTGGTGTTATGAGACTGCAAAGGGAAAGGCTCCCCAGCACTTTCAGCGTAGCCTGCAGCTTTATTGGGAGCAATTACAGCTGGGCAGCTAATGCCGTGTGTCTGCCCCAGGGCCCCGGCTGGAGGTGGATAGCCTCGGCCCAAAGGACCTGATCTACACAGGGCAAATCTCCAACTCAGGACAGGGAAACAGGTGGGGAGAGGCCACACCATCACTGACGGAACAAGAGCCTTTCCCAGCTTGAAGCCAGGAGGCCAAGCCCCAGTGGAAATGCGCGCTGCCATCACTGCTCTCCCGCACGGCGCTTTCAAAGCCAGCCAAGTACAGCCAGCTGGGTTCGGGCCGTGGGGCGTACACACACGGGAGGCAGGAGTGGTGGCTGTGGGCAGAGCCTCCTGGGCTAGCGCCAACAGACCTGTCTCTGGGGATGCCACATTGATTCCCTGGCAACTCCTGCTTTTCTTGTGCAGATGAGCTGTTCGGGGCCTGAATTCTGGAGCGGCACAAAGCCTGCGTCTGACTCGTGGCTCCATGTGGCAGCTGGCAAGGAGCACGGTTACTGTATGCTGGGCAGCGACCCCGTGCCCCGTGTGCTGTGCTGTGTCCTGGTGCACAGACACAGAGCTAGTTGCCTGAGTCCGTTACCATCAGGCGCTTGCCCGCCGACTGGCTCAGAGGGAGAGTTCGTGCCATTCAGATGAAGCACAGGGCTGCTCTGTTGCTCTGCGGAGAATTATGGCTTGAAGGCGCCCGCCTGCTGTCAGAACAGGGGCTGATTTGTTTGAAAAGCAGGTGTTGCCAGTTAGGCCTCAGGCGCCTGCAGAAGAACCTGGCTAAGGGCAGCTGGTAGCACTGTCTGGGAGCGGGGCGGGAGGCACGGGCTCACCAACAACAGCCTCTCTAGGCTGAGCTGGGTTTTACCCTTGCCCCATGGACAGATGCCCATGCACAGTTGCATGCTGACGTCTAGACACTGGCCATAGACAGGTGCTCTAGGAATGACAGTGGAGAAGTTTCTTGGCCTGTGGTCTACAGGGGATCAGATCTCCGGGGTCCCCCCGGCCTTGGAATCTAGGAACGTATGAAAAGCTGCGAGCTGACCAGAGGCTGGATTTTTACCAATCCCCCAAATGAGGCGCTCGTCTCTCGCTTCTGAACACAGACAATGTCTGTGAGGCTTCAGCAGCACATGCACAGACCCCAGTCAGGTGCCTCTGCCATACAACTCATGACCATGGCCCCAAAAGGCCGGCCTCTAATAAAGCTGCTGTAGCTCCCCGTAGGAGTAGGTACAATGGCGCAGTGATAAACACATGGGCATGTCCGATGTCACCCCCCAGCAGAGGGCGGTGGGGCATACACATAAGAGCATGTGTTGAGTGAGGGTTGGGCACTAGAGCAATGGATTAGACAGCCGGATGCCTGGGTTCTGTTCCCAGAGCTGCCCCTGGGCTGGCTTGTGCCTACGTTGAACTCCAGGCGTAGTCCCGCTGAGGTCACGCATCCAGCAGCAGCATTTCTATGTGCTCAGAGCTCGGAGCTGCAGCCCACATGGGATTCATCCCAGAGAGCCTGGGGGGCAGGAGGGGGGGAATGGTGGATTCTGATCAGGCGGCAGAGAGAACTGCACAGGAGGCGTAGCTGAGCTGGTGACTGCTGCAGACAGCAGTGTTCAGAGAGGCGTCAGGGGCCTGCTCTCTCCCAGCCCTTCATGGCTGAGGATGACACTGTTTGCTCGTCTCCTCGCTTAGTCCCTGCATTGCTCCCCCGTGGCTTTAGGCTGCGTCCTCTCCTCTCCTCATTGCTGCTGTATGCTATGGACCTGGGACAGCCCCACGCGGCGGCATGCATCAAGCTGTAGCGTGTCATAGCCGCAGGAGCAGCCCCGTTGGCACCGGGACAGGAATGGATCTGCCTTTTCCCTTGTGCCAACTCTGTGCTGCGAGTTTGGCTGTTGTGAGAGCAGAGGGACAAGGAATTGGAGACGCGAAGCTGCAAAAAATGTCCGTGGGATGAAGAGCAAACGGGAACGAAAACGCGGGGAGATCTCCCGCAGGCTGTGGGGGAAGGAGGGCACGGGAGTGACGGACACATTAGAACGGGAGAGACACTCCCTCCCTCTCCCCGAGGGCCCTGCCCAGCAAGGCACTTCAGCGTGGATTAGCACACACAGAGTCAGTGGGGCAGAGGAGGACCCTGCTGTCTCTCCAAGCACTGCTGTCTAAAGCAATCACCGGCTTGGCTAGGCTCCCTGAACTAAAGTCAGTGGGGACTAATCACTAGCATGCTCTGTAGCCTGGGACTGGTACAGGAGTTAGAAGCACTCCTTTTGAATTTCAGTGAGATTTGGGCACCTAACTCCCTTAAGAGCCTTGGAAAACCCCAGCCCAAGTGCTTTGCAGAGAGGGTCTTAGCTCAGGATCCTATTCCATTCGATTCAGATCTGCTCTGTTCTGTGTAGGTCAGACACGGGAGGTAACTGTCCCGCTCTGCTCGGCACTGGTGGAGCCCTAGCTCGAGTACCATGTCCAGCTCTGGGTGTCATGCTGTAGGAAAGATGGGGACACATTGGAGAGAGTCCAGAGGACAGCAAGGAAAAGATCCAAGGTTTAAGAAACTTGACCTGGAGGAGAGGTTAAAAACCTGGGCCTGTTTAGTCTGGAGTTCCAGTGGGAAATTCTATACAGCATTCAGGGACCTGTGGGAACAAGCCTCCCAGCCCAGGTCAATAGACGGGGGGTAGCGGGGCTCACGCTAGCACTCTAAAAACAGCTGTACAGACAGCACACGGAAGTTGTGGCTCCGGCTGGAGCTCAGGCTCTGAAGCCTGTGGTCAGGATGGGCTTCATAGCGCTGCCTGTACTGCTATTTTCAGAGCATTAGCATGAGCCTTAATAACTCATCTATCGACCCAGGTTGGGAGGCATCCTCTGCTCACTCCAGAATACTGTGTAGATACAACCGGGGGCGGGGGGGGGGAAGAGAACGGGGGGACGGACACCTGAGAACAGTCTTCAGATATGTTAAGGGCTGTTATAAAGAGGATGAAAACTTGTTCTCCATGTCCACTGGAGATAGGGAAAGAAGTAACGGGCTTAATCTGCAGCAAGGGAGATTGGGAAAAACTTCCTAATTATCAGGATAGTTCAGCTCTGGGCCAGGCTTCCAAGGGAGGCTGTAGAATCCCCATCATTGGGAGTGCTTAAGAACAGGTTGGACAAACACCTGTCGGGGCTGGTCTCGGTTCACCTGGTCCTACCTCAGCGCAGGGGGCTGGACTAGCTGACCTCTCGAGGTCCCTCCCAGCCCTGCATTTCTAGGAGTCTGTGATTTCATACTGTACTAGGCAGGTTTGTGTACGCCCTCATGGCCGTAGTCTCTGAGCCGCTCTGACGTAGAAGTGTCACCTGTGGGTCATCCTTCATCCTGCCCCTGTGGGGAGAGCCGTGTGCACAGTGGGGGGTTGGTTTGGTAGGGGCGTTTAACTGTCATTGCTCTGTGTTCCCATTGCTCCATGTTTCTATTCGAGACAGCAAGTCCGAGGCGCACACCTGCCATGCTTACAGCGCCCCGTGGCGCACGGGTGCTGTACCCACCTATGACGGAATAACAGCCAAAGCCTGTGACGGGGCATCCCTGTCAAAATTAATGGGACTGGTTTCGGGCAGTGGGGGAGGGGCGGTCAGGCTCCCTAGAGTCTCTTAGCTCATTTTTGCTGTTGCTGGGATAAGCCAGTGACAGTAACTCCAGGAATCAAGTTTCTCTTTATCTCCCTGCCGCACCTTGGTGAGGAAATTCCAAAGGCTTCGGCGCATGAGTGCGCTTGGCAGAGCCGCTTGCTGAATGGCCCCAAGGAGCCGTTTCCCCCATTCTGTCCCCCTTTGCTCTCTCTGCTGCACCTTCCAACACACTGAAAATGAAAAGACACAGAGCCCTGAAGTCAAAGGGCCTGGAGGGGAGTTTGGGGTCTGTGCCCTTCCACCCCCATGGGGACCCTCACAGGAATACTCTGCTACCGGAGTTTTATATGTCAGCTGTGTAAAAACTTGAAGAAATGCATGCACGTGTGTGAGCTCATGGGAGTGTGTGTGTGTGTGTGCATGGCATGTGAGCATGGGAGCATGCAGATGTGTTACTTAGTGTATGCTTGTGTGTGTGAATGCGGAGGGATAGAGGATATTAAATCTTGGGTGTGACCCACAGTAGGTGCAGAGGGAAAGGGCTGAATAGTGACGTGTCATTGTCCTAGGATCCAGCAGGATGTACTTTTGCTGGGTGGAGTATCACAGAGTTGTGCAGGTGCTGTATGGGGTTTTGGATGTAGAAGGGGGAAGAAAACTTGTGGGTGGGAGTGTTGCCTCATGAGCAGAGAACAGCATTAAGCTGTCAGGACTCCTGGGTTCCTGGCTCTTCCCCCACCACAGGCAAGTCACTTAGGGCAGCATTTTCCAAGTAGGGTGATAAAGCCAAATCCGCAGTGAGGCAGATAAATGTATCACCTGAATTTCAGGCCAGATGAGCACTCACAGCTCTCACTGAAATCCATGGGAGCGGAGGGGGCTCAGCACCTCTGAAAATCAGGTCACTTCTATAGACGTGTCTGTCTGCCCAGCACCCAGATTGATCCATCTTTCCTTTAACCTTTCTGAGCCTCGCTTTGCTCTTCAGCGGGTGGCTGGGCAGCACATGTCCTGAAGGTGGGTAATGGGACCTACGGGAAAGGAGCCCACTGCAGAAGCCCAGAAGACGATTGCGTTGCCTTTCCCGCATGATGAGCCAGCGGACCGAACTAGTGCTGCGAATCCCACCTTCCCTGGTCTCTTTGGGACTACGTCTGCGTGAGGAGCTAAGGGGGGATTCCCAGCGTGTGCAGACAGACTTGCGCCAGCTCTCATGGAGCTAGCATGCTAAAAACAGTGGTGTAGCCATAGCAGTCGCTGTCCGCAGTACAAACCTGCCCAGACACTGCCGCTGTCCGTGGTACTGGCGACACAGCTCTATTCAGTGCACTCGCTCGAGCGGCGCTGGCGTGGGCACATCTGTGCGAGCTGGGATCGCTCCCCTGTTCCAAGTGTAGACAGACTCATAGGCTCAGCTTCTCTGCTTCTAGCTGCACCTAAGCCTCCAGCCTTTCTCTGGGCATACTCAGTCCACTTTGCTAGCTAAACGCTAAGGGCCCGGCTCTGTCCTCAGTCCCTTCTTTCCTGGCTGTCGTCCTGTTATTTTATTGCTGAGCTGCGGCAGGCGTGGCGCTGGGACGGGGAAGCTGCCTACGGTTCGTCAAACACCTAAGTCTCCTCCGAGCTTTGCATGCCTCTGAGCGCTGAGTGTTAGCTTCTGCGCTCTCTTTGCCTGCCTGCTTGCCAAGCCTTCTGAACAAACGGGCTAAGCAAGCCAAAGGCGCCCACTAAGCACTGCAAAGGGTTGGCTGAGTGCAAAAGGAGGAAGCGAAGGAGACGAGCAGCACTTACCAGGCCTGTTTACGAGGTGAGAGGAGAGAGTGAACGTGTTTCAGTGGGTTCGGTGTGATTGCCCTGAACTCTCCCACTTCTGCACATTGTGAACATTCCCAGGGCTGCCTGGCTGGCAGCAGCACAGCACATCTGCGGCGTGGTGGGTCCTGTGCCCCCTTCCCTTCAGCCCCTGCCTTCTCATTTGCATTAAGCTACTTGGCTGTAGAGGCAAGTTTTTGCTCTGCTCTGTGCTGAGTTGTCCAGAAATCTTGCTAATGGCCATCAGACATCCAGCCTGCTCCATAGAGCTCAGATTCAGGGTCACATTAACATGTGCTTAACCTTAAACTTGTGCTTAAATCCCATTGACTTCAACAGGGATGCTTTCCTGAGTCAGGGCCTAGATTAACGTGCTCTCGGGGCCAGTGTGAGGCCATTGGGCTGCAAGCGGGAGTGCTGGTGTTTTGGTTTTGTTTGCCTTTCCTCCTCCTTTTAAAATATTCAGACTAGTGAAATTACTTAGTGATAGACAGGCAAGAACTCCACTCCTAAGCAGTCAGGAACGACACACACCATTTGCGTTCCCCCTAAGCATGTTTGCTTCCTACCCAAAAGGAAGAAGATAGTGGAGACATCTGGGAGCACCCCACTGCATGAACACTGATGCATCTAATATGGGTCTTGCCCTTTCAGTCAGTTCTTGTCTGTTCCATCTGGCTTTGTGTGAGTGGCAGGCAGGCAGCTGGACAGCATGGTGAGTGGACAGATGGACAGGAAGATAAAAAATTCCTGCAGGATTGAAAGTCATTTGAGATCTTCAGCTGGTAGATGTTAGGCAGGTGCCGAGTGCTGTTCTTCTGTTCTTAAGGAAGGGATGGAGCTGTAACAGCCTGTATCCCTGAGACATGCACATAGTGCACTTCATTGTAAAGGAGAGCAAGGATCTAAGTACATTTTCAACAGCTCCCCGTAACCGTATCTTTAATATCCAGAGGCACAACTGCAGGAAGGGCCCGCACAGATCTGCATTTATGTTCACAATAAAGCAAGTCCAAGGATCACTGCTTATTCCTCAGATGATGTAGCCAATCCCATTAACTATTAAAACTGCGGCAGAATACCGACATATCTGTTCCACAACAAGTTACTTTTCTTTTCACTTTCACCAAAGTCTGTCATTTCCACATTCAGAAAAGATTCAAACCTTCATTAAAACTGAATTATGATGGAATTGAAAAGGAAGAATAAAATTTACGGCCGGAGACGTTATTACAAAATACTTCCAGGACAGGTAATTGTGTAATTATTATGGGCAGGAATGGAAGTGATGGTTCATTAGCAGAAAATGACCATGAAATAACAATAAATAAAGCCAAATAGAACTGATGGAAATTGCAAAACCTGTACTGCCTGCAAGCCAGACCATGGGGGGTATACTGGTATATAGATTTTAACCCTGGAATGGCTGGTGACTTGGGTTCAGTCAGTAGGGTATTTTTAAGTCCTAGGCACTATTACCACTTTCAGAGGTTTGCATTATTGTCTCCTGGTTCCTAATATGACACCGAAAGTGGCCTTGCCCATTGTTATTACCACCTCCGCGTGTGGGAGCGTGGCCAGTATTTTCACAGCTGGGCACACCAAGTGAGGCACCTACGTCCATAGCGAGGCATCCCAATAAATGTGACCTGACCTTTCAGAGGTGTCCCCCCACCCCCCAGCTCCTGGTGACTTGAACGGGAGCTGCAGGTGCTTAATGCCTCTGAAAACCAGGCCACTTTCATTGAGATGTGTGATTGTTGATGCTGGTGCTGTAATTTTAGACACCCAGGTGTGAAAATAGTGGACAGCATGTTTCGCATTGAGAAGGGCTGGAGAGCAGGAGGCGAACCGAGCTCCCAACTTCATGACAAGAGGATGTAACCTGATCTTGTGGTTAGAGCAGAGAACTGGCAGTCAGGACTCCTGGGTTCAGTTTCCTGCTCTGCCATGCACTTGATACATGACCGAGAAATCATTAAACCTCCTTCCCAATGTAGAGCCTGAGCTCCTAACACTTACCTCCCTCCCTGCACCCTAGACCACGCTTTTTGCTCCCGGAAGTGGCTGGAGAGTGTAGGTATGGAATCTGGGGCCCCATACATACAGAGCATGGGCTCGCTCGCGACGAGTACATCTACACATAAGCCGCTACAGCGGCTAGCTGCACCTCTTTGGGGCAGACACTACCTACGCCGACAGGAGGGGTACTCCACCTCCCCGAGAGGCAGCAGCAAGGCTGACAGGAGAATTCTCTTGTTGACCTAGCACTGTCTACACCGGGGGTTAGGTTAGTGTCACTGCGTCCCTCTAGGGGGTGGATTTCTCACACCCCTGAGTGACGTAGTTATACCAACCTACTTCTCTAGTGTAGACCAGGCCTAGCAGTGCATAGCCTTTGTATGAGCCCTCTGCACAGGGTGAATGCCACCCTGTGCTCCTGATCCTTATCCCATTGACGTCATTGGCAAGTGGGTGTGGTTCAGCCCCTAGAAGCCTGTTACCTCTTTTTAAATGCTGGGCAGGTGCCCAGATTTGGGGTGGTGGTGGAAGAGGACAAATAGCTCCCTGGTTAGCTAGACTGGCCCCAGAGCCTCTCAGCTCCCTTGCCTCTTGCTGCCAGATAGGTGTTAGCATAAAAGGTGCATCAAATACCAAGCCGCTCTGAGCTTGCAGAGCTTAGGAGTAATTGATTAATAGAGACAGCCGCAACATCTTGTATGGGAAGAAATTACCCAGTGACGTGGCGATGCCTCTGGTGAGGCACCCCGCTCTAATGCGCTGTTTGCTCAGATCAGCGGCAGCTCAGCCCAGACAAATTCCTGGGTTAAGGGGATATAAATATTTGATGCCTTCCTGTCGTGGTAATTATTTGCCAATCTACGAGCTGGGGAAGAAGGAAGAGTGTGGTCTCGGGGCTGGTAAATTGGCTATTAAATGCGGTGGCTGCTCCCTCTGGAGTGGCAGGGACGCTACTTACCAATGCTGTAATAAAACCAGCTCAGAGCGGGCAATAGGAGAGTGTTCGATTAAAGACACAGCTTGCAGGGTCTGCCGGAAATCCCTGTGCAGGGGAGCGACGCAGCCCTGTAGCCAAGGGGGATAAGACTCTGCCCCTAACTCACTTATCGACCCTAATGATATTGCTGCTTTTCTTGCCAGAGGGTGGAGTTCAGCCCTGTGCTGCGCAAGCCCCACATGTCACCGTCACGGATGGCCTCAGGACAGGACTCGGGTGGGACGGCAGTGGTGCACAGGCCGCGTTCTGGCCTGTTGCCCAGGGATGAATTTCACCAGAGCTGGACTCTAACGCAGGACGTGCGTCTCTGGCAGGGTGTGGGAGGGGGCAGCCCAAGTGAGCTCACACTGAGTTGTGTGTGTGCTGCGTGCCCCACAGCAGTGACCTGTATGAATGTCACACCTGGGCACTAGCTGCAGTGTTCTTGCAAGAGGCTGCGGCGCTCGCGCTGTGTTGAGGACGCACTTTGTGGGCCTGTACAGTGTGCACTGAGAATTAATTTACTAGTCCTGCAACAATCCCTGCAGGATTGTGAGAATTAGGGTGCCCGGAAGCAGCTTCTGTCCATGCTGCACTCTTTCCCCAACTGACCGTACAGTTCCCAGAACACAGAGGGCCATGGCACAACAGGGCTCCATGAGACATGGGCCAGGTGAATTGCACAAACCACTAAAGCAGCTGTCCGAACGCAGTGAAAGGCAGCCAGCAGCTGTGACTTCTCTCAGGGGACCATAACAATATGTTCCAGGTACACCAAAATGTTAGAACACAATGCGCTCTACTGCCCGGGGTGCAGTGTTGTGGGGCTAGCCATGCCCAGGTGTTCTGCCTGTCATGCGCCTTTGCATCACATCAGTAGTAAGATTCCATTTCACCCTGCACTGGGGGCCCAGAGTACTTCACCAAAGTGTTGTCTGGTTCGCCCTCTCCTTAGGTCGCTCATGTTGAAGTTCTAGCTGTCTGAACTCTCTGGGCCGGTTCTGCTCGGGGGACTCATTGCCTGACTGTGACGATGGACACCTTTGTGTTGATTTTATGATGGTGTTGGTTTTGAGACAATGCAAATGCAATGAGAACGAACTGTGGCCCCAGTCACTCAACCCTCCCCTCGAGATTGTAATTAACAGGCTTGTAATCCAGGGTGTAAATTAACGATTCAGAACAAGGCCACACTGAGTTTAAAATCAGGGACCCAGATGTAGCAACAGCATAACCAGAGAGGTTTCACTGTTGTAGCCCAGTAGGTTCTGTTTTGTTGTTATTTCCCAGCAGGGAGTTGAAAGCATTGTTGTAAAGCAGAGTAAATTCCCCTTCAGAATCATGGAAATGCCACCCAGGGGAAGGCACCGGGTGTTACTGCTTCTCAGTCAACTTCACTTGAATGTGCTTGAAAAGCCAGAGACATTTCCCAGTGACTCTTCCTGTTTGATAACACAGCTCAGAGGCCTGTGAGGAGCTTTTGCCAGGACAAAAAAATCGCAGTGTGAATGAAGTGGAAAGCCTGGAAATGCTGTGTGAGAAACTTGCATTCAGAGACTTGAACTTGTGCTGAACTTCTACCTTTATCTAACTCCTGTCTGCAGCAAAATTCATGTTGGTAGGAAAGAAGCCAAATTCTTACCCTGGCTGTAAGGTGTGCTGCAAATGCTTAGCCCAGAAACAGCGCAGGATGGTGACTTGGCCCGACCTAATGCTGCACCTAAGGAATGCAAGCTATTGTCACCTCAGGGTGGCTTGAATTTGGGGAGAAACAGAGGTTTATTCTGTCCTCCAGTGAGTGCCCAGTCACTTACCACCTCCCGCCCCCCCAGCACCCATAGGAATGAGACAATGGTAGCACAGGAGTCCGGGCTGAACCAGGGAAAGCTGCACCTTGCTAGTGGGTATTTATCAGCCTGGAAATGGAAGACAGCTAGTTTCTCCTTTCAGCTAGAGTTTGCCACAGCAGCCAGCCTGCTGCCTGTGGCCAGCAGAAATCTCCCTGCGGGGTGTGTGTGTGTGTGTGTGTGAATGATCTGCAAGGGTCTATTAGAAGCAGGAACACCCAGGTATTTCTTTCTTTTTTCCCCCTACTGTTGATAAGAAGTTTTGGTTGTCTGTAACCTTCTAATCCCATTGAATTAGAATTCCCGTCCAGAGGCAGTTTGATAATGACCCTGGGAGGGATCACTCTGCCCACAGCAAAGCTTTACCTGTGCTAAAGGAATTTTGCAAAAGTTTCCCACCATTGGCAGCCCCAGGTCAGCTCCCCCCAGTTTTAGCACCGTTGGGAGCTCTGGCTTAGATGGCCTGCTGGTGCACTGAGCATTGTGTCATCTAACCTTGCTCTAATAGCTCTAACGGAGGTGATGCACAGCAGCAGCCAGTGGGCTCCCAACATTGTTAACAACAGCAGGACAATTTTGCAAACCTCCCCAATGTAGACAAGACTCTGGAGACAATAGGCCAGATGCTGATGTCTTCTCTCACTCTCTGGTCAAACAAAACCTCCACTGAAGCGCTGAGCAAGGCCCAGAGATTGCAGGTGCTGAGCCATTCCCAGCGTTTCTACAATACCAATGACAGTGGTGCTGTTCAGTGTTAGCCGCATTGGGTTGATGGACAAACCCTAAGTCAGAGCACAGGCTGATGGGAGGGTCTGAGGAGCAGCTCTGAAAGAAGGCTTGGGCTAGTAGCAGCGCAAAGAAAAATTGTATCCGAATTTCTTTTTACGGCTTATGAGTTGGGGCCAGGGGTGCTGAGCACTAGAGACCTTTCACAGCCTGGTGTGGGGTAGAGAGCAGGTTGGTGCCCTGCACAATTCTCCAGAGTGTCCAACGGAGGCTTGAGCGCACCGGGAAGCCAGCTCGCTCGTGAATGGAGGAAAATTCAAGCTAATTTAGCTTTGACCCCGATGGGGGCAGAGGCCAGCCACTGTGCTTTGATGTCCGCGTGCTTCTCTGCTGCCTGCCGGGCAGGGGCTGAGGGGAGAGAAGTGCACACAGAGAGTGGCAGGAGAGCAGGGAGGGGCAGAACTGAACAGCCCTTACTAGGGGGGCATGTCCGCCAAAAGAGAGCAGCTGGCAAAGAGAAAGCGATGGGCAGGGAAATTCTAACAGTTGTGGGGGCTGGAAGGCCGGCGTGCTGGAGGAGGTGAATTCTGCCTGGTGCCCTGGGCTTTAAATGTGGCCAGGTTAGAAGAGCTTTGGAACTGCAGGAGACGGCAGCCTCTCTCAGATGGTCTGACTGGACGGGAGGGGCTGCAGTGCTCCTCTGGCGGGGTGTTAGCAGTCTAGCTGGGTGCCTCAGTGCAAGCCAGTGGGAAAGCTGAACCAGTAAGGCCAGGGCACTGCTGCACGTCCAGCTGAGTCAGCTGTGAGCAAAGGCTGGTACAGTGGGATGGCTGGGAATGGGGTTTGCTCTTGGTCCACTTCCTCCTCACCGTGAAATTCTGTCCCCCTTGGCAGAGAGACCCCGGACAGCCTGGGCCCCTACGACTCAGACTAAGCACCCCTCACCCCGCAGAGGGATCCTTCCAGGTTAGGGCTGAGCGAGGGTGGCCAGGGGCTGTGTGTGAGAAACATGAGCCTGTTGGGATGGGTTAGCAAGGCCTTCAGTCTGCAGGGCTCCCGTTGGCACAGCTCAGCGGCGCCAAGGTCCCTGACATGATGTCGATGCAAAGAAGAAAGCTGCACTTCTGTCTTAGTGCTAATGAAACATGGGTCATGCTTCGTATCGAGGTTCCATGTACAGAGAGCTTATAAAGGGCTAACGCATGAGTCAGAGATGTGTTAATCAATAGTGTATCAGTGGTCTAGCGCTTCGTCGCTAGGTCGCTTACAATCATGGCTTATAACCGTCTGTATCTCCTCTATCTGATGTCCTTATTGGCGTGTAGAACACCTGTGCTCATGTCTGTAACGTGCCTATCACTGGTACCAGTCATGTAGAAACCCTTTATAACCCTTCAGTAACAGGGCCGGCTCTAGGTTTTTTGCCGCCCCAAGCAAAAAAAATTTTGGCTGCCCCAACCCCAGCCCTGGGCTCCCCCCCGCACCCCTCTGCTGCCCCAGCCCTGGACTCTCCCCCCCGCCACCTGCACCCCCTGCCGCCCCAGCTCTGGGCCTCCCCCCACCCACACCCCCCTGCCGCCCCAGCCCTGGGCTTCCCCCCCCCCCCCGACCCGCACCCCCCTGCCGTCCCAGCCCTGGGCTCTCACTCCCCACCCGCACCCCCTGCCACCCCAGCTCTGGGCTCCCCCTTCCCCCCCACCAGTGCCCCCCCACCCACACACCCTCTGCTGCCCCAGCCCTGGGCTCTGCCCCCTCCACCCGCACCCCCTGCCGCCCCAGCCCTGGGCTCTCTCCCCCACCCCTGCCTGCACCCTCCTTCCGCCCCAGCCCTGGGTCACTGGTAACTTGCTTCCAGAGCGGGTCATTCAGCAGGAATTTTGGATGTGCACAGAACACAGACAGGATTGGTTCCCATATGGTTACAGAACGGCAGTGAAGTGGAACAGTTTTCGGCTTGTGTGATTGGAGGATATCTGGATGCATATTATAAGACTGTCCTCCATAAATGAGGAAAAGTCGAGGTGCCTTTATTATTCTTTTGTTCCACTCTTTGTTTCTATGAGGAATTTGCCAATGCAATATCACTGTCTTCCTTTTAAACAAATAAAACTAAAAAAAAGGCAATGGCTGTTGAAAATAGCAATTCCAGTCCTAAAAACCACTGGGAAGCATTTCTTGCTCAATTTTATCCGACTTTTTCTACAGCAAGTTACCGTGGATCAGTATATTTGATTTGGGAGAAATGAAATAACAGCTGCCCGAATTGAGCTTGAGCACTCCTGAATTTTGAGGTGTTCAAATCTGGAAGGCAGGTGCTAGATTCCCTTTCTGAATATTAGCTAAATCTGGAAAAGAAAAGTCAATTTCTGCTTCCATGGCTCAGAAGTGGAAATCCTCCTACATGCCTGGTACTGTATCTAAAGCTGCCCAGGTCCAGTAGAGCCTCCTCTCCCTTACTTTTCATTTTAAATTCTAGTGGGATCCACGTACCTCCCTTGCTAGGCTTCAGATAGAGAGGGGCACTGTCCATCTAGTCCACCCAATTCCTTCTTTGGGGGCTGCAAGGTGAGGTCACACCAGGATCCCTAATCCAGTCTGGGGATGTCTTCTGAAGGGGATATCTGGGCCAAAGCCTTCTACCTTGGGCATACTTGTTCCCCATTCACAGTGCCACCCTGCTCTAGCAGTGAGCTCTCCATTCACAGCAAGCTGCAGCATGAGATTTCAGCTACCATACTCCCTCCCCCTCCCTTTCCTGTTGGTAGTGGCCAAGGGAATGCTGGGAAATGTAGTTCTTTCCCTGCTCCAGGGCTGGCTCTATAGACAGGGAGCTAACCAAGGAACTACAGCTCCCAGGGCCCCCCTGTTGGTTCTCAGCTCCCAGGCTGGATCCCTGCCGGCTGCCGCCCCTGCAAATGGGCTGCCCCAAGCACCTGCTTGCTTTGCTGGTGCCTAGAGCCCCCCCGATCAGTAAAGGGAACTTCAACATAGAGAGTGACAAAATCTGTGTTAACAAGAGAAACGCAAAGGCCACCCACAGAGCAGCGTGGGCCTGACCCCTGGCCTCCTCTGGCACCAAATCCTTCAGCGAGGGATTGGAACCAGGGATTTCACGGTAACCTCCCACCCACCAAGCCACAGTGTGTTCAGTATGAACTCAGTTCCATCTTCCTGCTGTTGCTATGATGGACCGGCCACTAAAGAGGGTTCCCTTTAGATGTGACCCTCCAGTTTCTGTGCTTATCTGATCTTAGCCCAACCCCCAGTGAGACTGTGCTTGCTTGGGGTCTCTCGAGACTTCCTGGAAATGGATGTTCCATATAAAAATACCATCTTTTTAGACCCTAAAAAGAATTCTGACTTGGATTCAAATTGGAGCAAAGTTTCAGACCAATTTCTCAACCTCTGTGTCCATCTTTAGGGAGAACTCTTATGGAATCGAAGAGAAATAAAAGCAATAGAATTCCTCAGAACTTACTCACCCAGTCTGTGGGGGTTAACAGTGAGTGGGAGCCATGTTATGAGTGTCTACAGATTGATTACCTTCAGCAAGGTTGGTATTCTCTATTAAATGCTGTAGGACTTCTCCATAATGCCCCACTCCGTAATGAATGTCCTGTAAGAGCTAGGAAGGGAGGTGGAGCTGAGTATCTTTGTCAGCTATTGCAGTGTGCAGAGCACTGGACAGCCCATAGATCGTGGCTTGGGAAACCCAGAGTATTTTTGCACTTAACTTGCCATTACTGTGTTTACAGGCTTCATACAGCAATACTTTTGGGGGCTGTAAATTACCACTCTATACATCCTAGATCAGTTTTGAAGCTTGAGATCTTGCAGGTGATTTAGTGGTGAGCACAGGGGTCAGTATTCACAGTCCTCTCAGTTTCTGTGTCTCCTTTGAAATCAAATGGCTCTCACTCATATATCTTCCTGATGAACTCTCAAGTGAAAGCATTGCCTGGCGGGCACAGTGCTGAGCCGGGAGTGTTGTGATTGCTAAGACACATGCTTCGGTCTTTGGGCGCGTTGGTTTATTTCTTTACACCGGTGTTCATCAGCTTTTAGCACCAGGAGATAAAACAAGTGCACAGGCCGATCAGTAGATGTAAGAGATTCATTTATGACCAGCAGCCAGTCTTAGACTTGCCCCAATTCACTGGGGGCACAACATAGAAGAGGGTGAAGGGACAGTGTCCGAATGTGGGCGCTGAACTGCAAAGAGGACCAAGCCAGGGGCCTCTGGGACAAAGCCCAGTACTGACAGGAGCAGGCTCCCATGACGTTTAGTGCCTGGCCACTCACTAGAAAGGATCCAGCTAACGTGGATTTCCCACATTGTGCAGTTTACCTTGCACTCTGTTTGCAATTGGTGTGGCGGCAGCGGCCCCGGGGCTGCCGCAGGGTTTTGAGGGCAGCTCGTTGGCTGAGATGTGTGTTGATGACTTGCTTGCAGTGTCACAACGGAAGGGTTTCAGCACCTCCGCGAAGGTGGTTGCTGCTGTAGAGAGAGCAGAGTGAGCAGGGTGTGCCCTCAGTAGAGGTGACAGAGCCCCTGCATCAGAGATCTGGCTGGCTGGCTGCTCAGCCATGGGAGTCTGGACATTTGCAAGGTGAAAATCCAGGTAAACTTAAATGGGCTTTTATCTGTTTTTTATTATTAATGGCAGCAAAAAAAAGAGACTCTAGGTAAAAGGTTGAAAAGCACCTTAGTGATTTGGGAGCCCGAGTCTTGTTTTCTGAAATGTCTGAGGCACTTATGAGTCCACATGTCATTGAAAGGCTGTGGAGTGCAGGCTCCTAAGGATACGTCTATACTACCCGCCGGATTGTCGGGTAGTGTTCTATGTATCGGGGATCGATTTATCGCGTCTCATCTAGACGCGATAAATCGATCCCCGAATCGACGCCTGTACTCCACCTCGGCAGGAGGAGTAAGCAAAGTCGACGGGGGAGCCGCGGCAGTCGACTCGCTGCCATGAGGACGGCCAGGTAAGTCGAACTAAGATACTTCAACTTCAGCTACGCGAGTAGCGTAGCTGAAGTTGCGTATCTTAGTTTGAACCTCCCTCCCCCCTCCCCCCCCGCTAGTGTAGCCCATGCCTAAGTGTTAAAAATTCCTTCTGAAAGTGGGGCTTAGGCTCCTAAATCCCATAGCTGCTTTTGAAGATGTTGCAGCGTAGGGGGCCCTGTGGCAGAGACAGCAGAAGATGTTTCATCCATTAAATGTCTTTCATGTTTCAAAATGAATAATTTGCCTTAAAAACAAGTCTGTTTTTTTCACCCAGTTACTAAATCAGTATTAAATCAGCCGGGTACAGAAGACAGTGCAGAGCAGACCGGCTTTCCTCTCGGGATTGCTGGGCTGTCATTAGAAAGAGCCCTGGTTCGAAAGGTGCTTGGTCTCCCCCAGAATTTAGAGCCCATCAGTTTAAGATTTTCTCCTTTACTGTGTCTGTTTGCCCCTTGCAGGGTCAAGCAGTCTTTGTTCATTTGGAACAGGAACAGGAACTACATTGTGTGAGCAAGGTTTGGGGGTCCAGCTAGGCAGCAGGGTTTGAAAATGTGCCGTATACATCTCTGCATAATGGTGCTGATGCATAGGAAAAGCATAACAGCCTTAACCCCATCACAGCCTGACTCCTGATCACTGCATCGATCAAAGACAGTGTATTCCTGGTAACACATTGGGATGTTGTCATCGTGTGTGGCGCTGCAGTCACTTCTTTCAGTACTCATTAAACAAGACCTTCAAGGATCACTCACTCTCAGGTCATGGGATCAAAGTCTATCCAGACCTGTTTGGCTAATTTGTATGGTGGCTGTGTGAGCCATTACCCAGTGAAATGCATTGATTTGTGATGCTAACTAGATTCTAAGCTGGGATCCCAGAGGTGATAAGCCAGTGCATTCGTTTTCCTTCTTCCTTAAAATTTTAATGGGGGGCAAAGAGCAGCAGAACAACAGTCTCCCTTTCTGCTGAACAGGAAGAAATTGCAGCGTTGCTGTGAAGTTAAGACACACCCGTGGCTGGAACTCATGTCAGATTGCACACTGATACGGTGCCAGAAATGAACATCCCTTTGGTTGTAACATTCGGGGCTGGAGCTGATGGTGTTTTGACTGAAGCCACAGGCACTGTGAGGCATCGTCCTCTCTCTCTGTGGGCTCGTATCAAGTTTGCATCTCATTTTCAGTTCCAATTAACTAACCAACTAGCTGATTTCAGTAAAGCCCTTCCCTCAGCTATGGGGAGAGGCTATTAATTCTGCTCAGCAGGGCGGGTGATTAGGAGTAAATAGAACTCAAGCAGTATGATGAGACTAAGCCAGGGTCAGCGCTCTTCCTACTTTGAGATGGGCTGGGGAGCCATTGGACACAGCCACCCGGGTGTGCTTAGCAGCCTTGAGGCCTGGTTTAGACTCCTTCAGCAGCAGCACCTGGCTAGATGTCCAATCTTCCAGCAGGCACCCTGGCTTGGAAACATTGCGTTAATCACTTGTAGCCATGGAGTGGTGCTCTCCTGCTGGGGAGATGGTGAAACTCCCATTGGCCTGTGTGCCGCTGGCTCTTACTGAACAGCCGCTGGAGTGGGCTAGCTAGCGACGGCAGGCTACCCTACGTTCTGTCTTTCCCTGAGCTTCCCACTGCACCTGCTCACTGCTGTTGGGACAATGTTGTGGACTTAATGCCCTGGTGCAGTCTGAGAGCCAGCGGCTGGATTGGCTCTGTGTGCACCAGTGTCCCCAGCATCTTACTGGAGCCAGAGCGCAAACCCTGGTGAGGGAGAGAACATGATGGCGGAACATCTGGGGTCCTGCAGTTCTAGCTGACCATCCCAAGCCGTCAGCACTCAGTCACCACCCTGATGGACGGGGTGTAAGAACCTGACTTACAGAGTGCCAGGCTGCCCCGCTGAGCTAACGGGGTCCCCTCCTCTGGCTGAGACATCTGGAGCTCATGCCAGCTCCTTGCACGTCTCCACCCATGCGCTCTGCGATGAGGAGGAACGTTGCCCTGTTACGCAGTGGACTGAGGGCAAGATGGCGGAGGGTCTGTGACGATGCCCGTTAGGAAGGATCCCCCAAGCCTGTCTCCTGCATGGTCTGTCTGGTGTTGGTGCAGCTCATGGGGCTTCTCAGTCTATTTCTAGCGGAGAGGCCTTTCTCATTGCTCCGCTGGTGTAAGGAGTTCACTGGAGCCTGCTCGGGGTAACTGCTGAGCTAGAGTCTGGGACTGGGCTCCGGCCACGCAGCTCCGGGTCAGGTGCGGTTGTTTGCTTCCCCACAGTGCACATAGAGCCTGGCACATGCGAAGTCATCGCCGCCCACAGATGCTGCAATAAGAACAAGATTGAAGAGCGCTCCCAGACGGTGAAATGCTCCTGCTTCCCGGGGCAGGTGGCGGGGACGACTCGCGCAGCTCCCTCCTGCGTGGATGGTGAGTACACGGCGCCTTTCACAGATGAGTAATCGCTTTCTGGTTTTGCTGGGAAAGACGAGGAGGAAACGTCCCCTCCAGCCTCTGAGGATGGGGTTATTGTCCCCCGTTTTGCCAGCAGTGGGGATTTTTTCATACATCCGTAACACTGAATGTTTTAAAAAAAAAATTCCCAATCCAAACGTGCTGAACTGGCGAGTTCTCCCACCGCAATCAGTCTCTGCCAAGTGCCTGATAAGCAGAAGTGTCAGAGACGGCTTTCGTGCCCCTGGGTATGCCAGTCTCTTGCCACATGAGCAGGAAAATGTAGTTATCCCTGAGTTATTTCATTAGAACGTCTACAAACACTGAGCAGGGCACCCCTCCGTACATACACTCTAGGTACTCCTGAGATTGCCTAAAAATACAATTAAAATAACCCCGAACGTCCCCAAAGTGCAGCAGTCTAGACAGAACTAGTTGGCACTGGTCTAGTGCCATCTGTCCCAGGCGCTCTCGCTTTCATTCATGATGCCTCCAGCTGGGAGGAGGTGAGTGTCATTATCTCCCTCTATTAGAATGGGGAGCTGAGGGGCAGAGGAATTCTTTGCCCGAGGTCTCAGTGGTAGGGCCGGAAATAGAACCTAGCCCTGCCTCCCTAGCCCTGGTTTGGAGCTGTTTCATGTTTGCCCAGCCTGATGAGAGCACCAAGGACTTGTCCGTGCCTGTGTCACACTGACTGTGATGGCCCTGCCCACATGACAGGGATGGACGTGTTTGAAAGCGGTTTCCAGATACTGTTCCGTGTTCATGACTGTTTTTAAAGCCATGCACCAGGCTGGATGCTCACGAGGGGGCCTGCTGGCACTGTGCCTGGCAGCAGTTTTCAGCCAGACAGGGCCAATTAGGAACAGCCCCTGTATTGAGACACTGGGCAAAGCAGAGCTCTGAGTGAAGCCATTTCAGAACTAGCCTAGGGAAGTGGGACCAAATTCTCTAAAGTGACAAGTGATTTAGGAGCCCATTTTGGGAGCCCAAACTGAGACTCCATAAAGGGGCCTGATTTCACGGGTCAGGCACTCTAGACACCCGACACCACTAACCACCATGGATAATCTTGGCCAGGGCTCTGGCTCTGTTTGCTCTCACGTCATTGAGATGGACACCAATCCCCACTCGGCTCACCTGCAAGATGGTCTCAGGTGCCTAAACTCTCACAGCCTTCTGAGTGTTACTCATCCAATCCACTGCCAGCCCCTCCCATCCCACTCTGCTGCCAGCAGCTGACATCACAGCAGACAATGCAACTTTGCGCAGTTCCCCGGGGCCTGCCTCTAG
The DNA here is from genome assembly GCF_028017835.1 of Emys orbicularis. Classification (NCBI taxonomy): domain Eukaryota; kingdom Metazoa; phylum Chordata; order Testudines; family Emydidae; genus Emys; species Emys orbicularis. The sequence continues at coordinate 148,522,247 of NC_088686.1, forward strand.
GCCTCCCAAGTGCTTTTCTCTCCCAGCTCTCTCTTTGGCATAGCTTCCCCAGGGGCAAGAATAGAAGGACAGAATGTGAGGGATCCCCCCACATACACACACCTGGTGCTGGGAACCCCGCACAGCACCAGAAGAAAGACAAGCAGATTAAAAAGGAAGCGAGTCATCTTCTGCTCGGCATTAAAATGTGGCCCAGGTGCAGTGGGCAGTGACCAGGAACAGCCAGGCGGCTGGGGACAGAATGCACATAAAAGGGGTCTGCTGTGGGGATGAAAGACGCTGAGGGGTCTTGGTGGAAGAGCAGCGAGGCAGGACTCCATTAGATTTGCAAGGAGGGCTAAGATTGCTCTTTGTTTGCCACCGTTAACAAGCCTTTCATCTTCAGAAGCAAACTGGAAAAGACCTAGCAGTGGCTCAGCACAGTTAAACACCTCTCCGTATGCCTCGCTCCAGCCCGGTGTTTCCTGTCAAATCCCTGATTCCTAATGACCTCCCTGTTAATGCGATTCTGGCACCGTTTCATTGGACGCCTCCTCTCTGGCCTCTGTCAATTTAGACCACACTGTTGCTGAACTTTAGGTTACTATGGTGATGGGCTTTTGCATGCCTTCTGTCCTTGGGTGATGCCGGCTTGCTGTGGGCTGGGACAGTTGATGATGGCTGCTCTGTGCCTAATGATTCCTGGGTGAGTCAAATGCACCTGGGGGCCCTGTCTTTGTTCAGTTGCTTGTCCCTGCTTTCATGGTGGCCTCGGGACGGGCTCTGTGGCACAGCCCTGGACTGCCACCTCAGGAGAGAAACGGCCACACGACGCTGACCCAGCTGTGCTTGCGGCTGCCAGGGCACCCCAGCACACGGCGATAACGGAGTCTCATGCCCTGGCACTTTAACTGGGAGCATGTGGGACTAGAGCTGTGCACAGGGGGAACGTGCCATTTTGGGAAACATTTCAAGATTCCAAAATCAGGCTTCGTTCTGATGGGAGTGAAAACCCCCAAGTTCCCCACAAGGGTAAATTCCAAACTTTGTGTCCATTTCGCTTCGTTCTAAATGTTTCATCTCAATTTAGACTCTCAAAATGTTTTGCATTGCATTATAATATATTTGTCACAGGGTGACTAGCCTCTGTAAGGCAAGATGGGGCCAGCCACAGCTGTGCCATCATTAATTTGCTGTGTCCCAGCTGAGGGCGTGAGCCTAGCTTAATGGACAGGTAGGCCTTGAAAAAGGACTGAGAGAGATCAGTCTGACGTGGAACCATAAGGAGAACCAGCCTGGGGGTGAGTGCTCCATCCCAGATCCAGAAAGGAGCTGGGAACAGGGCCCAGAGGGAAGGTTGAAGGGCAGAAGAATCTTTTTGTTTGTTGGGACTTTATAGTTTGGACATTTGCTGCCCTAGAAGGGGTTACATTTGTTTGTGACTTGGCAGGGGATTAAGCCACATCTCCAGCACAGACCAGTGTGTGGAGAGCCAAAGAGACCCACCTCGGGGAAGGAAATTGAGGCAGAAAGCGCTGGCAATGCCACGTTTGGCCAGTAGGGTGTGCTATGGGGCAGCCATGCCCCATGATAGTATTTTATATTTATATACATAGTGGTTGTATAATTATATATTATATCATACAGTGTAATATATAATTATGCAAACATTATACTATATAATACAACATTTAAAAAATTCAAAACAAAAAGTCATTTCAAAATAAAAAGTGGAAATGTTTTGTTCAGAAAATGTCGAAACGGGACATTCCAACATTGTTGGAACTTTTTTCCATTTCTAAACAAAAGTCTGGTGAAATCGACCCAATTTCACAAAGTGGTTTGATTTAGATGGAATATAAATAAACAGGGATTCCAGAAAATGGTGCAAAAATTATCAAAAATGTTTTTTTTTTTAATTTTCACAGAATTTTTTGATTTTTCATCAAAGCAAAATGAAAAAATGTGTTTCAGTTGGACTTGAATTGAAAGAAGTAGTATCAGCTTTCCTTTTTGGGTTTGATTTTTCTCCCTTCTCTCCCTTTTTTTTACCACTGGAGAAGGTGGGGACAGGGAGTGGGAGGAGGAAATAAAACAAATACCCAAATTTTTGATTCAGTGTTGACGAACAATTTGAAAACTTTCCATCATGTGCAAAAAGCCATTATCTGCTCCATAAACTAGCTTCTTGCTGATGAAATGCCGGCCGTCTCTAATAGTAAATACTAACTCCCCACCCTGTCTCCATCTCTCCCCTCATCCAGCCCAACTGTAGGCACACTGCCCGTATCTGCTCTGTTCCTCACTGGCCCTCTCTCCTTTCAGCCTCCATAGTCCTCCAGAAGTGGTGGTGTCAGATGGAGCCATGTCTAGAAGGGGAGGAGTGTAAGGTGCTGCCAGACTTGTCGGGATGGAGCTGCAGTACTGGCAACAAAGTCAAGACGACCAAGGTATGTGTGCGGTGCTGTTTGGAGCCAGACGTTTGCCATAGAAAATGGAGTGAGCCACCCGGAGCACGGGGCATTGGCAGAGCTGGGCAGGGCAGAACCGAAGTGCTTTGGCCGCGTTGGTGTGAGGAGCTTCCACCCTTCCCTCACATCAGTGCGCTTAGTTCCTTCTTTTCACAGCCCATGAATGTCCCTCCACAGCTCTCAGGTGCAGGAAGAGAAGCAAGGCGCCTTGCCCAGAGTTTTTACATCTCTCTGTCTTTCATGCTGATTATGGTAATGCCCGAGCACCAACCAAGAATGGGGCCCTGTGCCACACGCCAACCCAGCGTAGCAGACAGTGCCGGGCGTGGAGAGCTTACCATCTAAATAGACCCGCCGGACACAGGGTGGGGCCAGGGCTGTGACACACAAGCAGAGTGAACAACGTGACAGTGGCGAACGTCATGTTAGTGCCCTGGGTTTTGTTCTGAGTTTAACTCCTTTGGTGGGTTCTGTTAGGTGGTTACCTGATGCCACCAGGTAGAAGCTGTGGAGGGATTTTCCTGGGGAAGATATCAGAGCAGCTCCCAGGCTAGTCCTTGGCTAACAAAGGACTGGTTTGCAGTCTGTCCTGGCATTGCAGTGAGGTGCTAGATTCCCCAAGCAGCAGATTCCTCATCGCCTGCCTTCTGCCATAGCAGTGTGATTCAGTCAAGGGCTTTCTTGGATTCAGTGCTCCCCCGGCTGGAGCAATCATCTGTGACAGAGAGCGACATGATTATTATTTTCATGGCTTGCTGAATGCCCCGGAGAACAAGGTATAATTAAAATTTTATCAAACTCATTAGTAATTACATGTATGTCATGGTTAATCAGTTGCATAATTTTGTAATCATTGTTCATACAGTTGAGTATAATTATTCTTTATGCTTTAGCTTTGCTCACCCTGCACCCCCTGCTGTAAAATTATCCTTCAAAAAAAGTGAGGCAGGGATTTATTTAGTATTATTATTATTTTCCTCCACAAATTGCACGTTCCTGCTAAACTGTTTTTATGAATGTCAGAGCTGCCTCCCCTGGCACAGGCATCAAATACTGATGAGCAATTGCAGCTGTATTTCCAGACCATTCTCATTTCCCCCGTTTATATTGCTTATTTAATCCCCCACCCCGCATCGCTGTCTTAATTTGATGTCAGCATGATGGCTCCAAGTTCTTGTAAGGGACAGTTCAGTTATGAAGGGTGCTGGAGCTGCTGCAGTTCAGGTGTCTCTCCCTGCTCCGCCAGGGGACAAAGCTGTTTATGGTACTCCTCCGAACATGCACTTTGGTTTCTTCTGCCCTTTGCTCTGGACTAGCTGCAAGCTGGAGATGGAGTCCGGCATTTTCCAAAGCACCCAGTGTTTTTTGGTGCTCATCTTGAGACCGCTTAAAGAGGCCTGGTTTTCAGAAAGTTCTGGGCACACTCCCGCCACTCTACATGAATAGCAAATTACAACGCGTCAAGACTGGAAGCAACAGCCAAAGCAGAGTGTGCATAAACAATCCGCAGGGGGAAATCTGCATCAAACATCCTGTTAAATAATTGCAACTATTGAATACGTTTGCATCTATTCAAGTCTGTTCAGTCACCGTTCACGAGCAGGAAAATCAGCTGGATGTGTTGGATTGCTTGCTCACGGCAGTTTGACCGTTTCCATTAGCAAACAATCTCCAGAACAAGTATTCTTCAGGGAACTCATTTGGTAAATAATTTCAAACTACAGATAAATGAGAGGAGAGTGTGATGTTGTCACAGTTCATCCCCGAGTGCGAAGAGGGAGAGCTCATTCCTCTGGCGAACTTTGTCACAAACTATTTTTCAGCAGGGAGGGGATTTGCCTGTTAAAACTCTATAATTGACCCCCACAAAATACAATATCATTAACACTGAGTGGTCAGAACTCATGAGACAGACTCCCAAAAATCATGGCATTGATTTAAAAATCATAAGAATGAAAAAATAATAAATGTTGGGTTATTTTTATTTGCCATCTGGTTTCTGAATATTTAAAGGGACACGTTTTCAAGCTTTTCTCTGCAACCAGGAAAGCTAGAAACTTATTTTTCTTTTTTAAATAAATGAAAGCTAAGATTTTCTCATAATCACATGACTCCAGGACCTGGGGCATTAAGGAAAACATTAAATATCAGCAGACTCATGAAAAAAATTGCTGGAGTTGGCAGCACTTGTAATGGGGTACCCACGCTGCTCCCCTCCGAAGCCCCTCTCCTCTGTGAATCAGGGACACTTCAGTCTGGTGCAACACCCGTGTTCTTTATTCATGATCAGTTTCCCACCACAAGTTTTCAACTATAAACAGGCTTTACAACTGCTTGGCCTACCACAAGCTAGGAGACTCCTACTCCCACTGAGCCTGACCTCCAGTTCTTAGTCTCCACCTTTCCTTTCCTTTCCTTTTCCTCCTCCTCCTAAACACATATTTAGAAACGTTTTGATTAAGGGCAGTTTTAATCAAAAATTGTTTTGATGAAAAATGTCTGAACAGTTCTACTGGAAAAATCACTCACTCTTCCTTCCTCTCTCTGCATCATTTAAACCAGCTCCCCTGCTCCTTTCTCTTCTCTCCAGTCCTCTTTGAATGTTTGGGTTTAACTGGTGCTGTATTAGCAGCTGGCTAGTTGAGTAATAAGCACATTTCGTCCCTGTAACTGTGGGTCTGTGCTGTGCACAAATTATCCTGTTTTGTTTGGGTTTTTTTTAATGCTTCCAGTTTGATCTTCCTGCCATTTCGCAATGGATTTGCTGAATTGTTCCTGCTGAACGTGCCTGGTACTTGGCATGCACAAGTGGCCAGGAATGGAATTTAAATTGCAATATTTCAAATGCATCTACACCTCTGATGGGTGCCTGGAGAGAAATCTCTAGACCCGCTATGAAATCAGTAAGAAAGGACATTGTTATGGTAAATAGGATATGAACATCTGAAGGCTGTAAAACTATCCACGGTCACTAGTATAACCCAATGTTTAAAAGGCTGGGAGACAATTTTTAAATAATTTTTTTCTCTCTGAAATATACATACATGTGACACACACTTACGCACACCCACGTCCCTACAGCCTGTCTAAGGGGCTTGTGCAGGCTGCATCTTCTTTTCCAGATTGCATGGTGCAAAAGTTGCATTTAGATTGTTATTCCGGTGCCACCAACAGGAACTGAATAGGCCTCAGGCCGTTCCTGTGCAGTGGGGTTGTTACCCCTTGGTTACAGTTGGGGAACTGAGGCATGCAGAGGGGAAGTGACTCATCCGAGACCATGCAACGAGTTAGAGCAAGAAATAGAGCTCAGGATTCTTGAGCCCCAGTCTCTGCTATGACCACTAGACAGCACTCCCGCTACAGAGCAACCTTTCAGATCTGCCATTTCAGTACAGTGCAGTGGGCCTGATTCTGCTCTTAAACTGCCTTTACACCAGTGTAAGTGTCATCTTTAGTGGAGGTACCCCCAATGCACACCAATGTAAATCAGGAGTGACCCATTCCCCATTTCCCTGCACCTTGTGTTGTCAATGAAATCTTTGCAAAGTGAGTGCAGAGGGGGACTGAAACCCTGCTAGTGTGAACTCGGGGAGATTCAGATACGACAACTGGGGTCTAATGGTTCCATGAGTTACACCCACATGGTCCTACCAGCTCCAGCAGGGCTACAGGGGTGAGGGCAGGAGCCCCTCACACCTCCCACTGTGATCACACCCTGCACCCTGCGCGTGAAAACAGCCTGGGCCTGGCCCAACACTGTGTAGTCACTGGCAGCAGTGTGTGGTGCTTCCAAATCAGAATGATGGTGTTTGACACCCTTCTGCCCTGGGGTCACTGGCTACACTAGACAATGCAGAATCAGGTCCTGAGGGAAATATGGGGGAAACCACCCTTGGAAAATCCCCTGCTGCTGTTTTTACCACAGGCAATGACCCCAGCCCTTCGCAGTTTAGGTTTTAAGTTTTGCCTCCTTCTCCCAACACCATGGCCCTGAAGACTTTATTGTTATGTAGTGCAGTGGTCTCCAAAGTGGGGTGCGCGCACCCCCGGGGGTGCTCAAGAGTATCCTTGGGGGTGCGCGGCAGGAGGAGCAGTTTTTGTGGGGTTTTTTTGCTTCGTCAGGCGGGAGTCCGAGTGGCTTTTTTTTTTTTTTTTTTTTGCTTTGGAAGTTCGGGCGGGAGTCCGAGTGGCTTTTTTTATTTTATTTTTTTTGCTGCGGCAGGGGGTGCGTGCGCAAAATTTTTTTACTGATACGGGTGCGCAATCAAAAAAGTTTGGAGACCACTGATCTAGTGCAGTAGAATCAAGGACCGGGCCCATCTTATGCTAGATGCCGTACAAATCCAGAACAATAAGTGGCAAAGAGCTTACATCTACGTATCAGAGCCCTCAGGCGGATACAGACCGGCAGGGGAACACAAGGCAACAAAATCTTGCCTTCTTCCAAATCCCTTCTCAGTGTTCTACATTAGGGAATGCAGGAAGCAATTAAAAGTTAGTAGGTCTGGAAAACAATACGAGTTCGCTTCAGTTTAGGAGAAAGCCCAAATCTAGCCCTGCCTTGCCAGTCAATAGGCTGCCAGGCTCTGGTGTGACGTGCTCTTCTCCTTTGTTCACAGGTCACCCGGTAGTTGCTGTGGAACTCTTTCCTGACGGTTTCTCTGACAGGCGTCTGCGTTGCGACGGCCACCATTGCAAAATGGCACAATATCATGTTCATTCAGTTGCGGGAAGTTCCTGTCGCGTTCTGCAGAGCCATGAACAGGACTTTCCGGTGGCGGCAGGAACGCAGCAGTGTTGGGACAGGATGGCTGTCCCTCTGAGCACTTTATGGTTCTGACTACAGTGCATCTGACAGCGGACTCGTGCGTACTCCTTGGAGCAGCACTGAGGATTACAGAGAAGGGGACGGATGCACTCCTCCGGCCTGGAATACTGGGAAACCTCCCTTCTGGAAGTGAAAAACCGTACCAGCTACTGGTTAATGCCATCTCTGAGGTATTGAAGCAGCGATTGCTATTGAGGCAATGGTAATGGGTTCTGAATGCAGTTGCAAGACTCCGGTTCACTCCATGTTTTCCCTCTGCATCAGGGATGCACATGCCAAGAAATTCTTGAGTCACATAGAATCTGTTGACAATTACAAAGAGAAAAAAATGGCTTCCTTTGTTTCCTGCCACATATTCAGATAGGATAAAATAATTGCCAGGAGAACCATATTTTCCGCCAAGGTCTTGAATAGGTGTCGTTGTCAGGGTTTTAGAAATCAATGTCTAAATCTTCCCCATCTTTGTTTCATTGTTTTTTAATGAAGACCCGTTTCCAGGAAGAGT